>NW_021637121.1:0-548553 GCF_004799145.2 Neltuma alba | reverse complement strand
TCACCATTGACAAGAGAGACCTCGTTCAGTCCTCAACTTTGAGGAGCTTGATATAGCCTCATGCAGCTTGCTATTTTGTAAGTTACAATATCATTTTCTTATTACATATTATACTCATGCATGTCCTAATGTTTTTTACTTGAACAACAGGCATTTTAATCAAATCTGTCGAAACGGAGGACTTGAAAGAACATATGGCTTTATGTGTCCTCAAAGGGTGCAGAAGAGAATTTAATACTGTGGAAGCAAGGTCAATCTACATTATGACCGCAATGAGTCAGACCAAAAAGCTAATATATTTTGCACCTTACGTGGAGGGGTAAGTGTATTATTGTATTTGAGATATACAAGTTGTATGTGTCGGGTTATAATTAACATGGTTTGCCTTTTACAGTTATCATTGGACTCTAATTGTTTGTGCCCTTTTGACAACAAAGTTTACTGGTTCGATTCACTCTGTGGAAGTCCATCCGAAGAAACAAAGATGTCATCGACACGTTAGTTTTTATTTATATATTTATTACTTGTGAAGTTATACAAGCATGCTCTAATATCATTTCCCTTATAATGTTGATAGGGTTTTTCATACTTTTAATGTCGTGGCGATTAAACAAAAAAAAAACAAAATAGAAAGCAACATGGATTCTTCCACAGGTATATGTTGTTTTGAACTAACTTTTAAACATTTTTTTGATGATTAAAGTTAATGTTTATAATCAATAATGTCTAATATTCAATTTATATCTTTTTTTTTTTAGTACCGTTGTCAACAAGGACATGTTGAGTGTGGATATTATGTCATCCGCTACTGAATGACATAATTGAGACAGGAATGACAGAGAAATTAGACGAGGTAAAGATGAGTTACGTTGCATGACGTTCTTCAATTTATTTCACATTTTTGACTAAGTTTACTATGTTATTTGATTAACAGATATTTCAAAATACTGCGCCATATCTCATGGATGACATCAACTTGATGAGGGACACTTTGTCAACAACATTGGTAGAAAAAATTGAAATTTAGCTTTCAAATAGATAGGTTATTCTCAAAAAATTCATTGTTAGATGCTTTCTCTCGGTTCCCTCTTATATTGTTCATGATTTCCATTGTACAGAAAGTAGTTACTTCTATTCAGAATTGTTGGACCTAGCCAATACGTGTTCCTTGGTAACCACTTAGTTCTATTATATTGGCCGGTTTCCCTATTTTCGAATTGTGTAAAAAAAAATTTCATTGCTGTATATTAACTAGCTAATTGATCTTGTTCTACGTGATCTGCACTGCCTACATTTGTTTGGAACTATAAACTGCAGGGTGGTCAACACGAAAATAAAGCAGAATTTTAAAAAAAAAATCATTTTTAACGGCGGTTATACATATAACCGCCGTTTTTTAAAATACTTTTCCACGACGTTTTATTTATAAACCGCCGTGGAAAGTCCACTTTTCACGGCGGTTAAAAACCGCCGTGTTTTTCTTACCTTTCAACGTCGCCTTTAACAACCTCGCCTTCAAAACCGCCGTTAAAAGCCACTTTTAACGCCGTTAAAAGCCTTTTTTCTGGTAGTGAATAACTTTATTAAGTAGCCCTCTTTTACCCTTTTTAAGAGGATTTCATACTATTTGATCAAATTTTTCACTGACATTCTTTAAATGTGACCAAATTATCTTTAACAATTTTTTTACCTGTTTGCATGCACTAATTTTCTTCCTTGTGTTTCTAGCCTTGTGACTTTTGCCGGACAACCAATGAAACACACACATCCCACGTATGGGAAGTGTCACCTAAAATTATTCATCCAAAATGCATTTAAAAGATATATAGATGCATATAATGGAAACGACACTTGTAAATATCCTCTCTATTTAAGGTCATTATCAGAACACGCCTTTTGCTCAATTTGGAGTTTTTTTTTTTTGGGAAAATCTGATTGAGCTGCAAAAGTGCACGAGGTGTTTTGGAAAAAATAAATAAACACTTAAGACCAAAAAAAAAAAATTAAAGAGGCACTACCCCTTGGAAGAAGAGAACCACAAGGGATTTTTGTTTTTGGGTAGCAGAGGGTTACTTCAAACCTCCATTGATCAGCTGGCGGAGCCCCAAATAGTAGGAAGCCTCATTAGACGGACATCTTGGACCACATAGGCCATTCTTAAGCTCACTATAGTTATGGGCCTGTTAGTAGAAGACTATTCCTCCAACCGGTGTGGGAGGGTATATATGTAAACCTCACAGCTTGCAACCTGCAAGTGGCTGTATCTTTGTTCAATGGAGTGGTTACTGATTAGGAATAGACGACATATATATAAAAAAAAATTCAAAATAAAATAAATAAAAATGTTGAATAAGAACTATGAAAATGGTTACGCACTGCGAAATTCAATCAATGACTCTTTCAGTCAATCATGTGGTTGTTTCAAAGTTCAAACTACCTTTTTTGGTTTCTTAAAATTAATTCAAACCTTTTAAGATTGTTTTTAGAATGTTAATTAAGATTTAAGAACTCGTTAATGGCCAAAAAGAATTAAAAATTCTTCAGTCCGCATTTTGTAGTACTCAAAAAATATATTAAATGACAAATAAAAAACATATGTACAATTCATCATAAGCTATAAATATTATGAATCAAGCATTTTTTGAAGTCTTTGCAATAAGCCAGACCCACACTGTTTTCTTTTGAAAGGGCACCATTAAGTGCTGCTGTCCAAGAGATGCAGGTTGCCAGAGAAACAAGAATTTTCTTTTAAAATTTGCAATGGCAAAACTTAGTTAACGGCTTACATGATAAGCATCTCAAGTAGTTAATTTTTTTTTTTATAGACAATTTACGCACGTACATTTGTACAAATATATTAACATGGAGATGAATACAGTGTGGAATGTTAATTTGGAGGAAAATGAGATATTTTGTGGCGGGAATATTAAAGGGGGAAACCAACAAAATAAGGGGATGATGAGAGAAGGTGATCGTGTGGGGTTGCAATTGTGTCATTGGGAAGAGGCAATATGAAGTGGACCCATCCCAACGAGAGTCGATGAATACAATTATATGCATTATTATTGCACGTCTCCATCTCCCACTTGTAGTAATTTCTTAAATCCCTCAACTTAGTTTCCTATATATATGCCTCCCTCATATGAATTGAATTCTTCATCCTCACTCCCTTTTAAAAAACACTTATTGTGGTGATTGTGAGTTCAAATCATACTTTTTTTTGTACTCTTCACTCCTAAATGTAAGACTTACTTTATAGTGTAAATGATGCTATAAAATAAATCTTGCATTTAAGATCAGATGAGTATTATTCTTACTTAATACAGGATATTCTTACTTAACATCAACAGTCTTATGGCTTAGTAGCTTGGAAACTTCCCAATAAGTAGGTGGTTGTGGTAGGCCAGTAGCTTGGAAACTTCCCAATACTAGGTGGTTGTGGTAGGCTTGATTCCACTAATAATCTTATGTCATTGACATTTATTCCTTTGATTTAAAAAATATAAAACACTTTTAACTTCTTCAAAAGGCAGTTAAAAGTAGTTTGTATCATTAAAATGGAAAAAAAACATAATTATTACTATTTTTCAAGATTACCCTCCAATTAAAATTGATATACTCAATTACCTTTAATTTCTTTCTTGCGTATCCTCTGTCTAATGTACAATTACTAAGGAAATTTGTTTTTAAAAAAAATAGTGTTATTGACTTTTTATGAGGCAACTTATATTAAGAACTATAAAAAATTTTAAAGATATTTCTTATTCTTCCGATTCTTAATGCAGGAGTTACTCATCTAATTTAGGTAAGTCAAAAAAATAAATAAATTATTTCACTCTACTAAATGTGACACAATCTCTCTAAAGTATTTCTATATAATATTAGATTATATCAATTTATAAGTTTGATAAACTAATTAAAAAGATAAATATTAGAGATAAAATGAATTACGTACTTAAACAAAAATCAAAACCAACTCTCTTCGACATTTAGGAACAAAAGAGTGTTAAAAATGGGGGGATGGAATACCTTCAATGCAGTGATGCATGTTCAGGTGAGAAGCCTTGGAACTCAATGTTGATTGAGGACATAAATAAAAGCATCAATATCCCGGGAAGTGGTCCTAAGTGACTGGGGAATTGTCCATTTATCCAAATTACATCAAATGAATGTGTTGGGCCATCCTGTGGGTTCTATTATTGGGCAATCTCTCAAAATCCAATGAATAAACTCCCTCCAAAATCAGATTCTCACCCAATTTTGGGTCCCCACTTCTTGTATTTCTGCCACATGGGCTGTCACACTGCTTATCTTCTAAGGCCCACTCACCACCATCATCATTTGTTTCTCTTGTTTTCTTCCTCTCTATTTTCACCGGGACCACCTCAGGCCCTCCGAATCCGTGAAAACATTAAATTTTTTTATTAAAAAAAACCTTAATTATTGTATTTAATTTTGATTTTTAAAATTTGAGTAGCATGGAAAATTATTGGGTTTATTATGTGCTGAGGTCTGCTTCGTGGTTGGAGTTATCAAGTTACGGTTAGTGTTTGTAGGGCCGTTGGGGCGTGGTTGAGTATGACTGAAATGTGGACGTAATACCGAATTCAAGTAGTACCAAACTGCATTTTTAGTTAAACTTTTAAAGGTATTACTCGGACATGGTTAATTTCTTGTACCCACCACAAATAGCAAATCTGGCCAGCTCATCTAATTCCTCCCTCCAATTAAATGCTCCCCTACGTCCTTCTCCATTAATGCTGATGAATATGGGACGGGATCGTGATTCATTAATGGCTTTTTTCAAAGATATTTAAGTTTATTTTGTTAAGAGACCTGAATAGGAAGAAATATTATTATTATTATTACCATCTTTTCTAAATCATTTTAGATTGTGTTTATCTGCTTTCAATAAAATAGGATATTATCTAGACTATGGGTAGATCATCTTATCGTAATCCTAAAATTTAATTATAAATTTAAATTACTATTTTATTATTTTTAGGGCTTTATAAACAGCTCTAAAATATATATAGTAATAGTAGGTAATCTTATTTTAAAACAAAGCATATATATGTTGATATTAATATTAAAAAATTTGGAACGAAATTTCCGGCAGATAATTTAATTTCTTGTACGCGTATTGTATTGCAAAAGGATATATATATATATATATATATCTCTCTCTCTCTGGGTGTGTGTACATGAAACATGAGTGTAGTTTCTCACACACGACATTATTACTTGTGACTAGTATAATTTGGAGTTACTATTATGGCGTGCGAACTCAACTAATGATAGATAATGCTTGTATGTTACGTAATGTCACAGTTCGAATGAGAAGTTGAATACGTGGAACAAAACAATATAATAACATAAGCAAGGAGCTAAGTTGCTTTCAGACACAGATCACAAAAAGAAATCTGGTTTTAACTTCATCGCTTAAAAAACAATACCCACACACACACACACACATGTTGTCTCAAACTAAACTAATCGTACATACCCTTTACAGACCGACAACAAATATCCAACTCACCACACTTGTCTCCGAATTAGCAGGTTTCTTACGTGAGCCCACCTCCTCCTGGCCTTCGCTATTCTTTCTCTCCACATATTATAATCACTTCTTAATTTATTAATCTAATAGTCTTGGAGTTTTTGCCCTTGTTTCACGGCAGACCCCCTTCAAACTAGCTCCTCGCGCCGATCCTGAGTTAGTGTAATTTGACGGGGCCTTCGTGTGTGTGTGTGTGTGTGTGAGACCAGACCCCTTTGATCTTTGAAGATATAAATAAAATTGTAAAGCAAGGGAGAGATTGGGGGGGGGGGCCAGGTGGTGTGATGGCGATGGTTAAAATTGATGATGAAAGCGATGACAGAGGGGAGGCAGATTAGTAGTTTCCGGGAAAGGGTGCTCTTTTCTCGGAAAGTCACTCTCACCCTACTTATTGGTCCACCCCAGTACCAGTGATGTGTGGGAATTCCATTTTTTATGGATGCATCAAAATAAAATAATAATAATAATAGTAAAAGCTTTTGAAACTTGGAGGATGGGTTTGCCAATCATGATAACGTGGCAGCGACGTATGGGGTGGGGCACCACGCAATCTGGGCCGTTCAATTGAGCCTGAGACTGATGAGATGCGACGGAAGTGGGGAATGAATGATGATGATGATCATAATAATAATATTATTATTATTATGCTGGTTTTTTATGGGTCTGACCGAGAAGCAAAATCCTATGTTGAGATCCATTGAGGGAGACCCAATGGGGCATCACGTGGAGGAGGGCCCCACCAGTCCCCTCAAAGCCCAAGCATCTCACGAGACCACCCCATGGACACGCACTCCACATCAGTATCCCCTCTCTCTCTCTCTCTCTCGAAGCAACTGATTTCCAGACAAAAACACGTGACCTAACTTCCCTATCCACACCCCTCCACCCTTCTCCAACTTAATCATCACCTCCAACTGATCCCCATCATTATCTCCCCTTTCCTTCTTCCTCCTTCTGTTCATCGTCCCTTGTTAGCATATAACATACAGATGACCAGAAATTCAGGATAAAAAAAAATTATGGTAATTCACTAATATAAACCAGTTATATATAAACATACAAATAAAAAGTAATGGGGGGATGGACACAGTTACTATTTTCTACTGTTTTAGTTAATTACAGTGTTTCCCTAGAGGTGCTCCTCAACCAAAAAAATACAATGGTTGTGGCAGATTCTTGTTCTTGTTCTTGTTCTTGTTCTTCTTCTTTTCTTTGTTTGCCATCCCTGAAAATGGAGGCGCGTCAACATGCTGCCGAAGGATTGTTGAAGGGGTTGTAGAGGTGAGCGGCCTTGGGAGTCATGGAGAATGGGGTTTTATTGGAACCACCGTCCCCAACGCCGCCCAGCCTCTCGCAAGACGGGCACATGGTGAGCGTCGCCGCCGGCATCGGCACGTACAGCGGGTGAGACAGCTTCAGCGCCTTCAGCTCTTGCAGCTCTTTCTGCAGCCTCCTGTTCTCATCCGTCAGCGTCTCACAACATTTCTTTAAAAACTCGCAGTCCACCTCCGTTTGCTTCAGCTTTGTTCTGCAAAACCACCATCAAAATCTTAATTACCACCAAGATATTTCCCGGCCTAAATAATAAATACCAATACAAATATATATGTACGATTGCGAAGTCGTATTGTATCGTGAGTTCCATATACATGCGTCAGGCGCTGCATATAATTTTGGAGTATTTTTCAAGCCCAGATACTTTCGCTATCAAAACATTGATTTCTTAAGTATTAATTCAAGTTTCGTATGGTGGATGTTATAATCAGTTACCTGGCTCTTCGATTCTGGAACCAAACTTCAACCTGGCGAGGCCGTAGATTTAACTGCCTGGCTAACGCTTGCTTTTGCTTCTGCGAATCAATTGAGGGCAATATTAGTTATAAATTCTGGAATCAGTCAAGAAAGAAGGTGATGAAAACCGATAAGCAGATTAATAAACAAGATTGATGGAGAGAGAGAGAGAGAGATAAGGATTGATGAATATAATTAAATAGGATGATTACCGGGTTGAGTGTGCTGTGCTGTTTGAAGCTTTCCTCGAGGAGAGCAGATTGTTCTTTGTTGAGCCTGAGCTTCTTTCTGGCATTAGTGCCGTCTTCATCTTCATCGCTGACTCTGGAAGAAACCCTCTCGGCCTCGGCCTCCTCGCTGCTGAGATCTCTCTCCCTCTTGACCCTCCCCACAGAGAAAGACGAAACCACGCTGTGAGGCGAAGAAGTCTGGCGAGACAAGTGATCAGGAGGAGTTTCCTCCCAATTAGCTTTGATATTCACATCAATCCTCTTAGGCACAAGGTAAGTGTCGCCGGCCGAGAGACCCAACGTCAGAGATGGCTCGCAGACACCACTGGCAACCGTGAGATTAGAGGAAGGTTTCTTGGGAGCAGTGGTGGTGGTGTCATCAACGGCGGCAACGCCGGAACCCAGCCCTAGAACAAGCTCGAGGTGTGAGGAAGTAGAAACAGGAGGAGGAAGAGCCATGAGGATGAAGGAGAGGAGAGGAGAAAGGAAGAAGGAGGGTTAGATGGGAAGGGTTAAAGTCATGAGAGGGGAAGAGAGGGTCTTAAGAAGAGAATGAATGGGACTTATGTGGGGGCGTTGGGTGGGTGGGTATGATTATTATTAATCAAAGGCAGGAATGAGTAGAGCAACGAATCTGCTGGGTATTTCAAATTATTACTATGATCCTCTCTCTCTCTCTCTCTCAGTCTCTCTCTACCCCCCTCTTACATAGGTTGACCAATTGAGCCCCACTACTGTGTTCCTCTTCCAGTTTTAATAAATAAATAATTACTTAATATCAAACATACATGAAAAAGCAAAAATAAAAAAAAAAATCCTTAGCTCCCTCTATCTCCCTCTATCTCTCGAATTACTCATGACTTATATATGCCTTTGCCACCCGCAAGCTTGCCAAATAGAACTAGCCTTCTTGTTCATTTTTCTCTTATTTTCTCATATTTATTGTTGTTTCTAATTAATTACCCAAACTCTCTTCTTCTTCTTTTTTCTCGGCACATGTATTTTTTTTATTAGAGACAATCATGTAACATATATATATATACGTATGTATATATGGATGCCATATGCACATGATTCTCAACCCATTCAAAGCTAGTGAGGATTCTCATGAGTGACATGTGATTTGTTTCTTGCAGTTATGATACTATAAATTAAACATGACAGCATCGTATTCCTGTTTTTTTTTAAAAAAAAAAAAATATCCATATATGGCCTACTCTAATTGGGTTATACAAATTAAATAGAACTCCTTCAAGAGTTATTGACTGTTTAACGAATCAATACTCTGAGTAATTACTCCGAAACACGATATACATGTTAGAACATTTAATAGGTACCGTACTTCATAATAAGTAAAGAGCAAGATGACTCGACATTTATTTAAAGCACACTATCGCTCTTATTTCAAAGGAAAATATTATATAATAAATTCATTACGAATCAAAGTTCTACGCTTACAAAATCAAATATATTTTATAATCATAAAAATAATGTCACTATTTCCCCATTAATATATATTTTAATATGTTATTTCCTGCCATTCTTTAGTACTCCTCCGGTTCTAAATATAAGACCCTTATACTAGTGTGTGTAAGGGTCTTACATTTAGGACTGGAGGAGTATATGTTTATCAGATGATGACGAAGACGAATAATCTGTTCTTCAATTCCTTGATTCTCTCCCCTTATGCCTAATTCTTCCTATGCCTTAATGGTGCGTCTATATAAATATAAATATATTCGTGTACAATTGTTGGTATGCATTATATGTAAAATTAATATAAAGAAAAAGGGAGTAGAAGAGACCCACATGAACTGTCTCCCACTGGGCAAGGATGGTTGAACTAGTTAGAGATGGGTACCATGTCACCTTGCTTATTACCAAGGTTGCTTGCTTTTTGATGAATGGGGAATATACATGAACTCTGGTTGGACGGTTTTCCTCTTGCTTATTATGAGTGTGGACATTAGAAAGTGATGTGCACTACATATATATATGTGTTTGTTTGCATATGTGGGAGGAAAATAAAGGAAATTAGAAAAAGTAGGTGCGATGGAGGAGTAGCTAGAGACAGAAATGGGAGTTTCAACGAGTTATAATGGTGCCAGAATATGATTCATCCACAAGAATCCGGATATTTGCTTAACTATAAAGTTGATGGCAATTGTAATAATATTGGGTCCTACTAATTCCCTTGTGTGTGTGTGTGTGTGTGTGTATTTAGTACTATACATCAGCACCACTTTCAATAATAATAATAATGCTTTGTCGGCGATGCTAACCCAGCAGTTAGGTCACCTACATCCCTTCTTTTCTTTAATTAATCATCATTATGCTTCTTCATCATCTTCTAATTTTGTGCATTTCGCCTCCCTATCAATTAAAAGGGCCCATATCATCACTTTGAAAACCTAATCTCATTTATTTCCACCTACATATTTTTGCGGTGTGTTAATTATATGTTTACAGCTCATGCTGATCTGACTTACCTTAATCCAACATATCTCCACAAAGGCACAAACTTTAGGGTTTAGAACGTTAAATTGCATTTTTGTTCTTCAAGTATTTTATTAATTGAAGAAGTTATTTTATATTTATATATATATATATAGGCCCTGGAAAAATTGTGTAATAATGAAGCAGAAAATTTATTTCTCAAAATTTATGTAATATTGCCTGTTTTTAATGGTGAACATCAAGTCAACGTTAGGTGAAAAGAAAGATCTCTCAATCTACACTAATAATTGACTGCTATAAAAAGGTTTTTCAAGATCTCATACTATGTATTGCTCTATTTAACATCTTTTTCTAAATTAGGCAAAACTGATCAAATTTTAAATGCATGTTTTTAACTCTAAAAAATTTATTAGACTGAATTAGGAGTTAGGGCGAGCACGCCTTGCATTGTAATGGCTTAACTCACATGTATATCCCTAATTAACATCGCTTTTCATATTTTTTGTTAAATGCAAAATGCTAAATTAATTATTAAGTATATATTATTTAATTTTCCATATGTATGCATGTATATGCAATTATATGCATGCTTATTTAGAATATGTCTTCTTCTTCTTTTTTCATTACCTAGGTTTGGATCAACTTTTTAATAGGACCACCCATTTTTTTTTAAAGTTATATAATGTTGAATATTGGAAAAGTGGGGATTACAAAATTTATTATATCTAATCTAATCTAATCAGTCAATCAGACACACGATGGGACATAAAACCACGCATATTTTGATTAATGGCATACATAATTATGGGCACATAAAAGTGGGCGGATCCCAAATGATTATCTTCAAATTCAGTACGCAAAATCCTTAATCAGTGTTGTTTGAGGATCACAATAATTCTATGCACAAACTTCTGCATGCTCGTCAAGGAAAACATATTATTAAAATCTTGGCTGTCAATCATCATATGAATATTTTATGTATATGACATAATCATCTAATTTTTTTTAAAAAATAGATTAATTAATATCAAACACAAAATTTATTAATTTTTGGTTGGGACTATTAAATATAGGATATAGAAGCTAAATTTTGAGAAAATTTTGGTGTTGAATTGGAATAGAATATTATTTTTGAATTTTGAGAGGAACTCGAGCTATGATTTTTTTTTTTTGGCCCCAAAAAAGAAAAGTGCTGTTGAAAAATATATAGGGTAGTTTTGACTCAAATAAGTTATTTACAAGGGGCGAATTATTACGACATGGGTGAGTATTAATGACGTTAGCGGGGCTATTTATTAATTATTATATTAAGGTAATAAAAATGAAAAGGAAGGGCCGTCAAACGTGTCCCGTAGATAGAGTGTTTGCTTCCTAACAGGAATTCCATCCACTGATTAAAATAATGTTAATCATTTGATGATGCAATGACAAAGATCTACCAAATTTTATTAATTTATTAAAACTCCATTATGCTGAGCTTTTTGTCCAGTAGCTTCTCAATATAATAGAGTACTCCTAGCGTATGATGTCGAGAAATGCTTAAGGAGCAACTTAATCCGAAATTAAAATTTTTTAATGCTCCTATTAAGTAATTTAATGATATGAATACTCTCCTACCAGTACTAAACATCGTGGTCAAATATGGTTTTAATGTGAATGAATTGATATTTTAAAAATGAATGGGGGTGCCACGTAAGGACGAGGGGGACATGTGGGGCCCACCAATGATTTGGTATGATGGGCATTTGATTCCGTGGAGCGTACAAGTTGGCTCTCAATTCATGAACGCTGAAGAATTTCCTGCAGATAAGGTTTTCGTGATGTTTGTTCCTTCTGCTAGCTAGCTCCTCACTTTTTCAAGCCATCCTCCCATGTTCTCTTTTCTTTCAGGAAAATTATTGGATATTATTGTGTTCTTATTTGTACAATTATTGATTCTTTTTTTATCAATTTAGGCCTGAACTAATATAATGTTCATTGCTCGAGTCTTTAATTTATTATGGTTGCTGATTTCATATTTCTTATTATATTCTTTGAATATATGCTGTATCCTAATAAAAAGTTAGGCTTGCCATCATCACTTTTTTTTTAATTCAAACAAATATTAATTGATGGTGTTCTGAATGCAGGTATATATATTGTAATAATTAATAAATGGATAATTACTCTTCTTGGCCATTTAGCCCTAGATAATATATAATATAGATGATGAAAGGTAAATAAATCATTATTTTTGGAATTACATACGAAAGCAACTAATAAAATCATTTCCTGTTTAAACAAATACTTAAACATGACACATTGAGATCTATATGTCAATACACGATGATAGTTTATTTAAGTTGTTAGTAAAAATTATATACAATGATGAAAAAGTTGTTACCACCTCTGGTCCTTAATATAAAAGTTAGTTTGGCTTTTAATTTAGTTCTAAATATAAGATATTAATCCACTTTGTCTTTCATATTTATCTATTTTTTCTATGATAGTCCTTGTAGTAGTTGCATGTGTTAAATGTTCAATCAAATAGTTGTTTTAGTTAATATATGATTAGTAAGCATATTTTAAGAAAAAATAACATATAATTATTATAAATAACTAACTCAACAAACTTCCTTAATCTACTCAAATTACTCAACTAGCTCTTATATTAAGAGACAGAGGTAGTACTCCTTCAATTCTTAATACATGACCTAATTAGAAGGTTGATCTTGATCCTAAATATAAACTTATTTTTTATATTTACCAATTTTTTTTAAATTACCCCCATTAAATAATTAAATACTCTTCTGATCCTTAATATAAGACCTATTTAATTAATTTGATTATATTAAGAAAGTTAAGTAAGTTAGTTAATTATAAAAAATGACATGTTCTTCCTAAAATACCATAATCATCTTTCTTAATATCATTCGTCCCTCGCTTACTTGATTATGGTTGAGTGAGTATCAATAGGGATAATTTAAAAAATTAATAAATATGAAAAAAAGATATTATATTTAAGATCAAAATTAAATTAAAAATTAGGTCCTATATTAAGGATCGGAGGAATACGACAGTAATACTTATTACTTATTAATAAAATACCTGTATATTTTATAAAGTAAGTGAGTACTTATTACTCATTAATTTCACACATACATCAATTCTATCGTTTTATATTTTTAATAAAATAATTTAAAACATTTTTTGAAATGTCAATTTTTCAAAGAAACTCTAACTGAGGGTATTTTGGAAAACATATGCTATATCTATAATTATTACCTAATTTAACTAACTTAGTTAAATAGGTCATATATTAAGGACCAACGGAGCATTTTCAAAGAGTAATTAAATAGGTTTTTTTCTTAATTAAGTGTCCAAAAGTTTGGTTTGCAATGTTGAAAAATGTTTATTTAGTGTACTAATTTTTCCGTTTTATGAATAATTTGTTGTTGAATATATTGAGAATGATACAACAAAACGGGTGGAATTGCCCAGTCAGGTATGACTCACATCGCGGTGAACTTTTTCCTCTTCCTACCACGCCCATTTATCAATCCTACATCGATCCCATCGACCAATCCTGAACTGACACGTACACTTTTCTTCCCCCAGTTTTAACAACGCTCCCACTCATGCGAGTCACGCCCTTGATCGTGACCTCATCGTGCTCTCTATTTTGTACACGTGTACGTCTTACCACAATCGAGTATTATACACTCAAAGTCGTACGTATGTACACAATTCCAATCAATATATATGTAGACACAAAATACTCCTACTTAAGATTAAAACTAGCTACCATGGTTGTTGCTTCATTAATTAAACTTAAACGCAACAACTTATAATGTACCTCTTTGCCCTATTTTATAGGGCAGCAAAAAAAAATATTTTTTTAATCTTATTTATTTACAGGATATTGATTGAGAGATATTTTTTATATGGATATACCCCTCCGATCCTTAATATAGGACCCAATTCTTGAGTTATTTTTTGTCCTAAATATAATACTCATTTTTCATATTTATCAATTTTCTCTAAATTACCTCTATGGATACTCCCTCAACCATAATCAAGTAAAAGAGGGAAAAGGGGTATTAAGAAAGATGATTATGGTGTTTTAGAAAAGATGTGTCACTTTTCTTATAATTAACTAACTTACCTAAGTTCCTTAATATAATCAAATTAGTTAATATAAGACGGAGGAGTGTAATTTTACTTTTTATTTATTATTGTGTTGAATTTGTTTATATAAGGTATAATGTATATTAAATAGAAATAAAATTGAAAAGTTATTAAATTTTAAATGATAGTTAATAAAATTTAAAATTTTTGTTCATGTTAGAAGTAACTTTATAAATAGGACAGAGCTTATTAATTGATCTCTGTGCCATGTACGCTATCGTAAGAAATTACTTGCAAGTCACGCGTGCAAGCGATGAAGGCCAAGTTCTAGGTAGCTAGATTATCCCAACAAATTACTCAAATTATTATCCGCTCCACTTTATTACCCCTACCTAGGAACCTGTTCTTACTAGGGTACTAATTATCAAAACTTTCCATCAAACCTAAAACCAAAGAACCCCATTCCCCCAAGTTATCTTAATTAAGAATTTATATTATCTGGTCCGGGCTGATTGTGAGATGATTGTAAATGTTACCATATACATGTATTGTCGTGGTCACACACACACATGTTGGCAGCTTGGCATATTGAAGACAAGAAGCAATTTATGAGAGCGACCTCATCTGTCACTTGCTTCAACCGATGACATCGTAATTGGTTGCACCACGGAATTGATACATTCAATTATTGTGATTAGATAGCCTGTGTGTGTGTGTGAAGAAGTACAATAACTATGGTTGATTTTTGGGGGGGGTCAAATGGCATAGGGGAATACAAACACACAGCATAATGGAAGGGATATGTGATAAATACTTCCTTCATTATTAATACAAATCTTAGTAGATTTTTATTTTAGTTCTAAATAGAAGACCTCAATAATCCAATTTGTTTTTTATATTTATCTTTTTTTTTTCAAGATAGTCTTTTTAATAATGATAGTTCTAGTCAATACACTTAATTATTAAGAATATTTTAAGAAAGACAATACCTATTTGTTACAAATAACTAACTTAATTTTTTTTTAATCTCTCCAAATTAGTCAACTAGCTCTTATAATTAGGACCGGAGGCAGTATATACTGCCTCCGGTCCCTAATATAAGACCTCATTTGTCTTTTATTTTGATCTTAAATATAAGACCTCAATCCACTTTGCCTCTCATATTTATGCATTTCTTTCCAAGATATCCCTTGTAATAATAGTAGTTATAACCAATACATTTGATTATAAGGACATTTTAGAAAAGACAATATCTATTTATTGCAAATAACTAACTCAACTTTTTTTCTTAATCTACTCAAATTAGTCAACTAGCTTTTCTATTTAGAACCACAGATAGTATATGACGCAGAGATGGAGTAGAAAGTGAGGATAGAGTATTACCGCAAGTGAAAAGCAGTAGAGGAAATAATGGAATATATATATATATATATATATATATATATATATATAAGTGATATGTATGTGGGGGACCTTTTGGAAGAATATAGAATGATTCTGGGAAAGGACAAGAAAAGCTTAGTCAGAAGAAATGATGATGATAGTTTGATCAGGATTGATATATTAGCAAATGAGAGGCAAAGCATCCAACAAACGCACCGACCCCTACAATATATATATATATATATATATATATATGATCGAGTAAAAGCAAAAGCCAATAATATATATATATACATAAATAAACAAGGGATGCCCCACTGGAAGTGTGTTATGTTGGGTGGAGATTTCACACTGAAACATCATAGTTGCGTTTAAAAGGAGTGAAAGAAAGCAGTCGCACACACCCCACTATTTACACACACACACATGCTTATGCTCTCTCTCTCTCTCTCTCTACACAACAACAACACTGTATCAGGTTGGGGGTCCCACGATCCACAAAAGCAAGTAATGATGTTGCAATGGTGTGGTGTGGTGGTGGGGGGATTAAGAAATAAGGGCCAAAAACAGTTGGTAGGTTTTGCCGTTAATTACATATACCGCCTCTTTGTGCCTCCACCTTATGGCATCCCGGCCCCATTTTACCCCACCTTTTCTCATCTTTATTTCTAACCCACCCCCTTCCCCCTATTCTTCTTTAAAACTAGTACCATAGTGGTCTAAAAGTTATCCACGTTGTGGGTCACCGATACAAGTCGGTGATTCGTGGTGGCATCCTCCCATCTCCCTTGTTTTATCAACGTCGCGAGTAATATCTACTCTTGCGCTTTAAGACTTGCAGCGGTGTTGGGTTTGATGGCGTTACGGTGGTTTCGAGATTGGATTCAAACTTCGGCTGATCTTCAAAGTCTTGATTACCGTTATCTTTTTTCTTTTTTTTTTAATGTCAATTTCCTTGTTTTCATGGTACGCTGGCATTCCTCTGTGGTTTATTTGGGCTTTGCTCAAATTAACCATGTGTGATGGACCGACCTTTCATGTGAAATCTGTTTACTTAGTTCAAATAAAATTGTCTTTCATTAAAAAAAAAAAACTTAAAAATGGTATCACAATGCCAACAGGTTTCATCCCACTTACAACCTTATATTATTAGTGCTTGCTCTTATAATTTTTTTTCCTTAAAACCACTCTTATCATAACTAAACGTACCGTATTCCTAAATACTCCTCCGGTCTTTAATATGAAACATATTTAACTAATTTGATTAGATTAAGGAAGTTAGGTAAGTTCGTTAATTATAAAAAATATGATGTTTTTTTTCTAAAACACCATAATTATTTTACTTAATATCTTCCCTCCTTCACTTATTTGATTATGGTTGAGGAAGTATCAATAGGGGTAATTTAGAAAAAATCGATTAATATGAAAAATAAGTTTTATATTTATGACCAAAATTAACTTAACAGTTAGATCCTATATTAAGGACCAGAGGAGTACAAAATTATACTCCTCCGGTCCTAAATATAAGACCCTTTTTATAGTGTAATTTATACTACAAAAGAGATCTTATATTTAGGACCGCAGGATTATAATATGATAAAGATACACAAGGTTGTCTAAGTCATCGGTTGGGAATGTAGGCTAATGTATATGATGGGTTTGGTGGTACTAGTGTAAACATTCTTTAAGATCTATATATATGCTGAGCTGCAGCTATTATTAATATAATATACGGTATTGGGCTCTTGCCTCGTATAAATTATATATGCTTTGTGGTTTACTACAAATGGAGAAGGGTGGGGAACAGATACCTATTGCGGTGGCAGTGGGGAGCAATGATTACCATCTAAGAGTAGGGAACATGGATCATTCCTTGTTGTAATCGAAACCTTCGTTGACCCTTTTCAATCCCTTCAAACCACGTTTCATTATTTCTTATCATTCATCCATTTCGCTAATCATGTTGTGACCCCCCCTTCTCATAAATATCTTGTTCAGTCGACAAACATATAATATCATACTAACAAGTTATTATTGGATGTAATAAGATATTCGTGAAATTCGCTCGTGATTAATTACTTGGCTTGCATGCAAATATATATATGTATTAATAATAATAGTCATTAATTAGATCATGATGAGCACCCATTTATATTCCAGTGGGGAAATGGAGTTTAATTCATGTATCTTGTGATTAGGGTTGGCGGATCATATGATGAAACAGATATGGCCCGTGACTCCGCATGCATATGTGTTCATTGAGACCATATCTCTGTACTCCATTGTCTTCTAGCTTTTAGTGGTGATTTCCGTGTAACTTCCAAATTTTTTTGATTCATTTGTCCCTCACTAACTCCTAACATCCAAAACCACTATTTATTATTTATCCTCTTTCAAGTCTTGGCCTGACTATTACATTTTCCCCAAGTATATATAAATAAGAAGGAATTGGAAGAAGAATGAGAACAGAAAGAGGGGGCAATATATATACTCTTCTGGTCCTATTTATAGGGCAGAGAGAGAAGGTATTTTTTGGTCCTATTTATAGGACATAAAGAGAAATTTTTTATATAGATGTATAATTTTACCCCTTATTTATTATTGTGTTGATTTTGTTTCCATGAAGTATAATGTATATTAAATAATGATAAAGTTGGAAAGTTTTTAAATTTTAAATAAGAGTTAATGAATTTTAAAGTTTTTCTTAATCTGTGTGAAATATAATGAAAGTGCTTTATAAATAGGACTAGAGAAGTGTGTGTGTGTATGGAAGATGGGGATGAAAGAGGAGGTAGCTAGGTCCACGCCTAAGAGAAGGAACAATAGAGAATAGGGGCAAAGGGATATGATGAGGAGGGTTGATTATAAGTGGCTATTATGCAGAGGAGAGAATAATATAATTGGGCATGCAAATGGAAAGCCCTGAGCCGCACAAGAAGTGAGTATAGAGGTCAATTGGAGCTTTTGCCCTTCAATTTACGTAATCCGCCATCTACGCCACCCGTCCCTCCCTCCATTCCCTCATGAAGTGAGAGTTTAAATCATTTTGTTCTTTTTAACAAAGAGTATATACAAAAGCACTTGACATGATATTCACAATCATCACTCTCGTTTAAATCCCTCTCTTCATCATTCTATATCCATGTTCCTCCCCACTCCTTTGCACCCCCCTCCCTATTTCCCTCCAAGGGATTTCTAATGACTTTTTCTTGGAAAAAAAAAAGAATTTTTAAACGACGGTAAATGTGGATGGAAGAAGAGACTGTATATTGTTAATTATTATTATTATTATTATTATTGATGGAAGGGCATGAGCCTTGGGTGGTGAGGGTGGGTTGTGGGATTGTGCCCCCAATGGGATGCAAGTTGCAGAAAGGGAATACCACATCCAATAATATAAAGTTAGAATCCTTTTTTTTTTTAAAAAAAAAAAGTTCTTGCACAACAAAGGTAGAATCCTCGAGTGGCTTCTCTTGTCAACAATTTCATTGTTAATTCTTTTCCATGTCAACTATGTTCCGTTCCTTTTTCCCTTTCTTTTCGGGGGGATTTCATTTTCTTTTAATAATAATAATAATAATCATAATAATCATAATAATTGTTGTTGGGGTTGGGGTTAAAGGGAAGGCCCGTATCCAATGTTGAATTGGGCCTCCATTATCCTGCCTTTGCATGATGTAAATGTTTGGTTGCATGAGGTAAATGTTGAATAGGCAACTGGGCCACTTTTCTCTTGTATGATATCCATAATGTGAGATGAGCCCACTGACTTATGTGGCTTTTAAAAATTGCAACTTCTCACATATTTTATATTAATTAATAATCATAAATTGACACTGTTATTGGTATTAATATTGATATCTGGATTGGAATATCATTATCATTATAAGAAAAATCTATATCTATATATATATTGAGCCATGATTTATGAATATTGTTTTGATCTGATCCGTTTTGATCTGTATATAGAAGCCTATTTTGAGAAGGACATCAAAGCTGACACGCAAAGACTTTGCATTACAGGATTTAATGTCTCCTTCTGCTGTACTAGATATATGTATTTCTAACGTGTAAGGGCTTCGTCATCTGATATTATATGCATAATTAGACTAGAGATTGAATAATGCTGGAAAAAATAAGAAAATCAGCTTAATTACTTGGCCACAAATTTGTTTAAAGCTGAACCTTTTTTGGCAGTCCTGCTTGTGGCTTACCCATCGCACATTCGCACACATTTAGAGGGTTTGGCAACCCTTATAATTATTTTTAAAAAGCATTTTTTTTTGTAAGACGAGATAAACTCCTCTACATATTTACTTCGTAAATTTTAAAAGCACTTTTAAAATCATAGTTTAGTTTCCACCCAAACACTCTTTTGATGAAAAGAAAAAAACTTAAATATACAATACTTCTAACTAATGAATAGAAGCAAGAGTCCAGAGAAAGACATTAAAAAAAAAAAGTAAAGTGGACCATGAGAGGAATTAGAAGCTTTGTTTCCCAAATACTCCTCCAATCCTTAATATAAGACCTAATTGTTGAATTGGTTTTAGTTCTAAATATAAGACCTATTTCTCATATTTATCAATTTTCTCTAAAGTACCCCTATGGATACTCTCTCAACCATGATCAAGTAGAAGAGAGAGGGGATATTAAGAAAGATGATTATGGTATTTTAGGAAAAACGTGTCATATTTCTTATAATTAACTAACTTACCTAACTTCCTTAATATAATCAAATTAGTTAAATGGGTCTTATATTAAGAATCGGAAGAGTATTATTTCATTGCTTTAAAGAAAAGAAGTCTTCGTCCTTTTACGACTCTCTTGGTTACTACTCCTCAATTTAAATATAAGACTCTTTTTATAGTGTAAATTACACTACAAAAAGAGTCTTATATTTAGGACCAGAAGAGTATATCATATGACTCTAGCCTCCTCTACTTAGAATTTTTTATTCCTCACGTCATGTTATAATCTAATGTTGTTTTCCATCTTCTTAAGTTAACCTATCATATTCATCTGCTAAAATTTTATCTAATTCGTGGGTTGCTTACCTCACACAACAGACTTTTCTAACCTCTTTAACAATATTCAACGGTGTTTATTAGAGACCTTTTGGCTTTTTAAAATTTGCAGGCCACGAACGGCGGGGAGGTTTCTAAGAAAAAAGGTAAGTGCTGGGATCAAAATAAAATTCAGTGAAACTATTGGGCCTAGAGGTTTAGTTGTCCCGGTGTATCATTTCATTACTTTAAAGAAAAGAAGCCCGCCTTCTTTTTTCAATTGGGCCATTTAGATCTATAGATGGCCCTCCAAGCCCTACCAGTCGGCGCCAGCCCGCCTGATTCGATTTGAAGTGAAAATAATGCTTTGTCGTTATTCTCCGTAGTAAATAAAATATCAAGATTAAAAAAATTTGTTAAGTTATTTATTTATAATAAATAGGTATTATTTTTTAAAATATTTTTACTAATCAAGTGTATTAGGTAAAATTATCATTATTACAAGAATTATTTAAAAATAAATAAATAAAGATAAAAATAAAATAAATTAATATTAAATATAATATCAAAATAAAATAGACGAGTGGAGGGAGCGTGACAAGAAAAATAATAAAATATGTTGACCATGGAGTAATATCCAAGTATTAACAATTATCAACAATATTCTCAACGAAAGGGAATATTTTCGAGCTGTGCCTCAAAAGTTCATCAACCTTTGCGATAAGTGTATAAAACACCACGCTACTGAGCTCAGTAGGCAAACAGTCAAAAAGCGGAGTTCCTTGGGATCAATGGCAGAGAACAGACTTTGTTCTCTTCTCCTTTCTCTCCTCATTACCATCATCATCTCGCGTTCTCCACAATCACTCGCATCACCAACCTACAGGTACCCACGATTCCTTGGAAAGTTCTCAGGTCAAACGAAACCGCACCCTCAGATTCAGCCACAATACGAAACCCAATATTTCGAGCAGCGTCTTGATCATTTCAGTTTCGCGGACCTCCCCAAATTTCGGCAGCGTTATCTTATCAACACTAAGGACTGGGTCGGTCCTCAGCGCTTGGGTCCTATTTTCTTTTACTGCGGCAATGAAGGGGATATTATCTGGTTCGCTGCCAATTCTGGCTTTATTTGGGAAATCGCACCTCAGTTCGGTGCCATGGTTGTTTTTCCCGAAGTAAGTATTCATGTACTTAGTAGCTTAAATTTTGCATGCATCTTTTCTGTTGTTTCTATTTGAGATTAAATTTTGCTTGGTCCTTGTATGGCAGCATCGATACTATGGCGAATCTGTGCCATTCGGAAGTAAAGAAGAGGCATATAAGAATGCTACTACACTGTCATACCTTAATACAGAGCAGGCGCTTGCTGACTTTGCCGTTCTGCTTACCGAGCTGAAGCAAAATTTATCTTGCAAGGATTGTCCCGTTGTGCTGTTTGGCGGATCATATGGTGGAAGTAAGTAACCTGTTGCTTGGGTCTTTTATATATGCATATTTCAACTTGATTGACTATAAGTGGACTTCATGATAATTTTTTTTTTTTGGGACCAATCCATAACAATTGCTGAGCGAAATTGTAAGTGAGAGAGGGATGTGTGGTCTTTTTCACTGTAAAAGGAGAATTGTGCTAAAAGAAGTTTTACGACGAGTTCTTGTTTTACATTAAACTTTCTGTTTCAATCGGAATCAGTTATCATTTATCACTGACGTGGCTTGGCATTTCTAGGGGTCGGCCTAGTGCATTTTTTTGGCTTCCGAGCATCATTAACGACTCCTCTCTCAACTCTTTTCAATTTTATTTTTTTTTATCTAAAACAGTGTTAGCAGCATGGATGAGACTCAAATATCCTCATATTTCAATTGGAGCACTCGCTTCTTCGGCTCCAATTCTTCAATTTGAAAACATTGTGCCCCCCGAAACATTTTATGATATCGTTTCGAATGATTTCAGGGTAAGATAGTCTGCCAGTCTTTGCTGTTGTCATCTTTATTTGTGTGATATTTTGCATATTAACAATTTCACTCTTTTATGCCAATAGCGTGAAAGTTCTAGCTGCTTTAACTATATAAAGCAGTCCTGGAGTGAGCTAAAATCTAAGGGTCAGACAAATAATGGCCTTGAGGAACTCACGAAAACTTTTGGCTTTTGTCGGTGAGGCATTTTTCTGTACAGAAATGCCCGTTTTTGCATTACATGATGACGAATGGTGGTCTATATATTGTGCTATCTTGTTCTGCCCATTACATGAACTAATTGAAGGCAATTATTAGGCAATTGAAGAGAACAGAGGATCTTTCAGACTGGTTGGAGTCTGCCTATAGTTATTTGGCAATGGTGAACTATCCATATCCTGCTGACTTTATGATGCCTTTGCCTGCACACCCCATCAGGGAGGTTAGTTTGATTTCATGACATAAGATAAATTATCTTATAATACCTACAGGGTTGTTTTTGATGTTGTCAAATTTTCCTAATTTATGTTAATGTTGATATTCCTATCTCAAAATCAGTTGGTTTTCGTGGTACTGATGAGGAGGTGAATCTTATGAGGAAGTGTCCTGATCGTTATAGCTGGTTAATATGATCATACATCTTTTCATAGGTTTGCAAAAGGATTGATGATTGTCCTGCTGGAACTAGCATTTTGGAGCGCATATATGAAGGAGTGAATGTCTACTACAACTATACAGGAGACGCTAAATGTTTTGAACTGGATGATGATCCTCATGGCTTGAGTGGCTGGAACTGGCAGGTATACAGGAGTCTTAAAGCTCAATTGCATAAATTTCTTTGACAAATATGTTCTCATACTAAATTGATTTCCATCTTTCCAAACCCATGATGCAGGCTTGCACCGAGATGGTTATGCCAATGTCTAGTAGCGAGGAGTTGAGCATGTTTCCAAAATTTGACTATAATTATTCTTCTTATCAAGAGGAATGCTTGAAGAATTTTGGAGTGACTCCGAGGCCAAAATGGGTTACTACAGAATTTGGTGGCCATGTAAGTGAATGGTACATTACTGTTTATCAACACCTCCCCCCAAAAACGGAAACCACCAAAAGAAAAATGTAGCAGATGCTCTGATATAGGGCGCGATGATGACAAAAACTAAACTTTGACTTGATGAAACATGCACATCTAACTTTTTCTGAGTCATTAGGTTTCTAAGTGATTCCTCTGTAAGATGATAATACTAATAAAAACAATGGACCAGTCGCTTGGTTTCTCAGTTATTTATGCATCTATGATCTAATTATCTAAATGGCATTATAAGGGAAGGGGACACTTTGTTTTAATAAAACCACTTCATACTTTCAGACTTAAAGACAGATGGCTGATGTTTTAAAATGTAATATCCCCTTGATAATTCGATTATATAAAATACAAGCTTGCACCCCTTCTTAAAAGCTTCATTCTGATATTTTTGTGTTTTTGCCTCCTTTTTTTCTTTGTTTTCTTTTTTGGGCTTTTGTTTTGAAGGATATTGATGTTGCGTTGAAGAAATTTGGTAGTAATATAATTTTCTCAAATGGCCTATTGGATCCATGGAGTGGTGGCAGGTGACAAATTCACTCTGATAATATCTTAATTCTCGATTTTTATATTTTTGAAATACTACCTTAGATTCTAAATATTTGATCTAGTTTAGGGCCAGAGGTAGTAAAATTTTCAACGAGGTTGAATTTTGGGAAAATCACTATGAAGTCCTGACAGAGGAATATAATCACCAAAAAGTACCAATAACAAGTGAGTAGCATAGAATTGTTGTCATTTCCTACACAGGAACTTGTTACTGCATGCTGCTTACTTGTTGTGAGACTTTTTAGTGAGTACACTCCTTCCTTGTGACCTCATAGTGATTCTCCCTTGAATTTTTGATAATTATTTGAATTCTAAGTATCAAAGTTGTTTCTGTTGCAGTGTTCTGCACAACATATCTGAAAGTATTGTTTCTCTTGTCGCTGAAGAAGGTAAAGAATTTGAAATTTTTGAATTTATGAGCAGTCTGTCGTGTGGGCCATATGACAAGCCAACTATGCATCTCACTCATTTGTGGCCTGTAATAAGTCCTTTTTTGTGGTTGAGAAATGCGATTGACATTATTTCTTTTTATAATGCAATCAAACTGATAATTTCTCAAACCTCAGGGTCCTTTGTATCCATTAACTCGTGTGCTAGATGACTAGAAGCATCCTTGATAGCAATCATAATTATTGCATAATTATGCATTTAGGATAGGTGTGACTGATATATGTTAAGTAGCAAAAGATAATATGATTTTGAGGTATGAAGTCTGGTTTACTCATATTCGCAGCTTTTTCAGTTGTTCCGTTCACTGGTTGGACTGGAATCTAACAACCTACGGAACTTTAATTATTCATATTCCCCTTTATATTTCAGTGATAATCTTTGAGCTTGTAGTCTGTTCGTAGGAGCAACATCTCAGTCTATAATTTCAATGACCATTGTCTTATGTTATCAAAGTACGAGTGTCTTATCTAGCATTTTGTGCGTGACTGCTGCCTTTGGATTTGCTAACTATTGTATTTATGTTCTGGTTGGTGTCCTGGGTGATGGTAACGTGCAGTCATCAAGAACCTTCGAAATCTCTTTATTAGCAGCTGCATTCTTTTATTTATGTTCATTTATGCGTGGTTGAGGGTCCCCCCCCCCCCCCCCGGGGTTTTCAATATGCCAGCGATGGTAAAATTTTCTAGACATGCCTTTTTATATCCTACAACGGTTTGGAAAATTAGACTGATCGCCTGCCACTCTGCAACTTCCTTATGAAACTTTTAGCTGCAGGATGGCATTCAATATATATCTCACAACAGTCTGCAGATTGGTTTATCAATGAAGCATTCAACAAGCTCTTAAGTCCCCTTCTCCACTTTAATAGGCAAACTTAAATTTAAGTCTTTCACAATTTTTTATTAGGTGCGCACCACATAGATTTACGTGCTGCTGGCCCCGATGATCCTGATTGGTTGGTAGAGCAGAGGGCAACTGAGATCAAGCTAATAGAAGGCTGGATTAATGACTACCACAAACTTAAAAAAGCTACGTATAGTATGTAGATTTAGATGTCGGTGCTTGTCTGGTTTCAACGTGGTATCCCTTCTTGCATCACCACCGTCTGCTTCTATGGAGGTCTTAAATCTACACGCGTAGTAGTCTATGTAAACCTTGGATGCATACTTTTGTAAATAGCTAATGAAATATTTTCCATATCATCTCGTTGGTTCTTTTAAGCTTGTAACTCTTCCTTGAGTACGGCTTTGTTTCACATTCTTCAGTGATTATTGTGGGTGCTTTTTTATTTTCTTTTGTGTCCAAGGTCGGGCCATTGTTTTGCTTCCCATCCATTTTTCTCATATTTGTTATTCGTCAATCCATGGCTTGTCTTTAAATTATCACTTATTAAGCATCAAATATAGTAGTGTTTAGTGATTAGTATAATTTCACATAATCCTAGGCCAAACGTTAGATGTCAACCATACTAAAAGTAAAATTATCAATTAATTTCCTATATAAATATTGGAAAAAAATATAGTTAGTGATAATATTCAATAGCAAAGTCCCAATAGATCTTGTGTACCTTGGACTCCCGCAGACCCTAATTTAATAAACCCTTGTAACTGGATGACCTTTTCCTTTTGCTTTGGGCAATACTTTGGGGAATCAGTGGCACAGAATAATATGGGTTAAAGAAAAGAAAAATCAGTTACTTTCCAGTTTTGTTGGGATTTTTATAACACACAATAGCTGGAACTGTGGCTTTATATTGATATTATTTTCGATCCTTAATATAAATCTTAGTTGGCTAATCTAAAAAGATTAAGAAAGTTACTAAAATGCTTAATTATAACATATGGTACATAATCTCTTTAAAATACTTATATAGTTTATTAGATTATAAATCAATTTATAAGTGTGACAAATTATTTTAGAAACAAACGATAATTACAAGTAATTTAAAGTAATTTAGCAATTTTTTTAATTTTTTTTTCAAATTAACCAACTAGGTTTTGTATTAAAGATTAGAGACAATATTATTAACCACTGATATAGTTAATCAAGTCAAATGCTAGAAGCCAAAGGTGACATATTGGTTGGAAGCATTGGTCTGTACATTCCAGTTTCTACTTTAGGAATTATCCTGTTCGCTATCTTTTTGAGGGAACTACCTAAAGTTCCATTGAAACCAAACACGCCCTCGTGACCCTCGTTTCACTGTCATAACACGAACACAGCAACCCTAAATTGTTGAGTGTTGTGGATCCGCAGAGGGTCCAGAGAGAAATCAAAGAGCTGAGAGTGTGAGAGAGAAGAATGATCCATGCGCAACCCGCACCTCTCTCTCTCTCTCACGTAACAACTTTCTATTCCCCCCCAGTCTCCAAGGGACATGTTTAACACGTGCACTGCGACGGTGATTAGTCAAATGGGCCTGACTCCCATTTTGGTCCAGATTCTCGTTCTCCTTATGGCCATAAGAGTGCCCCCCGTAAAGCAGCGACCTTGTCCTCAAGGTTCACACATGTCATTGGCAAATTCCCGTGTGGGTGATTCTCCTCCATCGCATTGGACCAGGACCTGTTGCACCCAGTTGCCTTTCTGCTTGATAACACGGATATCTATTTTTTTTCCCCTAAAGCAGAAGTATCCACTTATTTGAGGCAATCTTATTCTAGGTACTATCATGCACTAAATGTAGGCATCTCTCCTAGTGGGAATTCGAATCTTGATTCACCACATTGTAAAAGATTAATTCCTTTTGCTAGACCCAACCCCGCTGGTTCCGAATGTCTAACATTACATTGGATTGTAGCATAGGACCTTTGGGATCACATATATTCTTCTAATCCTATTTATAAGTTACTTCCAATATGTTTTATATAGATTAAGAAAAATCATAAACTTTATTAACTCTCATTTAAAATTTAACAACTTTCCAATTTTATCTTTAATTAATATACATTATACCTTATGTAAACGAAGTTAATACAATAACAAAATAAAGGGTAAACTTATATATCCATACAAAAAATTTCTTTTTGTGTCTTGTAAATAAGACTAAAAAATGTCTTCTCTTTTTGTCTTATAAATAGGATCAGATGAGTAATATTTATATATAAAGTGGCATTTTGTGCATGACTGCCGCCTTTGGATTTGCTAACTATTGTAATTACGTTCTGGTTGGTGCCATGGGATGTGGTGGTAACGTGCAGTCATCAAGAACTGTCCATATCTCTTTATTAGCAGCTGCATTCTTTATTCATGTTCATTTATGCGCGGTTTAGGGTGTTTCTTCCTTACTGTTTTCAATATGCCAGTGATGGTAATATTTCCTATACATGCCTTTTTGTATCCTACAACTGTTTGGAAAATTTGATTGACCACATGCCAGCCTGCAACTTCCTTGTGAAACTTTTAGCTGCAGGATGGCACTCAAGTTATAGCTTATATACAACTGTCTGCAGATTCTTTAATAGGCAGACTTAATTTAATTCTTTCACAGTTTTTTATTAGGTGCGCACCATATAGACTTGTCATTTACGTGCTGCTGGCCCCCATCATCCTGATTGGTTGGTAGAGCAGAGGGCAACTGAGATCAAGCTAATTAAAGGCTGGATTAATGACTACCACAGGCCAAAAAAAAAAAAAAGCGACATATAGCAGTATGTAGATTTCAATGTTGGTGATGACCACCGTTTGCTGCTATGGAGGTCTTAAATCTTCACGCGTTGCAGTCTATGTAGACCTTTTTTTTGGTCAAAAAAAGATACTCCTCCGGTCCTTAATATAAGACCCATTTAACTAATTTGATTAAATTAAGGAAGTTAGGTAAGTTAGTTAATTATAGGAAAAGTGTCACATTTTTTCCTAAAACACCATAATCATCTTTCTTAATACCCCTTCTCCCTCTTCTACTTGATTATGGTTGAGAGAGTATACATAAGGGTATTTTAGAGAAAATTGATAAATATGAGAAAGGGGTCTTATATTTAGGACCAAAACCAACACAAGAATTGGGTCCTATATTAAGGACCGGAGGAGTATTATAAAAACTATAACCAGCCTATGTAAACCTTGGGTGCATGCTTTTGTAAATAGCTAATGAAATATTTTCCATATCATCTCATTGTCGGGCTCTTTAAGCCTGTAACTTTTTGGGTACAGCTTTGATTCACATATACTACTTTTGATCTTTAATATAAGAGTTAATTTAACTTTCATTTTGATATTAAATATAAGACTTCAATTCACTTCGTTTCTTATTTTTATCTTTTTTCCCCCCTAATGTAGTCTTTGTAATAATTATAGTTCTAACTAATACACTTGATTAGAAAGGATAATTTAGGAAATACGACACATATTTATATAAACAACTAATTTTAACTAGTTTTATTAATCTATTCAAATTAGTTAATTAGGTCTTATATTAAAAACCGGAAGTGGTACTTCAATACCTAATGATTTTGTATGCTTGTTTTATGTTCTTTTGGGTCCAATGTGATCCTTGTTTTGCTCCCTATAAATTTTTCTCATATTTCTTATGCATCAATCCGTGGTTTGTCTAAAGTTATCACTTATCTGGCATCAAATCTAGTTTAGTGTTTTGTAATTAGTATAATTTGACATGATCACAGGCCAAAAGTTAGATGTCAACCATGCTAAAAGTTAAATAAGCCCTAGTAATTAGATGATCTTTTCTAGGGCTGGTAATACGGGTTTGCGGGTTGGCCCGTAGCGGGTTGAACTCATATGGGTTGGTGGGTTGGCTCGCCAATCCGCCAACACTTTTTTTTCGGTAAATTTTTTTAATTTTTAAAATATTTTTTTCTTATATAATATTCAAAAATAATAATAAAATTTTTGTTTTTTCTTGAAATATTTGATTGAAAGCACCAAATAAATTATGTAGGTATTTTCTTTTATTTTTTAGATAAGATATAATATATAATAATGTAATTATAATAATTAAAAAAATAAAAAAAATGCGGGTTAGCCTGCGAGCTGGCTGGCTAACCCGTGGCGGGTTGCGGGCTTGGCTGAGTGGGTTCAAAAAGCTCGTTTACTGGCGGGTTGGTTTTTAGCCAACTCTAACCCATCATTTTTTACGGGTTGGTAGGTTGGACCCGTGGGTACAATCCATATTACCAGCTCTAATCTTTTCCTTTTGCTGGCCACCTTTTCCTTTGTGCAAGAGAACTATGAGGAGTATAAACCCTAGTAATTTCCAGTTTTGTTGGAATGTTTACAACACACGACAGCTGGAACTTCAACTTTTGATTAATATTATTAATGCTTGATGTAGTTTATCAGCCCGGCATGCTAGAGGCCAGAGGTGACATGTTGCTTTTGATTTTAGCAGTTTAGTTTGTTGATTTTTTTGGCGTAAAAAATTAATTAAAATACTCTCCAATCCACGATATCTTTATCCATTTCTCCAAGTAACCGAGGTTGTGTGCTTGTATATTTTAAAAGGGAAGATGCTCTTTAATACTTCCTCTTGTGTTATACTTCAGATAACCAGATCATGTTTAACAAACTAACAATTAAAATTAATTAAAATAATAAAATAGGTCAGAAATATATTTTTATTTTTGAGAAAATTAATCTTTTGGTTCTTTAATTTTTAACTCAATTATGACTCAATCTCTCAACTATGATTCAGTATGACTCAACCCCTCAACTTTTAACTCGTTTAAAACTCAGTTTCTCAAATTTTTTTTAATAAATTAATCCCCATCGTATATAAGTCACTTTGAGTCATCACTTAGTTATGCTTTATGTTATGTGGCAAAAATTCTTGCTGACATGGCTTCCAACGAAGCTATCCTCGTTGATCACCCAAACAGTCCCTCTCGTTTTCCTTTCTTCTTCTTGACCTCCACCTTCGCGCACTCACAGCATGGGCACCCATTCTCCTTCACCTATAGCTTCAATGTTCACCTCTCATAAGTTTTTTTTTTCCCCCGCTCCATTCAATAGTTGTTTCACCGCCGGCCATGGGTGATGAAAAGTAAGCTTCGGAATCATTTATAGCAGCAAGGGACGAGTGATGTATGAGCGCCATGAGCCATGTATGCAAAAAATTCACAATTACATTCTTGCCAGAACCACCTGATGACACCAGTATAGTCAGTTAGCAAATTTTTTCTAAGCTAGCGAATCTTTCTTGTCGAAACATTTTTAGCTTTCCCGCACCATGAATGATGTATGAGCCCTGAGAACTAAGTTTTGAAATCTCTTAAATCTGAAAATAATCAGAGAAAGGGAAGGAAGGGTTAAAGGAAAGCTGAGAAAGCTGCAACGGAATGGAGTGAAAAAAACTCATGGGGGGCCGAACATTGAAGTTATAGGTGAAGGAGAATGCGTGCCGACACTGTGTGCGCGCGAAGGCGGAGGTCAAGAAGAAAGGACAACGAGAAGGACTGTTTGGGTGATCAACGAGGATAGCTTGGTTGGAAGCCATGTCAGCAGGAATTTTTGCCACGTAACATAATTAAGTGATGACTCAAAGTGACTTATATACGATGAGGATTGATTTATTCAAAAAAAATTGAGGGACTGAGTTTTAAACGAGTTAAAAGTTGAGAAACTAAGTTATATTGGGTTATAGTTGAGGGGCTGAGTCATAAATGAGTTAAAATTTGAAAGAACAAAAGATTAATTTTCCTTTATTTTTTAAATTTACCCTTCTTTATTAAGAGAGTAAACAAGAGAGACAATAAATGAAAAAATATAATGAAAGAGAATATATGAAAATAATATTAATAAAAGAGAGGGAGTACTAAATACAGTCAACTAAGGATAAAAAAAAAATACTCAGACAAACTCACAAATCAAGTTTATATGCTGGACCAGATTCTTCCCCAAAAGTGAAACTTATACATAAAATCAGTGGTAATATAATATTTTTATTTAGCTACATTAAACAGTTTTATAATGCCCACAAAGAACATGGAAATTGGAATGCACCCCTTTCCAATACCTTTTGAGCCGACAAAACATGCGTGTCTAAGTGTTTTCTTTTCATGTGCAGCAGCCAATTATAATGGTTTTCCATCGATAATGTTGCATGTGACGACCATTATTAATCCTCTAAATTAAACGTACTTGTTGGCACTTTTTATTAGGGCGACGTTGCTATTTCAAGTGTGGCAGAGGAATTACACCTCAATTAGATTTTTTATACTCCATCTGGTGTTTATTACAAGAGTCGTTCCAAAGGAAATTTTTAATCATTTTTATGAGATCTTATAATAGTTTCAATAAGTATTTCATATATGCCCATATTTAATAAGAGTAGTAAGAGAGCATAAATTAATACTCCCTCCGGTTCTATATATATACTTCATTTTTGAAAAATGGTCTGGTGAAAAATATAAATTTATTTTTGAGTTGTTTAAGTTTTTATTATTTTTTTTTTTTCTTCTATTTTATCCTTAAATGACTATAAGATGACCATATTTATGCTCCCTCTCTCTCATCAATATTATCCCCATATATTCTTTTTTTTATTTTATTTATTTATTGTCTCTCTTGTTTATTCTCTTAATAAATAAGGATAAATTTTAAAAAAATACATTTATAACTTATTTATTATTTTAAATTAATTTTTAACTATTAATTTGTTAAACGTGATTCGATTATTTAAAGTTTATATATAAAACCGGATGGAAGGGAAAAAATAAAAAAAAATCTATTTATCATTATTTTATATGTGAAAAACAGTGACAGGTGATGGATAATAAGGACGAAAGTGGCAGAGAACAAGGATCGTACCCCTCTCTAAATAGAGCAAGTGGCTCGTCGATCAAGATCGATCTTCTCGCCTTATTTATGGCGGCTGAAGATTGATGTGCGGCAATCATCTTTAATAAATATATCTTCCCGGGCGTTTTGGTGATGATTAATTCAAAGCAAGAGGGTACTGTATGACGGGTTGAATCAATGAAAACAATACTCACAGCGCAAATTCACATAACTAACTCGTAATCACGTGCTACTCCATCTTTGTCTTCGAAAAAAACGTAACCCTAGTTATAATTTATAAATATAGGAACTTAATTTATTTTATTTTTTAAATTTATATTTTTTCCTTAAATTTTTTTAGAGAAAACCATATTGGAGGTACCTATCCTTTCTCTCAATTTTTAATTTGGTACCTGTGTGTTTTTTTCCCTTTAATTAAACATTTAATTTTATCTTTTTAGCAATATTAGCTCTTATAACTTTGTTCTATTGATATTTTAGTCTCTACATAAGGATTAATGATGTTAATAGAGCAAAATTAAAGATTTAGTTAAGAACAAAAAACACATAGGTACCAAATTGAAAATTAAGAGAAAGTATAGTACCTCCAATATGGTTTTTTCAATTTTTTTATATGCATATAAGGGATATTCATTAATAGCTAGTTTCCTGTTGCAAATAAAAATAGGATGGTTTTGGAAAACTTAATACATATTTTTATATAAATAATTAACTTAACTAATTAATTTTTTTAATTTTAATGATTAATTAACTAATTCTTATATTTATTATATTTTTTTGGTAACCACCTAAACTTAAAGTATAATAAAAAAAATAGTTTAATTATTGGATAATATAAGTAACCATACATAGTTTTCCCTGGAATACGTAAGGTGCATTTCGGAAGAATTTTATATTCTACCTCCTCTCTTTAATATAAAATCCAAATAATTAATATGTGGATATTAAAAAAATTAATAAGATTATTTATTTGTAATAAATAATCCTTTTAATCTTATTCATCAAAAAATCTTATACATTAAAACTAGGGTTAAGGTGTATTTAATACTATAACGTATTTTTTCATGTGTGCATCTTGAAGTATTTTCAGGGACATCCAGAATTTTGAAGTATTTTTAGGGTGGTGAATGCACCTAAAAAAATACTTTAAAATACTAAATGCATCTTAACTCTTGAAACTATTTTTTTTGTGAGACTCTTGATATGCGCAAACAATAGAGATTCTTTTTAAAAAAAATTATAAGTTTGTGAGACAAAACAAACCGAGTTATTGTATTTAGAGCCAAATAAATCTCTTGTTTAGCTCCTACATCGAGAATGTTGTAGTTCAAAACAGGTTATATTTAGATTATTTTAATTATCTTTTCAAAATTATTATTTGAAAAAAAGTCTCACAAACTAATAATACAAAGATCGGTTGAAAAATATTTGAAACAAAAATAGTAACTTATGATATTTCTACTTGTTTCTCGAACAAAAATATTAATAGTACTCCTTTTAGTTTTTATTATAAACTTCAAATAATTAATTTATAAATAATGAATAATTAGTTAAAAATAATAAATAATTTTAAATATATATTTTTAAATATGTTCTTATAATAAATTAAAAAAAATGATGAAAGAGAATGTGTGTAGAAATGTAATAAAAAAATTAAGGATAATATTAGAAAAAAGTGTATTAAATATAAAAATAAACCCAAATTAAAGTTTATAAAATGGACCACACCCTTTTTCAAATTTGAAACTTAACCAGAGAAATATTAATAGTAAGCGCTATTAATATGAAATTGAAATATTATAATAAAATAATTAAATTAATGCTTTTAATTTAGGGGGCGTTTGGATGGAAACCAAACTATATTTCAAAAGTGATTTTACGATATACGAAGTAAATATGTGGACGAAATTTATCTTGATTTATAAAAAAATACTTTTCAAAAGTACTTCTTATACCACCTAAACAGCTCTTTAATTTTGAATTCAATAATTGTGCAAGAACTTAATTTGAATTCAAAACAATAGAATCATCAATGACGTTGGCGTCATTAATAAGATTGGGATGTGGAATCAATTTTCTTTTATATTTGATAGATTCTTTATTTGGAGGTGTTACTTTTTAAAAACATTTTTTTTATAAATGAATTTCCCTGCATATTTATCTGTATATCGTCAAATTATTTTTAAAATCATCCCTACACTATTAAACATTGAACAGGAAATCAAAAAAATAAAAAGAATCCCGGCCAAATTACAACTGAAATACAGGAATCTGGGCCATAAAGAATTATAAAGCGCCAACGATCACTTTACTCTCACCGTTGGCCAAGAAAAAAAGGAAGGAAGAAAAGAAATAGTCTCAGTAGTAAAGCTGTCTCCACTTTCATCTTTGAAGGCACAACCGGGAAAGCCATCGGGGTGGTGGGGTTCTAAGGAAGTGTCGCGAAGGATTTATCTGCGTTTTTGAGAGCTGAATCCGAGAACCACAAGACCAATTGGACTTTAGGGTTTTCTGGCAATTGGGGGAAGCGTAGATGGCGACTCCTTCTCCTTCTGCTCAGCCCTTGTCAATCACTCCCCGTTCTAGGGTTAGAAGCCCTCTCAGTGACGATGAGATCTGGTTGCGCCTCAAACGAGCTGGCTTGGACGAGGAGTCGATTAAACAGAAGGACAAGGCGGCGCTTGTGGCCTATATCGCCAAGCTCGAGGCTGAGGTTTGTTCTTTGTTATCTTCTCTTTATGAAATTCTCTACTTTAGGACTTCACCTCCTGGGAGAATTGGGAAAGATATATTGATGTCGAATTTCTTACTGGAAGGTGAAATGCAGTGATTCCTCTATTTCGTGTGAACTTTACTGTACTTTTCTAATTTATTCTGTACGATTACATTTCTGTTTTTAGTTATGACTTTATCGATTGCCTCCAAAAAGAAAAATAACTTCAATAATGCGCATTAAAAATTGTTCGTCACGGCTTGTCATGTTAATCAATATGTTCTGCTGTAAGATATACTTTACTGATGTGCCTGAAAGTCAGTAATGCGTAGAATGGTATGTTGGCGATCCTAATGTGAGATTTTTTTGCGTGTTGAAGCTTTATTATATGCCTATGAAACTAGACTTACTGGTTAAGTGTGGGTTCATTGGTCATGTATATCGCCACCTGACTAATAATTAGCTGATTAGAACCGGGCCATTATACGATTCTAATGAAGCAAAAGTCATCGTGATGCAAACTGATGATGGGAACTTTTTTCTGACCCCGTTTTGAGCCCACAGCCAATCTCTGCTGTATTGTTTTCCCCTAAATTTGATTTGAGGTCTTCGTAATTTTTTTTCCCACCTGAATACTCTGTAAACACGCTTATCTTCAGGTTATCTTATTTTAATAGATGCACTCATAAGTTTCCCTTATGCAAGTGCTTGTGAAACTCCTTATTCTTTTCAATGGGTATGATATATCTGACTTATATACTTAATGTAGATCTATGATCATCAACACCACATGGGCCTTCTCATATTGGAGAGAAAAGAATTGGCTTCCAAGTATGAGCAACTCAAGGCTTCAACTGAATCTTCTGAGTTGTTTCATAAACGTGATTTAGCTATGCAGCTGTCTGCTTTAGCTGAAGCAAGGAAACGAGAAGAAAATTTGAAAAAGACGGTGGAAGTGAAAAAAGAGTGTATAGCTAGTGTAAGCTTGTTGAATATAGTTTTCTTTTTATATAAATTACTAATGTCTTCTTGCATGTTCCTATAATTACTCTGGCAGTCTGATCTTTTAGGTCATGATTTTTATCAATTTCTGTAGCTTGAGAAGGCCTTGGGTGAGATGCGTTCTGAATGTGCTGAAACAAAAGTTGCAGCTGATAGTAAATTTGCTGAAGCCCATCGTTTGATAGATGAAGCACAGAAGAAATTTACTGAGGCTGAGGCCAATGTGCGTGCTGCTGAATGTTTACAAGCAGAAGCTAGTCGATATAACAGTGTTGCAGAAAGGAAGCTTCGGGATGTTGAAGCACGTGAAGATGACCTTCGGAGGCGTACCATATCTTTCAAGTCAGAGTACGTATTATCATCATGATGTTGGTTGTGCTGATTATTTATCATCTGTGTCCCATTTGTAGGCTCATTCTTCACATCTTTGCGCATCTTCTCATGATAATATATCATTACAATTACGATATTATGTGTAATTGAGATGACGCTGGAAGTTTTATCTTCTTTTAGCAACAAATCGATTGTCATAAAGTTCAGAAATTGTTTTTGCTTCCATTTTTTTTCTTCATATTCTCATATTCTGCTTCAGTGATTGTTATGTTTTTTCAAGCTAGATATTCTTTACATTGTTAATCTCTATCTCTCAGATGTGATGAAAAAGAGAAGGAGCTGATTCTTGAGAGAAAGTTGCTTTCTGAAAGGCATGAAGTTTTGAAGGAAGAACAGGAAAGGTCACTTGAAGCACAAGCTTCTCTCAATGAGAGAGAGGAGCACATTTTTAATCGATCTCAGGAACTAAACCAGCTTCAAAAAGAGTTAGAGGACTGGAAAGTGAAAATTGAAAGTGAACGAAGAGCTCTTCATGATGAGAAAACCAAACTGGAGCTGATGGAGGCCACCCTAACACAAAAAGAAGAGGTTCTTATTTTTCAAACTCTTGGTCGTGTGACTCGGGTCAAAATGAAACAATTATTAAGTAATTACTATCCTTGTCTTGTTCATGTATTAACTGGTATTGTTTGAAAACAGGCACTCACTAAACGGGAAAATGAGCTGAACAAGAAAGAGCAGGAGTTTGTTAGCTATCAAGAGAAACTTGCCAGCAAAGAATCAGTATGTTCTTCCCTAATTCTTCATTGTTTATAAACTGGGTGGATTATGTGGATGAGGCTGTATTCAATGTTCTACAGGATGAGTTGTATATTCTTATAATCATTTCTTTTGCCTTTTTGGTTGATCATGTAGGATGAAGTTCAGAAAGTTATAGCTGATCAGGAAGCTGCATTACTATCAAGAAAATATGATTTTGAAGCTGAGCTACAATTGCAGCGTAAATCAGTTGAAAATGAAATTGAGACCAAGAGACGGGCCTGGGAATTGAAGGAAGTTGACCTAAAGCAACGGGAAGACCAAATCCAAGAAAGAGAGCATGAGTTGGAAATTCTGTCAAGATCTTTGGAGGAGAAGGAGAAGGAACTTGGGGAGTTGTCAGTCGTTCTAGAAGGGAGAGACCATAGACTGAGAGCTGCTGAAAAGGAGTTTGAGTCAAATAAAACCCTTTTAGATAAGGAGAAAGAAGAGATTGGCAAAACAAAGGAAGATCTTGTGAAGTCTTTGGATTCATTGGAGAGTAAAAGAAGGCAAGTTGATCATGCAAAAGAGAGATTGGAGGCCATGAAAACTGAAAAAGATGACTTATCAGTTTTGGAAGTTAAACTAAAGGAAGAGCTTGACCTTGTAAGAAATCTGAAGTCAGAGCTTATAGCTGAGGCAGATAAATTGAAAGTTGAGAAGGCAAAGTTTGAAGTTGAGTGGGAACTCCTTGATGAAAAAAAAGAAGAGCTGGCGAAAGAAGCAAAATTGTTAGCAGAAGAAAAGATGTCGGTTTCAAGGTTTATTAAAGATGAACGTGAAAAGCTAAGACAAGAAAAAAATGAAATGCATGAGCAGTACACCCGAGACTTAGAGTCACTTGCCTGTGAGCGAGAAGAATTCATGGACAAGATGGCACATGAACATTCTGAGTGGTTTTGCAAGATGGAGCAAGAGCGGGCAGATTTCTTAAAGGACATTGAGATGCAAAAGAAGGAGTTGAATAACCTAGTTGAGAAGAGGCGTGAAGAAGTGGAAAGTTACTTGAAGGAACGAGAAAAGTCTTTTGATGAAGAGAAGAAAAATAAACTCCAATACATTAATGCTCTTGAGGAGAAAGCAAAAAAGGAGCTGGAACATGTTTCCTCTGAGATGAAAAGGCTTCATGATGAGCGAACAGAAATAAATTTGGATCGTGAACTGAGAAATAGGGAATGGGCTGAATTAAATAATTGCATTGAGGAACTCAAGGTTCAAAGTGATAAACTGCAAAAACAGAGAGAGCTATTGCATGCTGATAGAATCCGTATTAATGCTCAGATTGAAGAATTGAAGAAGTTGGAGGATTTGAAAGTGGCCTCTGATGATGTTGCTATCATTGAAATGCTAAAATCTGATATGGAGGCTAACCAGCAGAAGATCTCTGCACTGAAAAATTTGAAGCAGCACGCTCTTACACATCGTGATGGTTTCGGCAATGAGTTTAAAACTCCAGATGTACAGAAGTCAGCGGCTGTTTCTTCTTCTAGCCCTGTGCGGTTTTCATGGATCAAACGGTGCACTGAACTATTTTTCAGACCCCATCCTGATCAATCTCCAACTGAAAACAAAGATAAACCTCTGGTTTCTGGCTCCTATCATGATGGCAATAAGCAGAAGCTCTTAGAAAATGAGAAACCACCTGGTGATCATAGCAAGAGAGAGGAAATGGGGTTTTCTCTTGGAGAACCAAAAGTGATAGTAGAAGTACCTGCAGTTGCTGAAGATATGAGTAGGACAAATCATTTGGAATCTAAAATTAATGAAGATGTGAATGTAAAAACTGTCCCCTTCTCACAAGATGGACATCATGCGCGTAGACGGAAAAGAGGCAGTGGGAACTCTAATCGCGCTGTAGATCTAAGGAAGAATAAGAAACCGAGACCAGAAGAACCTGTGACTGATAATGCTTTAGATCAGAGTGTTTCCTACAGGTAGGCTTGTTTGGATTAACATTTATAAAATAACTTTTATCCCAATTGATTTTTGCAAAATGAAGTTGAGGTAAAAAGTCAATTTGTATAATATGCTTTTTGTTTGGCTATTCTTTGAAAAGTGAGTTTAACAAACTAAAACTTGTTTGGATGACATAATCAAAAATGTTTAAATGCCAAATGATTGAAAAGAACATGATTTTTATTTCACACACACACACACACACATGCATATAATTTGATACATCATATGCATATAATTTGATACATTTAAGAAAAATATTAAAAATTAGAATTATAAAAATAAAGAGTTAATGTATTATTGGGAATTATTTATTATTTTTTAATATTTTCTTTATTACAAATTTATTTGTGATGGTGAAAGAATGTCATAATTTTTTTTTTTTGGAAATATAAATTTGGGTATAGATAAAATTAATATTTTTTATTTTTACATAAAATTTAATGGGTTAATGACCCCCTTGTTGAAAGTAAGGTGTTTAAAATTATAAAAAGCAGTGTACTGTAAGACAAAAAATACAAATTGACGTGGCTTGAAGAAGATGTAACCTAACCCACCATGTGCACACAAAAGGGTGAGGCTGAATGAACACCAGAAGGCAAGTGAGGCAGAAGGGGCAACGTCATGTTGGAAGTAACAAAAGGTTGCTTTAAGTTTCAAGCTACTTTTGGGGGAGAGAAGAGTGTTTTCCCAAAAGCCATCCCAAACAAAAGTTTGGGCATAAACTGACTTTTTAAGCATTAGATGTCGATTTGGGCTCACCTAACTCGATGCCAAACATGCACATAATTTTTGGTCCTATGAATCTTTTTTGTGTCTATATTATGGTTCTTATTCATATTTTATGTAAATGTAGTCTGGTTGAACTACTGATGCGAAGTTATTGATTTTTTTCAGCGTGATTTCAACCCAATCAGATGAGGCAAACACCCAGCAGGTGCTTCCACCGTCAAATCAATGTCAAGGGAACTCGAAGGATACTCATGTAGTAATGGTGGATAAGGTGATCCATGTATCAGAAGTGACCTGTGAGAAAACTGATGCTGTTAACATCCCCACTCAAGGAACACGGGATTGTATGGGGAATTATAAATTGGAAGTGAATCAAGGTGATCTTCATCAAGAAATGAATGATCATTCAAATTCTCAAACTGAAGGCAAAGATATTTTACATTCTGGTTCAAGTGTATTGGGGACAACAGAAGAAATTGGCAAAGGAAGCACTGGATAAGTTACTGATCACCGTTAGGTATCAACTCGCATTCTAAACTATTGATATAGAAGAAACTTGCATCATGAGGATATTGACTATGCTCGTGTCGTATTTGTTACAATGATTTTTTTGCAGACTGTGTCTTGAAATGTATGATAGGAACCTTGCAATAGGTTTTGTTCTCTGTATGCAAATTGATATTAAAACACCTTTTAAGCTGTGTTGCTCAAGCTGCTGCATCTTATTTTAATAACAAAATATTGCTTTTTTTTTTTTTGAAAAAAAGATATTTTGGTGATACTGTTGATAGGAATTTTTCTACTTGAGGTTGATGACTCTTGTCATTTTTCATGGTTTCGCTCTGTTATGTGTTTTTGTCAGACTTAACGTGCTTTGATTGGTAATTTTTGAGCTTTTACTTTTATGGTAAACGCTTGTGGCTTCTGTGGTATAATTCCAGACTTTGCTTGACCCTAAGACTGGTATGACCTGAAAACTAGTTTTAGTTAGGGGCTGGATCATGCTGTGATATGATTTTAGTCTAGTAACTTGAATATTACTCATCTGTGAACTTTTTTGAGCTAAGCTCAAGCTTGATAAACCTTGATGCTATAAAGATTGCTAATGAAAACACCACAACCTTGCTCAGGGTTTTTCAATTTTGTGTGTGTTTAGAACATGATATAAAGTTTTCCTTTACTATTGCTTGTCCATGAATATGTTCTGAATTTATTTTATTCTGTGAACTTTAAACAATTATTTCATCATAATGCCCTGCTGATCCGTTTGACAGAAAATTGTTGTTGACCAACGTGTTGACATCCTAAGACTCTTGTAGGCCAGTTAAGTAAAAGCATTAACCCCCTGCTAGGTTGAAACTTTATATATCATCATCTCTTCCCTTCAATATATGTTGTTTTCTTTCTTTCTCTGTCTGCTGTTCTGCTCAGATGGTTGAGCAGTTGTTTGACTGTGAACAGGAATTGTAGCAAATGGAAATGGGGACTGGTACTAATAATTGAGGTTCTAAGAGTTCAAGGATATTATGTGTGTATAAGGTGCGTTAATACACATTTTAACATTTCTACTTGGACATTCCTCCGCCAGTTATATCTGCCTTTTGCTTTCTTTACGGATAATGGTGCATTTTGAAATATACCATGTTGATTAGATTCATTCTTCTGGAATCCAGGGCATTGATTTGAAGGAGATTTGAGGGGGTTCTTCTTTTGTTGTCTTCTACGGTAAATAATCACAGGTTGCGGTTTCGTGCTTTGTCCACATCTTATGTGAGCAAATGCAATTATGGTTGGTAGACTAGTGATATTGTAGTTATAATAGGAATGCACTGCAGTTCAAGTAGAGGAGAGTAAAGAGAAATGTGGTGAGGTTTGGAACAGAAAAAACTAGAAAAAGAATATAAGGAGGAAAAGGAGGTGTTCTGGCTTTTGAAAGAGCACCTTGTTATTGTAGCATGTAACGGCTTTGATTGAGTTTGTGTTACGGTCTTGTTTGTCATTTTTGTGTTTCTAACCTTAATTTGAAGTTAATGTGTAGCCGTTATGTTTATAACAGAGTGTTTATAACCGGTGATCACTTTTTTTTGTTTTATATATAAACGTTCCCCCCCCCCCCCGACATGTACTGTGATTTCCTCGCTACAATGTGCAAGTAAACAGATCACCCCAAGGCTTACACTGCAGGATTGATTGGTCGCATGTAATCACTTTTTCAGAAAAGTGGATAGATGTGCTACCAAACTTGTTCAGAAGATGCATGATATAAATACAGTCTCTGGCGTATGGGTTTATTTAAGGCCAGTTTGTCCGAAGCAAAGTACTTTTGATTTTGTTCCATTAATGTTGTGAAGGAGTATTTTTTGGGAATAAGGTGACGAGGTGATTTTAGTTAAGCTAAATGAATGAGTTGTTGAAAGACTTTCAAGCCAAATAATCTTTTCAACTTATTTTGAAAAGCCAATCTATAGCTTATCAAATTAAGCGTTTTTTTGGGTCAAGGCTTATCAAAATAATCTAGCAACAATTCTTAACACATCCTTTATGTTTAACTTGAGGTTTTATCAGCAGCTTCCTCTTTTGCTTAACTAAAATAATTTTCCCCCTTATTCTTAAACAACTGGCCCTTAAACTTAACCCCAAAAAAAAAAAATTTAAAGTGATTTTGATTAAGGTACGTGAAAAGTAGTTGGAGGAAAATGTTCTCAATTTATTTTGACAAGTGATTTTGATTAGCTTGTTAAAACAAGCTGAAAATAATTATAAAGCCCATTTAGCTCGAAACTCTCCCAATAACTCTCAGTTAGCTTAATTAAAATTACTGCTTTTATTAAGCATAAACAAAGGTCATATATCAAGCTATTTTAGATTTTATTGACCTTTTGAGAATAACCTGGTCTGGGTTGTGACTTTATCTCTGGCAGTGTCTTTTTTATTTTCTTTTATCTTTTTAAATGAGTTTGTCGCTAACGTGGGCATTTGAAATTTTGAATATGATCTTATCCAATTCAGCAAAATATTATGATATTTCATTAGAAGTCACACCGATTTTTCCTTATATAGTGATTATGAATCTTTTTCTTTTTTTTTGGGTCCCCTTATCTAACCGTGGATTCATCTCAACGTTCTCATATTTGCTATTCTAACTTTATATTTTTGTTGTCCTTTTGAAGCTCAGCATCTGTTTATATGGTACTATTAGAGTTATGGCAATTCAATAAACTGCCTTTTGAGCTTATTATATGCTTTTTGATATCAAATAACTGCTATACCATTTCTCCATTTGAATCTCCCAACTTGTATTTTATGCATAATATCTCCATTAATTTCACGTCTTGTATAATTTATCACAAATATATAAACTTTGCTACTTGTAGGCTAGCATGATTTGATCTCCTATTTTAATCTCCAAATTATCTCTAACTTCCATCTTATCAAAATTGTAATCTTATATTTTGTCTTATTCCCACTTAGCTAGAAACCCTTTAACTCGAATGTCTTTTTCCATAACTCCACAACATGAATTATATCATCAACGAAAAAAATGTACTTGGCATTATTTTTTGTATGTTTAACACTAGATTAAACGGATAGGAGCTCAAAAAATAATTTCTAATGTAGGTCAATTCTTATAAAAAATTGGGAGAATTACAATCAAGTCTTATAAAAAGAAAAAAAATTACAAAACAAATCCTAGAGATTGTCATTTTCTACTGTAAGACTTGTCATTACATGCTGCTCAAGTTGTTATTGGGACTTTTTAGTAATTATTTTCTTTTGTGAGACTTGATTGTAATTCTCCCTAAAAAATTTTTTACATCAAATTATTCTAAATTTTTATTTAAGGCCAGATATCTTTATTTTATGCAATAGAGGTAATATCTTAAAAGATTTTTGAAGATACTGTTTTTTTTAATATTTAAACTCTTTTAAGAGATATTGTTAAAAATAGAAATAGAAATGTGCAGAGTCCAATTGAAACGAGTTATAAGATCAATAAATAATATAAAATAAACTTCGAATTCTATACATTATATTAAATTCAAAAAATAAATCAAATTATTTATATGTTATAAATAATAAAGCATATTTTGATATTATATGTAATGAATTAAAATTAAAAATTATTTTAAAAGAATAAAAATATTGTTCAAAATTACCAAAAAAATGTTCTAAATTTTAAAAAGGCCACACTATTTACTCTTGTAAATTTTATGCTTTTTATATTTTGGATTCACATCCATGGATGATATATTGATTTATATACTATTTTGTATTATTATTTCTTTAATTTTTTTTTCCACAAAAGCACAATCCACTGGGTAATACTAACTACTAAGAAAAACCTTAAAAAACGTTGATTATTTAAAAGCGAAAAGAATCTAACAACCGAAGATGGACCTTCAAACTGAGTTATGACTCGAGAGGGAGATTCACCAAACCCAGTAGGCCAATACAATAGTGAGTCTGTGACCGTACCGCCCTGCGCTGTCTCTGCTTTGAGTGCTTTCTCATTGCTTCCTCATTTGACTTCATTTCAGAGACACGCAGACAGATATGGAGACCAGCGCCGTCCTTCCGGCCACTCTACCTACTTCTCCGATCTGCCCCTCTCGCCACTCTTCTGCGTTCCTTCCTCTACCCTTCGCCAACCTCAACTCTTCCTCGCTTCTCTCTCTCACGGTACTCACTTTTCTTCGTTTATCGTTCCTTAGTCCTCAAAATCTCACTTACAGGTTAATGCTCATTTTCTTCGATGCAATTTATCGTTGACTTTGAACCCATGTTTGCAGCTTCGAAAGCAGTTCCCTTTCGCTTCTCAGAATGCCATGCGAGCTGCTTCTCCTCTCAGGCCTTATGCTTCTCTGTCCGATGCTCACAGGTCTCTGCATTATAGTATTATTCTTTACTCTCGTCCTAGTAATGCTTTTATTTGGTTTTATTTACTTATTGTTTCCATAGAACCGGTCTTCTTTATGAGTTGGTATATTTGAGACGCTGGCCCTGTCACTGCTTATGCCTATCAAAACACCATCTTTCGTCTGAGATATGCTTTCTTCAAGGGCTACCTTCTCTTACATTTTCCGTTCTCCAATGATCAGTTGCGACTATATTAACTGGCTATAAAAACTATAAAAACTGAGAACAAATTGACCTATTTGCTAAGAATGATAATTAACTGGCTAGCCTGTTTCACTCTGCTTTCATCTCTAAGTAAGTTGGGGCTAGTAGATGGGAGAATTATGTGGACCATGCAAATACAATTTAAGCCGTTCATTGGAAATAGTTTTGTTTCTAACTGCTCGATATTCCTTCGGAAGATTTATCACATGATACAATCTTTTGTTATAAATCACTTGATTTGTGTCTTACGGTGCGTTTGTGAATGCTGCAGCGGAACAATTGATATCGCCGACATAGACTGGGATAGCATTGGATTTGGCCTCCAACCTACCGATTATATGTACATAATGAAATGTAATAAAGATGGAAACTTTTCCAAAGGTGAATTACAGCGCTTTGGGAACATCGAAATGAGCCCCTCAGCTGGAGTTTTAAATTATGGACAGGTTAGCTTCTTCTTCTTCTTTTTTAATCCGTGCAGAAAATTATGTTCAGGCTAAGCGTTTTGGGATAGTATATATGCTTGGGAGAATTACAATCAGGTTTCAAGGAAAGAAAATAATTACTGGTAAGTGTCAATGATGAGTGTGAGCAGTTGTCATTCATTATCCTAGAGGATGTCATTGCAGGCTGCTTCATTGTCACTGAGACTTTTTAGTAATTATGTTTCTTACTTGGGACTTCATAGCAATTCTCCCCATATCCTTTAAGATGTCAAAGTTCAATTAAGAGCTAATACTAAAATTGTTGACGAGAAATTTGAGTTTTCAAATTCATTCATGGTGTTTATTGTTACTTTTATCTTCTTCAATGTGTGCTCATGTGCACCTGAGAATAAGTGGACACTTTCGTTTCATCTTGATGAGAACCTGATCGATGAACCTTAGTAATTGGCCGAGGAGTTATGTTATCTGGTGGGTTTTTTTTTTCCTTCTTATCTGGATTTAATATGCATATATGTCCTAGGCCTTTTCAAGAACCTGGCTGGGCCTTCCAACAGATGTGGTTCGAATGATGAATTTTTGTTTTTCTATTTGGAAAAAAAATGAGGCTTTGATTTTCAACTGCAATTGTTTTTCTAAAGAATTTGTCTCCCTATGTTGGACACGATTGAGGAAAACTTGAAAACAGTTGTTGCAGGAACAGTGATGAACTTAATCTGTTATGTAGTTGTAATAATCTGTGACTGTAATTGAAGTCTAATTAGTATCCTTTCTATTTGAACCTGATTTCTTCATGTTATGTTTATTTGTTCAATAATCTATTTCTCTTCTTCACTGTCGCCTATTATAGGGATTATTTGAAGGTCTAAAAGCTTACCGTAAACAAGATGGGAATATACTCCTCTTTCGTCCAGAGGAAAATGCTCTGCGGATGAAGATTGGTGCTGAGCGGATGTGCATGCCATCGCCTACTGTGGAGCAGTTTGTGGAAGCTGTAAAGGCTGTGGTCATAGCAAACAAACGTTGGGTACCATTTAATCTTGTCACTGTCGTAAAACAATTTATGGTCTGTGGCTTTGTACTGGATATCAGATTCATCAGTGCAAATTATTTTTCAGGTTCCTCCTCCAGGTAAAGGTTCCTTGTATATTAGACCGTTGCTAATGGGAACAGGAGTTGTACTTGGTCTCGCACCTGCTCCAGAATATACCTTTCTAATATATGTTTCACCCGTTGGAAACTACTTCAAGGTTAGGTATTCTATATTTTTCACAACAATTGAAGTGTTTACTTCTCTACTATTAAGGCATATCTTCCTTTTGTTTGAATCTTTTCTCATCATATTCTTTGTGCATATATAAATAATGAAATTAAAAGGTTATCTTGTGTTTTGGATTAGAATCTTAAAATGAGGTACTCCTTTGGTCCTAAGTGTAAAACCCATTTTGTAGTGTGTACTATTAAATGGGTTCTACATTTAAGACCAAAGGGAGTAACTTTTTGGAGGATGCACTCCAAAATGGCTTAGTGTTGAGGGGTTGTGAGTAGTGTAAAGAATTGGATGCATTGGTAGGAAAAATAACAATATTTATATGATTCATGTTATTTGCTGATGTCAGTGTGGCTGAAGAGGTTGAATCTATGTTTTAGGGAAAAATTGAAGCAGTGTTATAGGCCTGCTCACTGTTTACCTGTACACATGTTTTATTTTCTAATTATTCTATGGCTATTTGTCTTTAAGTTGTAATGATTACTTATCTTACATGCCTCTTAAAATTTAAAATATATATATATATCATGACAGGAAGGTTTGGCGCCTATCAATTTGATTGTTGAGAATGAATTTCATCGAGCTACTCCTGGTGGCACTGGAGGTGTGAAGACCATAGGAAACTATGCTGCAGTAAGCCATCTTTGCAAGCCTTTTTCTGTTTCTTTTGCTTTGCTTAAATTCAGTGTGAGATGTCCTTTTCCGCTTGCTTTAAAATTCCAGTGCTCCTGTCACCCCAAAAAAAAAAAAATACAGTTTTCCAAAATTTCTCATCTTTGTAATTTTAATCAGAGTAAAACTATTAAATTAAAAAACAAACAAATGACTTGCCTTCTTGTGCTTTTGAAGTTAAGATTGGGTTTTTCTCGTACTACGTTCTGTTTCTTTTCTGCATGCAACCTCGGGGACCGCACTTTGATTTTACTTTTGTAACATCCAGTTCGGATGGTTGACTTGAGTAATCTTTGGTTCTTGGTAACTTTTGAGATCTCATTTCTTGCTACTGGCATGCTTTAATCGAGGTTCTTCTCAAGTTCGTTCTTTCTTTCTTCCTTGTTTTTCAAATTTTTTCCTCAACTTATTCCATATGTGTGCATGCGCCCATTTGTGAACTTCAATTATTTTTCCAGGTGCTGAGGGCTCAATCTGCAGCAAAACAGAAAGGCTACTCTGATGTTTTATACCTTGACTGTGTGCATAAAAAATATTTGGAGGAGGTTTCCTCCTGCAACATTTTTGTTGTCAAGGTACTGGACTCAATCATATATGATTTGCCATTTTGCCCATCACCTTTCTCAATAGCGAATTGCAATATGACATGTAAATTGGGTAGATAATTTTAATCACAATACCTAAACTATTTATATTAGACTTTGTCCTAGCTTCTGCCTAACTTGTAATTACTGCTGAGTTTATCCTTGGGCTCTTTTATGCTGATAAGTAAAAATGTAATTAGCGTACAATTATTATGTGCATGTTCTAAAATTTTTCATTCTTGTGGTATGTTACTATGGTTTTTGTACTCTGTTCTAGCCTTACTTCATTTGAGCAACACTAACGTATGTGACTATCACTTTGCCCTGTGTCCTCCTTCATGTTTTACTTGAGCTTACCACATTATGCTGGCCTTATTTTCATGTTATTGTAGGGTAATGTTATTTCAACTCCTGCTATTGGAGGGACTATCTTACCAGGCATCACTCGTAAAAGTATAATTGATGTTGCTCGTAGCCAAGGTTTCCAGGTATTGGATTCAGTGAATGGATTCTTGATGAATGTTTTTCTGCTTAAAATCTAGCATTTGGGCTATTTTATTTCTTACATAGCTTGCCTTTGCTATTAAAATTTGCAAAAACTCAATGATGTGTATACTAAGACAAGTGGTAAATCTAGACCTGCATGTTGAATTATATTTATTATGAGAGGAATTTTGGATCTTTCCTAATTTCAAGTTTTCTTGGGTAAAATTGAATGATTAATAATGTGCATGCTACTGAAGTTCCACTCGAGTCTCTGATACTCAAAATTACATTTTACGACTTGGGATCTAATTCCCTGAGAAGTCATCTATGTGACCTCTCCCTTTCTCTGCTTAGTCACTTTTTCGAGAATCTTGATTTGATTGCAATGATTTCTATTGGTGTTTTTAAGTCCGCAAATATGATGTAGAAGACGAATTATTTTGGGATGTAAAGTCTTTCCTAACAATTATGGGGGAACCCTTCGGGCATCTGCAGCTTGGGTATTGATCACTCCTGTTTCTTCCTTGCCTCATGCGCCTTTTCATTTCTTTGTCACGAGCATACCAAGAAGTCATCTAAATCCACTCAAGACAACAATCTTGCTACTACTTCCCTTGGAAAAGACTTTGTTAGACTTCCAATCTTGCTATTAGTACGAGGCTGAAGCATCCTAGTTTTTCTATTATCACGAGCCAAAAGTACACATAAGTATTTTCATTTCCTTATGATCCCGGATATATGCAGGTTGAGGAGCGACTAGTATCGGTTGATGAACTATTTGATGCTGATGAAGTCTTCTGCACTGGGACAGCCGTTGTTGTGTCACCTGTAGGAAGTGTTACATATCTTGGCAAGAAGTAAGTTTCAACCACCCAGAACAATTTGCAATGGTGCATTTAAGTCATGAACAAACAGTTTCACGTGCAGCAAAATGCGTGAAAATTAGTACTGGGAAGCAAAATGGAACAGATTTATATGCAGCTATTCAGTTACTTGCTTTTAGGTTCTATGATCAAACTATGACTAGGAAATGTTTTGTTACTGAATTGGTAAAAATTGCCCACGTGTTTTTATTGAAGAACATCAATAGCAAATACCCAATAAACTGCATCTATTTGTTGAATACATAGTACATAGTGGGTATTCAATTCCTCTTTTGTTCTCATGTCATAATGTTTTCATTGAAGAACTTTATGACAAATATCTGATAAACTGCATCTAAGCAAACAAAATTTACCACCATATGCTTCTATATATTGAAGAAAGTACACTTTGGACAATTTGGTTGGAGTTTCTAAGTGGACATTGCTGACAGGCATGGTGGGTTGATGTGAGAATGACAAAATAATGTTGGTTGTTTAATGTTTGCAGGGTACCATATGGAGAGGGTGGTGTTGGAGTTGTGTCACAGCAACTATATAGTGTTCTTACAAAATTGCAGATGGGTCTCATAGAGGATGAGAACAAATGGACCGTTGAGCTGAGATAGGCATTATACAGATTGCATCCTTTGCCAAAATCACAGTCCGAGCTTTCACAATTCCACTATGATTTGGAATATATTCGTTTAGTTTTTTTTTTTTTTTGTGCATAATCTTTAAGAGTTTTGAACTTTTATTCTCAAATCAAGAATATTATTTGTGAATTTGCTTAATTTTACAAGTGTCTTAATTATGCTGAATTTGAAAATGCCTAAATAATAATGTATTTCTTCTTACAAAGGATCACAGCAGTCAATTAACTAAGAAGTTTCTGTCCATTTACAAGATACATATGCCAGAATTTCTTAGAGATGCATACAACATCTCAAACCAAATCTTAAAGAAAAGGATGATAGAAATATTGAATACACGAATTCCATATACTTATATTAAATTTTCCTAACTCAAAAAAAATCCAAAATATTTGAGGTTCCAATCATATCCCATCCCTCCTTCCCCATCATCGGGTCGCTCTTTGTATACCTTCTTCCATATCATATTCGATCAATTGTACCCAAAAAAACAAAAAAACCCAGAACAAGTTGTAGCCAAAAAGTATCAGAAAACTTCTATTCATTTATTTTAAGAAAAAGCAAGGCTTCTGGAATTGTTGGTTAAGCCATCGTCCCAAAAACAGATGTTTTATTTTGGTACCTTTTTTAATTATTATTTTTCTTATGAGCTTCAGCATAGGGGACATAAGCTCCGAGTGGAACAACTTAAGAATTATGAATTTTGAGCGTTTTCTCAAATATAACAGTTCAGGAAGTAATCGACTAAATATGTTAAGTAACTCAGTAGTCTTTCTCAGATTAAGAGGATCATAATTATTGTGTTAGATAGATCAACTCAAAGTCGTCCGCCTATCTTACAAATACAAATGAGTCCGTCTAGCAATTTGGTATAAATTTTATATTAATATATTGCCATACTAATTGACCAGTTTAGATCTTAGAACTGGAAATTTGTCACACCTTCACACTTGGTCTCATTGTTGAGAAAGTCACCTCTTGTGCGTAATTTAATGCAATTGTTGACTAGTAAAACCAATTTACTGTGTACGTTTTACAGTACATCTTTGACCTCAACCAACGTTCTAGAAATTAAATCGAAGAAAGATGGAAAAGCCAAGCACACCACTGGGTTTTAAATTATCAAGATTACCAAATTAAGAAGCATCCTCCACAATACGATAACGATGTTAAAATGACTTGACTAATATTGTACTTTTTGGCCCGTTTCTTAAAAATAAAGGTTAACAGTGTTAATAGTAATTAATCAAGCATAAAATTGAGAAGCAGATAGTGAAGGAAGTGGACATGAGCTGGATTTCATATGAACTTAGTCAGAAAAATAGACTCTTTCAAAGGTATTAGGTCCACGATTACCCAAGCAAAATGTAAAGAGAGGTGAGCGATATGTGGGAGATGGTGGCCTACCATGAAGACCATTTCCTTTATCTTGTTGAAAAGTTGAGTAACTTTTCTTCACTTCCAATCTTCAAAGCACGAGATCCATTAACAATTAACAAACACAGTTAAAAATAAAATAAATTAAATAAACTTCCTTTTGCTTTCTTTGACTTTTGCTCTCCACACTCCATTCATCTTTCTCAGTAGTTTCTTGCGTGCAGCTGGGGTTAATGTGGCAACATCTCCACAGATTTTCCTCTACTATGTTTCCATAATTAATATAATGAGTTTTATTTTACCTCCATTAGTATGTGTTTACAAAATATTAATCACAGGTGCACTAATTAGGGGAAAAGAAAAATAGCACATTATCGGCTAATTTGTAAGGTCTCTTTTCTTTGGATAACGTAAATTATTTATTTCTAAAATTATATGAGCAGCTAGCTAGCAAGCCAGTGCTTAGATTATTTTTAATTTGCATGTGATGCATGCTCTAACCTTATCCCTCAATATCAATACCAAACTATTTATAAAAGTTGTAAGAATTCATACTGTTTGCAAGCTTTAAATAGTATGGCTTATCTCATGTTATTTATAAATAGAAATAAAGCTCACTCCAGTTTTATGAAAATGTGAAATTTACATGACTGTAAAGATCGATGATTTGTGACGTAATGCATGTGATAAAAGTAAGGTTAGCTGCGTAATATATTTATACTTTGGCCCTTTGGTGAAAAAGGCAGGTAATAAGAAGGTAACTAGTGGATTTTTATTAGTCATATTTGTTGAGCCGTTAGTACATGATTGATATCTCTTTAACTGCATATCTGAGGATTCAGGATTAGTAATGGTATTTAATTAAATTAATTATGTCTTCTGAAAAAGAAATTAGTTATATCAATGCTTCATATTTACCAGGCTATCTGCATACATTGCTGCTTACTTTCAGACCTCTTTTTCCATTTTCAAAATTCATAAAGACATATGTTTCAAAGTGGGGGGAATCTTCAAACAAGGATCATTAAGCGGCCATTTGGCCGCTTACCTACCTTAACGAAAACCGTGCTGTAATATAATATAGTAATATTATATAATGTACTAATTCATTTATCACCGTTATCTTTCTTTGTATTCTCACAGCTCTTTTTTTTCCCCCCTTCCCGTTGCATCTCTCTATTCCTTCCTCTTTCTCATCTTCCACTCTTTAATCTGATTACCATTATTGTTTAATAAATCAAGGTGATACAAAATTTATCTCGTTTTCAATGTTATTTTCCGTGGAGTGTAAATACGACCAGTTCAGAATGGTGGGTTTTTTTTTTTCTAAAATAAATACCAACTGGTTTTTGCAACATGCATTATTAAAAGGGATTATATGATTGTAAAAACTCTTCAGCAATTGCCAAACTCTTGTATCCTAGTAAATAAGAATTCACTGGTTTAATCTCATTTATAAGATCAGCTTATCAGTAGTGCTTCCCCTTCTAAATCGAAAAGAAAAAAGCTTTTCCGAAACTCGAACAGAAGATTTTACTGAAGAAAAGGGGAATTACACAATTTGAATTAGCTTTGCTGGGTAAAATGGTGGCTTTTTAATATTGTTGTTCTGGAAGGACAAGTATGACGTCTCCATATTCTTTTCATGCGCAGTGGAGGAGTCATACTTGGTCTAGGTATTATGTAATGAAGGAACCATTCAAACCCATATCGGATCACTTTAACCATTTCTACTTGGCCCCACTAATTGCATCCACATTCATGTTTTATCAACTTTATATCATCATCCGTCCATCCATCAATCCCTTCCACACCAATAATTCGTACCACCGCCATTAAATATATATAAATGGTATATTTAATAATATGAGAGAGGATAGGTGGGAAAAGAAGATAACCATGTAATAGATTCTACTCTAAGAAGGACACAATAAGAAAAACATCCGTCTTCTGCACTGGCTTCCCCAATCTATTGGTTATTTAATTCATGAATAAAGCTTCGTCTTCATTTATTTATTTTTCTAATATTCACCTTTTTGAAAACCCAGCTGCCTCTCGCCATCTCCAGGCTGCTTTCACTCTCACCTTCTCTTTATATATATAGAACCACCAATATTTTCATTACCTTCATCACCATCACACCGGCGGCCACCATCATCCTCCTTGACGAGAGAGGTTGGCTTTATTTAAAAGTGATCCATACTCTCAAATCAGTCCAATCGGTAAACACAGAGAGAGTACAAATAGAAGGAAGGATCGATGGGGAGGGCTCCTTGCTGCGACAAAGCCAACGTGAAGAAAGGGCCATGGTCGCCCGAGGAAGACGCCAAACTCAAAGCTTACATCGAGCAGCACGGCACCGGCGGCAACTGGATAGCGCTTCCTCAAAAGATAGGTATATGAATTAATTGACGAGTCATCTTTCATTCTGATGAATATACCTACATTAAACCGCTACTAGTTGTGCCCTTGTTGATTCAGAAATCAAAATTCTGTATACACTAAACTGGCTTGTTATTGTGTATCATTTGGGTGTGGTTAGGACTTAAGAGATGTGGGAAAAGCTGTCGTCTCAGATGGTTGAATTATCTTCGCCCCAACCTCAAGCATGGGAGTTTCTCAGAAGAAGAAGACAACATAATTTGCAGCCTCTATGTTAGTATTGGAAGCAGGTAATTAATGAGTTAATCGTACTGTTCACAATGTTAAACAAGCATAAAAGATCATGATATTTTTCTTCTTTTGGAGAATAGTTGTAACATCTATATAATAAATGTGCACAGGTGGTCTATAATAGCGGCGCAATTACCAGGGAGAACCGACAATGATATAAAGAACTACTGGAACACCAGGCTGAAGAAGAAGCTACTGGGGAAGCAGCGTAGGCAACAAGAAGCCCAAGCTCGCCGAGCTAACACGCTTAAGCAAGAACTTAAGAGACAGACTAATAATTTGGTGCTGATGAACCAAGCTCCTTCTTTGTCTGTGCATCAGCCCTCTGCAAGTGCTTCGATCCAAGAGTCCTACGATCTCAACAATAATCTAAGAAACCTTTTAACTAAACTAGGTGGAAACTTCTCCCCTGATGATCATATCCCTCAATACCCATATGAATGTGACCCTTTCTTCTTCCCCCAAGACCAGCTATATCCAGTTCCAAACTCAGTGATAAACGATTGCAGTACTTCGAACGTCTTTGAAGGATTTCAAATTGAAAACTTGCCGAGTAATGATTTGAGCCAGATGGGCTGTGTGAACACTACTACGCAGCAAATGGATGGATTTCAGAGTTGCAGTGGAGTAATGGAGTCGTCTACGGCCACCACTTCAACGGAAAGTACCAGTTGGGCAGACATGAGCTCTCTGCTTAATTACTCTCCGAACATGGTTTCCGAATACCAAGAAATAATGTTGCCTCAAGATGTTGCTTTCGAGGATTCTGCCTACTTTGGACACAATAATAACTTCTCTGTACATGGGATGGTCTGAATTTTGTAGTGCTCCTCGCACAAAACCTTAACGATCGATTTCACTTTCACCCTTGTACGTGATTCCATTATCTTAGTTGTTAGCTTTGCTTTTTCGTTATATCAAAGAATTCTTAATAAATTAAGACCTTTTAATTCCAAACATGGTAGTGGTACAGCTCGTACCGGGCCTAGCCAGATACAATCCACAAGTGGCACTCGAAGTTCAGTTTGAATGATGAGTTCATGATGATAAGCTTATATATTCATCAATCATTCTTTTGGGAGTTCGCATATTCAGAATATACATATATATATATATATATATGCACCTCGCTGAAACTCATGGCTGAATAATAATTGATGAAGCATTCACTGAGTTTTTTTCTGAAATACGAGAGCAAAAGGCTGTGGAAATATAGGAAATTGGTATGACGTTTTGGCTGCGACTTGCTGGGCTTTAGCAGCAAGAGCATCTTAATCTGACTGTTTCTTCTTATAGTTTTCTTGGCGTCTGCTATTTGATAGGTGTACATCCTCATGTGACTCCAACTGGGACTATGAATCCATATGAAGCCTTTAACTAGCCTTTTATATATGTTTTTCATCTTTTTATATAGTTAGCCACCTGATAATTCACGATACATATCCATGCTTGGAACTTGAAATCAAGCAAGTGCATGTCCCCTTTTTTTACAGGGAAAAAAACATTCTTCAAGGAATTGGGAAAGGGTATATTGCTAAAACATCGTTTTTCAAGTGCATGCATATCTTTCATGTGTTTAGACATACGTTTGGCTCATGTTGGTACTGAAATCATTTTCGACGAGGAAAGTTAAAGACAGATCAGCCAAAACTAGCATGATTGTTTAGTTTTGTTATCAGCACATATAGATACATAGAAGAATGCTTGCGTACTGTAAAAATTTGTCGTTGAGATCATTTTATCAAATAGTTTTCTTTCAACTTCAGATGTTTTTCAGCAACCAAGTTGGTATTCGTAGAACAATGCGTCTTATAACCCTAAATAAAATAGGTATATATATGTGTTTTTGGGGGAAATGGTAACTTTTTTTTAAAAATGATTTTGCTCATTATTTTAATTGTTAAACCTATGACACTATATGAAAAGACATTTAAGAAATAAAATTAAAATCACATGTAGCCTAAAATATATGTAACGGTTACACCAAAACTTGAGAAAAATTGTGTGTTCATATAACTTAATTATAAATAGTGTGATTCTTATAAATGTTATATTTATATATATTGACATTGATTAATACTTGCAATTATACATATGTATGTATGTTGAGTTAAAGAGAAATAACTGGTTTAGTATGAACTGTCTGTTGTATTTGAATTACGTGTCCCTTAATACTCGAACGATTTAGATATTACAATTAAGGGTTAGTCTAATTAGTGATGATTCAACTCATACATCACAAAGGCTCAAGAATCTCTCTGCAGCAATTCTTTAAGTTTTGAAGCACACTTTAAATCTTGGTGGTCTCTAATTTGGAGACCCAACTCATTTATACATTTTATTGTAAAAATAAAAGATAGACATATAAAAAATTATTGGATTTTTTTTATCCAACAGTACACGTAGAAATCAGAAAAATTTAAAGTCGTTTACAGAGCATATATGTTGGGATACTGCAATCTTGTTCATGAATGAGGTACGTAAACTTGTTTGTAAATGGAGAAAGGATATGTAGGGCACATTAAACTAATAACCTTAACCTTATAAATTTATCATTATAGACCTTGTTATATAATCAAGTCCTTCCAAAATATTTGTCAAATATCTTTAATTTGTAATAACATATATATAACGAGTAAAAGCAAGAGAGAGGGGAGGAGAGAGAGAGAGAATAGGGCATAGGCTCAGGACAAGCTGATTTGTCATGGACAAATTATAATTAGGTATGGAGCCTTTGGTTCGTATATGTGTGTGGGAAAATTGCATTAAAGTCCTACTTAAGAAAATTAAATATAATTTTTTTTTAAAATCATCAAATTAATTTAAAGTCCTAAGACACCTCACTGCAAAAAATTCCATTTGTTCAGTTAATAAGTTGTCTTTATCTTTCTTTTTTTTTTTTAAGTATGCATTCATAACTAAAAAGAACTTTTTAACAACATAAGGTACAACAATTACGGCAAGTATTAATTAACCACACATTTTTTTAGTGCATTACAAAGATTTAATTACTGCCGTGATAGTTATGTTGTTAATCATTGTACTTTAAGTTATTAACAACTATCTTTTCAGTTGTGAATGCGTTCTTAAAAAAAAAAATATTAAGGCAACTTAGTAATTGAACAAGTACAATCTCTTACAATAAGATTCCTTGGGACTTCAGATTAATTTGATCATTTCAAGAAACTTTTTTGCATTTGATTCTCTTAGATGGAATCGTAGAACTCTTCCGGTCCTTAATATAAAACCTATTTAACTAATTTGATTAAATTAAAGAAGTTAGGTAAGTTAGTTAATTACAAGAAATATGATATGTTTTTCCTAAAATACCATTATCATCTTTCTTAATATCCTTTCTCCATCTTCTATTCGATTATGGTTGAGAGAGTATCTATAAAGGTAATTTAGAAAAAATTGATAAATATGAAAAATAGGTCTTACATTTAAGACCAAAATCAACTCAATAATTAGGTCCTATATTAAAGACAGGAGAAGTATAATTTTTCCTGTATATATATGGCATATTCCCTTAACCAACGGGCATGGTCCATTCATATGCATATAAATTTAATGGTAAATTTTGTATATATGTTTCTTTGTTCTGTCAACTGGAAATTAGCTTCATATATATAATAGAACCAGCTTATATATGCAAGTCTTAATCCAATAATTCTGACAAAAAGAACTCTTATTACAATAATTCCAAACACTATTCTATGTATCTGATGAATCTTGGACATAACTCACTAAAATTTTTGTTATAAAAAATATTAAAAGCCGCCCATCATGTATGTGTCATAAAGGTGTAATATATCTGCATGATTTAATCATACATACATGCAATGGAAGTAAGGAAATTTTTACTTTTGAATTATTCTATATATATAAATGTGTGATCAGTTGACTAATAATTGGTTGGAATTGGTGTAAAGGAGAAAATGTAAAAAAGTTTCAGATTTTATAATTAAGGCGACGAGCTTTCCTGCAAGTTATATATATAAATGATTAAATAAATAAAGGCATATAAGGTCAAAGCTGGCTAACTCATCAAAACAGCTTGATCAAAAAGGAGTTGTCAGAGTATTCAACTTTAATAAAATGACCAATTTAATATGTAAAAAACTTGACTTCAACACTCGTATTGTATTGGCGGCCAAATATCATTTTCACATTTGTGTATATACCTTGACTTATATTGTTTTCAATTTTCTTAATTACTGGGTTGATGTTGATAGTTAAATAATTGTCAACGTTGATAACACAAACTTCTCATCCTGCTGGCAGCACACAGTCCAAATTTCAAACCATTTTTTGTTCTTAGTTTTATACATATTATATAAAATAAAGTATACTTTTAGTTTTTTAACTTTATACAATATTTTATTTTGGTTCCTTAATTTTAAAAAGTAAACTTTTAATCTTCTAATTTTAAAATTGTTAGCAAAAACTGATGATATTGAGTTCTTGAATGCTGATAAAACATTACTAAATACTAACATATTAAATTTAATATTCAAAACAATTATGATTGTTACAAAAAATTATCATTTAAAACTAATAATTTTAGAGGTTAAAGGACTAAAAGTATATTTTTTAAAATTAAGGGATTAAACTAAACCCTTGCATAAAGTTACAGGACTAGGGGGTGTTTGGGGAGCTGTAAAAGTGATTCTCAAAAGCACTTTTTCGCAAATCAAGATAAACTCCTCTACATATTTACTTCGTCTACTATAAAATCATTTTTAAAACTATAGTTTTGTTTTCATCCAAACACCCCTTAAATAGCCTATTATATATGTGTGTGTGTGCCCGCGCGGGCTCAATTCTTCATCTTCTAGTCGGCATTTCAATTTTGATTTTGATATATAATATCACAGAAAGCACTTTTAAATGAGCATAATTTTTTTAACTTGGAACCAAGAACAAAAAAAAAAGGGGGTTAATTGTTAAGGTGAGTGATTAAGACTTGTTTGAATTGACTTCCACTCATGAGCATGTTTCATGTAAATCTTATATTTTGTAAATCACGATTGAAAAACTATTTATAAGTATTTTTAAATGTTAAGTGTTATTAGCTGTAAGAAAAAGAAAAATATGTTATTGGAATTGTTTACTACATGTTGGCCGCATATGTCTATATCTTAATACAAATTGACCCCTTTTTTATATATAATTTCTCGATAAGAAGAAACTAGCAAGCCAATAATACAAATTTATTTCCCCAACCCCTCTTGTGTGTGTGTGTGTTTTTTTTTTTTTTTCATTTTCCATATCTTTTCTACTTGTGTTGCTCTTACATTAATTTTACCTGAATTATTGAATCGCAAGCCTATGCTTAAATTGAATTCTGTATTTGATTGACCTTAAATTGAATTCTCTAAGTCGATCGTGTAATTATACATAAGAAGACCGAAGAGACCAAAAGGATAAGATTCACTTAGTGTGAGTGTCCTTTCTTTCTTTCTTTCTTTTTTTGGGGTTTCTTTTTCGGTTTGTGTCCGTATGAAATCTAACTAGACATGCTCGAAATTTTACTATAATTATTATTGATTATTTTTCTTGTCATGAAAAGAAAAGATAAAATTTGAAGGAAGGGATGGGGGGAGTAACTTTATTTGACCAAAAAACAATGAAAACGAAAACGTAGCTTCAAAGAAAATAAACTCAAGGGCATGGAGAGGCAGTACAGGAAGTTTCCAGAGGGCTATTGGATTTGTCTGCAGAATTTATACTAAAAAAATGAAAGGGACAAAGGTGGTAGGGTGAGCCATGACATATTCAACAATATAAGAAAAACAAAATGAAAAGGACAAGCTGTGTGAAATCATAAATGTGAATTGAATCAAAATGCCTTCCATGCCATATGCCACTCACTCCTTAATATAATATTTGTAGTCTCTTTGCAGATGGTAAAAATCTCCGGCTTCAATTGTGATTATAAATTAATCACATACAAATTAAAATAAAAAAGTTAAATTAGAACGCTAACAAATAACATCTTTAACTTTTAAAACTTAGAAATATATCTTCAGGAAATTTCACAGATAATTCCAAACTATCCATTTTATATCTCTTAATTTTTATTTTGTATGCATATAACCTCCCAAATTTTGAGTTAAATGCAAATTAACTCCCTAAGCTTTAAGTCATTTGCAAATAAATAATAAATAAAATTAATAGTATGAGTGGTATTTGTATAAATATAAAAGTTCCAGAAGATTTAATTTATTATAAAGTTTCAAAGATTAGGGAGGTGGTTTATATATGAGCCAAAGTTAAGTGGGAGTTGGTGTAATTTAATTTATGAAAATAAATTTCATCCCCATTTTCATACCCTCTTTTATGTAATTTTCAAATTATATGACTTCAGATGATACATTGGCTTTCTCAATTAAAACGTAAAAACTTTGAGCAAAACACAAATTAAAACAAATTATATTATTAAATTAAAGTGGGAGAAAATCCCTTGACGACAGCAAGGATTTGATTTAAGGAACAACTTGGAATCTTGTACTACCAACAAAGAGATCGAGGTTTGAGGTGTCAAACAAATTATATTATTAAATGAAATTTCCATATGGGAAGGGCACTTTAATTCTGTGAATGCCATAAATATGAAGACAACAATAAATAAATAAATAAACAAACAAATAACAGAGGAGTGATTGATTGAAATAGTTGTTATGGGTTGAGGACAAATGCCTCCCGACGACCTTCTTCCAAAGCATTTCGTCTTTTTATGTCATTCTCTCTCTTTCACTTTGCATCAAATTGACGCTCACTCACTACCACGTCAATAATAGTATTATTTATTACTCCCTCCGTTTCTTATTATAACAGACATTTGATACTTATGACATGTTTCCATATATAAGAGACACTTAAAAGTTGTCTCTATTTTTTTGTATTGATTTTCTATTTTACCTCTATTTATTTTGTCTCCAACTCATACTCTCTCTCTCCTACTTCTCTTTCTTTTAATAATTTAATTGTTCTCTCTCATACTTTCTTTCCTTATTAATGGGGGCATTGTTAGAAAAAACATTATACTTTTTACACATTAATTGTTCTCAACTAATTTTAACTGTTTTTTTTATCAACGTAATTTAGTTATTTGTCTCTTATAATAAGAAACGGAGGGAGTATTGTATATCATTCACTTGTTTAATATTCTAATCATTAAAGTTATATGCCCCCTTAATTAATTGTTATATATCATTAATTTAATTATTACATATATCCGGTTATTTTTGTATTGGTCTGATGACGAGTTTGAAAATTTCTTCTTGTCCGTTTCGGTCTGGGCAGTCTCTCGTAGAATAATATTTAGCTTTTCCAGAATCGCTCACTCTCATAAAATAATTCCACTCTCTCTGACTGCGGCCGTTTAAAACTGATGGGGAAGATTAGGATAGAAGCATTGAAAAAGAAGAATATGGATCGCGTTCATGATATCAGCTGACAACGAAATTTGAGCCCATATATAAGGGCTAAGCCCACTCTAGCGTTCTGGGCTGTTTGACAGATGAGTTTTTATTTCTGGGCTTGGGCCCAATGACCAATTTCGTTTTGTTGGTCTTCTTGTCTTTTGTATATGATTAATAATTTAATACATAATAGATTTTTTATATTAAAATTCTTCTTTTTTTTTTGTGTTTTCTATTTTTAAAAATTTTTTTATATTATCATCCGGATAATCCGGTTATTTAATTCTTTTAGGCCTTATTTTAATTTATATTGAACAGTCAGTCTCATGCATGTTGGATTATGTGGGTGTAAAGCTTTTCAAGAAACAATTTTCTCGGCTTCGTTTAAGGCATTCGAATTTAACGCACATGAATATCCAGATCTTATTGTTTTTGTTTTTATTTTACTTTTTTTTACATTTTAAGGTGAAATTTTAATTTTTTATGACTTGATAGTTATGAGATTGATAGTATTATTCTGCACCATTTAAGATAAATAATTATATAACTTTGATTACAATATTGGAACATTCTTCGCCTGAAAAAATATTGGACCATTTGTTATTAAAAATATATATATATATATAAAAAAAAAAGACTGAGAACCCAAATTTCATCGGGACAGCTAGGATGTCATTACTACAGGCTCAAAACACAAAACCAAAGGCCCAAAAAAAAGCCCAGTTATGCTCTTTGCTCTTCACGAAATTAAAAGGTGGTCCAAAACACTGTTTTTGGTACAGGCCCAGAAAGGCCCAAAAGTCCAAAACAGATATTAGTATCGGAGCACATCATTCTGCGCGACGCGACCTAAAGTTTTGCTCTTTTTTATTTTTTGACCTCGGGGGAAAATGTTATTTACGCATTGTAACATTAGTTAAATTGAGTGATTAGAGAGTTACTACACAGGGGAAAATATAATACTTATCACTATGACAAATTATTTTTATTATTTCACTAATTAATGTTATCTTGAAATTATGAATAATAGATAACCAATTAATTAACTTAAATTTTTCTTAACTAAGACACATTGGTCCAAGTTACACACGCACCCAGACACACACAGACACACACATTAAAAACAGCTACCTTTTGTATAGTACTCTTGAGAAGTTTTTCCAATTGTGCTCCTTATTGCGGACGCATTGTGCTCATGAGGCAATTTGGAATTGCCTGTAGTAAAATGAGTATGGCTATATTAGTACTAGGGAGCAAGCTTAAACATTAGATGAAGGGTATTTCAAGAAAGAAATTTAGTTTATAGCACAATTAAGAAGTTATTTTTCCTATATAACCAGAGCAATTGTACCTACTCCTGACATATTAAATTAGCTTTATGCATTAATTTTTTATCAAAACATAATTATCCTTAAATATCTTATATATGAGATTGAAGGAAGCACTTTATTTTAATAATTTTTTCAATAGATACAGAACCTACAATAAAGATAATTTTTTAATTGTCACTCTATACAAAAATAAATCTATCATTGAAAAATTTTAAATGAAGACTCTCAAAATCGTTGCATCGTCTAGATCGGCGATGAATACAGAAAACATATTCAATTATCAAATCGGTGATCATTTGTTTTTATTTTTCTTTTCAAAAATTGGGTCTAATTTCTTAGATACTGATTTAGCCCATTTCAAGCAAGAATTAAAGAACGTGTTAAATTTGAATATCAGAGGAAAATTTGACTGAGAAAATTAAAAACGTGTCAGTTAAGTTGGGAAGACTTGATAAGAAGTTTCAAGGAAGTATACATACAAAGAAGAGAATCAGAAAACCATCATCACACTCGCCTTTTAATTTTGAAAAATGATCTGCTCAGCTGGTCATCACTCGGCAGTGACGTTGCATGGAAATATTTTAGATCAAGATTTTTGCTACCGACATTATTCATGGTCATGATGGCTAGATTATGACTAAACTACCACGGATCGGAATATAAATGGGGATTTTGATCTGTACGTACTACTTTTTCCAGCAGCAAATAAAGAAAATTTGCTCCGTAAAGGGCCTCACGCACTCCCCAAAAAAGTGCTTCATTCTTCCTTACCTGTGTACTAGCTATCCTTAATATAAAAACTAGCTTGATATTTAATTTGAGTCTAAATATAAGATCTCAATTCATTTTGTTTCTCATATTTATTTATTTCTCAAAGTAGTTATTGTAATAGTTGCATATGTTAAAAGTTATAACAAATACAGTTCTAACTAATACACATAATTAGTTAATTAACTTAATAATTTTTTAATCTAGTTAAATTAGTTAATAAAGTATGGATAATTTTACTTGGATTTGCGAGAGTTGAATATGGCCAGCTTTCTGTATAATTACCCCAGAAGTTTCCCGGAAATTCGCATGCCCCGCTAGATTCTTGCGCCTGTTCTACATTTTTGAAAAATATCTTAAAAATTACATAATGTAATGTTCAATATGGACGTGTTTGTGTGTTCATATTGACAGAAGAATATAATGCACCTGAGGTGTGCATGTGCTTGGATTATTTACCTATAATCTTAGGATTAAACACAGTTAATCTTCTTGTTAATTAGAAGCATATCTCAAAGCAGACAAAAAGCTTAGTTTTGATCCAAAAAAAAAAATTCTGGCTTAGTAATTAAGGCTAGGACGATTATAAAAAGAGAATCTCACAAAAGAAATTTGAAATTATTAAATCTCAAATAAAAAATTTATACAAAAATGTGTTGTTATTTGCAAGTCAAGTGTTGGTAAAACCTATAAAAATATTGTTATCAAAGTTGATTTTGGATTTAGTAATTTCAAGATCCTCTAACGAAACAATTGTGGTTACTAACATTTGATTTAACTACAAATCTTGCCTTCCCCTAATTATCATTGAACACGCACGGGCAAATTAAATAATTTAATACTTGCTTTAAGTATTAATGCATGATTTTTCTTTTATTTTTGTTTCTAAAATACACACCCTAGTCTTTAATCTTGCTTGTCTCAAATGAATGCTCTATTCACATTAATATACCATTCTTTTCTTGTATTTCTCTCTAAATATAGGAATTAATACTGTCTTTGATTCTTAAAATTTGATCTCATTTTAGTTCTAATCTCTAAAATTTGAAAATCAATTATTTTAATTTGGTCCTTAAAATTTGACTTTATGTTGGTTTTGATTCTTACTTTAGGGATAAAAATAGCGTTTCAGAGATTAAAAATCTATAAACGAACCAATACATGAAGTCAAATTTAGAGACTAAACCACTAGTTTCAAATTTCAGATATCAAAACTATTGGTCTAAAAATTTATGGATCAAAACCAAAACGACATTAAATTTTAGAGATAAAAAATGATATTAACCTTTAAATACATCGTATATAAATTCACTTATGACATATTAATTGTTTGCCTTGACAACATATCTCACCCCTAAAGCACATGCCTAAGGGCTAAAAGTATGTAGCCAGCGTACTGCTGCTAGCTATGTGTTCAGATGATAAGAAGACGAATTGTTCTCCACATCTTTAGACATAACAAAACACAACGTTGTAGTCCTTTTAGTCCTACAAACTTGAATTACAACTGATGGATCGATGAAACATTTACCAAACTTCTTTTATAGACATTTACCAAACTCTGTGTTGAATTATTCGTGTGATCAATCACGCTATGGTCAAGTCTAAGGACAATATCTGCAGCATTGGAAAATAAGTCCTTGCGTATATAGGTAGTACAGCATGCGCATGCATGATGATGAAGAAAAGTTCAACGAAATCATTCACTTTCTTCGTGGACCACAGAAAAGGGAAACCAAGACGAATCCCATTTTGATTTACCCCAAAATAATGCATTATTTTATATATGTGTGTGTATAATATATTTATATATATGATGAGATCCTAGAAGTAATCTTTTGGGATCATTCAACTTGGTGAAGCAGCAGCTGGTTGATCCCTGGCCTTTATCTTGATGCACGATGAAAGATTTTAAGGTTAATCAATGAAACAATATATATATATATTGTGATCACATAATTATTTTATATATGCGTACGATCCAACGATTTGATGGTATTGTGCATATTTTAGATGTGATATTTGAGCTCCAACCAACTTTTTAATTCCCGCAACGGCAGCTCAATTTTTTTATTTTTGTTTTCGAAAGAAATTAATGCCTCTGCAGTGTTGATAATGCCATATATATGCCCTACGTTTGACGAATGATTTAAATGTTGGGAAAATAAAAAGGGCCAATAATCACTATCTAAAAAAAGCGACTTAGTGATGGACAAATCCCTGGCTGAATGGCAATTATCCTTTGCGAACACGAGGGATCATGTGGCCACTGGCCAGGGGGTTATATCCCTACCAATCCTCCCGGCCCCACAAAAGTACTATGATTTCTAAGTGGTCCTCACTCCTCAGTTTAAGAAATTATAATTATGAGGAAAAATTATATAACAAAAATATTTTTGAAAAATATATTTTAAAATGGAAGTCGTATTTTATTGTTCCACTTGTTTTTTTTTATTTTGTAACAAAAGTTGATTTCTGATCTTAGCCCCCCAAAAAAAGGGGTCTTAAAAAGTTGTATGGATATTATTCCAATCAAACTGGTGACTTGAAGAGATTTGAATCTTTTTTAATCGCCCAAAACAACTTCTGATACCCATCAAAATGTGCTGATTTGATTTGGCTAATAAAAAAGAGATGATTTGGTCGTATTGTTAGGTTATCTTTAACTGGCGTTCCATGGAAGACGATCGAGTAGTACTAATAATGATTCAAAGCGACAGAACATATGGGTATTTAAGTGACATTAAACTAAGACTAGACGAAGGCAATTACATGGATAGGGCTGCTCGCGATCAATTTAATTAATTAATCCAAACACACAGAGAGGGAGAGAGAGGACAAGGAGGGAGGCCAAAGTGGTAGTAGAGACAATAGCACCATTGATAAGTGAATGAAACATGAGGAGAGAAGAGAATGGGACCCAAAATAGGGAGGTACTAAAATTTGAATGCATAATAGCTATATAGGGTTATGGAGTGAAAGTGAATTATTGGTAGAGAGAGAGGGAAGGGGACGCTGGTTTTGACCCTTGTTGATGTCTGCATCAAGTAAGCAAAAATGATGGATAGCTTCTTCAATAAATGAGAGTGAGAGGGGAATAGTGTGAATTGAGAACCCCAATGGCCTCCAAAGTGCCATACTTTTCAATCTGTGCAGGTGTTCTCTGTTCCCTTCCATGTGCTCCTTCATGTGAATCCCACATGTCACCCATACCTACGTAATCTATATTCTCCTTTTCCCTTCCTCTCGTGTACGTATCCTCAACTCTTATGTTTTAATTGTACTCAAGTTTTTAATTATACATCATTCAAGTGTACCGTTTTTTAATAATCTCCTTGTAAAATTTTAAGCTAAAATTTTTTTGATTATTTTTCATCATATATGATTTGCATATGCATATACAACTGCATATATATTTTTTTTAATTTTCCCTTCTTATGTTTTTACTATGTATATTGATCTATGCGAAACTAGTTATAACATACTATATTCACTCTCTAATATAAAAACCAGATAGCTAGTTTTCAAATATTAAGAAAATTGATTAAATTAGTTATTTGGTAAAAATATGGATTGATTTTTTTAAAAATAACCTCTTTATTATTTGTATTAGAATTACCCTTTGATAAAAATCTCCTTCGAGGCAGGAGCAATAAATATGGATAGTTTAGGGAAAAAATTATAAATTTAAGAAATAAAGTGGATTGAGTTCTATATATTTAAAAACAAAAAATAAATACTTTAACTAGCTAGGCTTATATATTTAGAGCCCAGGGGCGGTATTTAAGGTATGAGTGCATATATGTTTCATGTAAATAGAAATCAAACTATATATACTGAGAAATACGTTAAACGGGATAGAAATAATAAAGAAGACATATGTAGGCACTGGGGAAGGAGGGCGGTTGGATGGTGAGGATAAAGTGAAAGAGGCATTTTCAACTCTACATGGATACCAAGGTCAAAAAAAAAAAAAAAAAAACTCTACATGGATATTATATTATTTGATCTTATTGTCAAGGAGACAATGCATGGGTAATTGCTGTCTAATTGTTCTTCTCATGTCTAAACTTAATTTAACATTTCGATTAATCAACAGATTTCATGTCTGCCTCATACCTCGATCTCTCACCTACTCATTCCTTTCTTTGCGTTTTACTACACTTGTCATTTTCCTTGTCCCTCTTTCTTTCCTTCTCTTTTTTTTTCCCCCCCCCCCTCGAAGTATAATTTATTAACATATATATGTAACCAGTCTGAATGAATAATTTCAGTTCACGAGCTCATTAATAACACCATGAAATGAATAAAATAAAATCAAAATCTGTGAGAAGCTGGGCCTTGATTAATTCGATGAAAAAAAATAGAAAACTAATACAACAAATATATTTTTTTCTTCATCATTTTATGGTTATTATTTTTGAAGATATATTGTATTTCGAATCTTCAAAGCATAATGCGATAGATATAGTTTCATGCTCCGCTGCCGTCCAAAATCCCAGACGCGTCTCAGCAAATCCTAACAGAAAACCGTGTTGACATGTTTCAGCTTTCAAGAAAATAGTGAAACATATAATTGTTTAATGACAAGATAATAATCAAATGCAGAATTCAGGTCCATAATTCTTTTAAATATATAATATTTTTTCTCAATAATTAATATATATATATATATATATATATAGTCTTTTCCTTCTTTTCGCCACCTCTAATTTGTTCCTTATTATATTCAGACCTATCAACAACGAACCTCATGATATGTTAGTTGTGGCCACCAAAGTATTTAAATTTCCCCGAAGTGAGGGCCAATATTGTGTAGCATCAAAACCAACACTCTAGCTTCTACCTAGGCACATGCATATATAGTTGACAATAAAGTGGACTTCGACCAAAATTCCCACAACTTAATATATATTGTAACCTTAATAATCATAATTTAGTAATCCTTTATTGCCACTTTCAAAGCTCCTCTCCACATGGAAGGGCCATATATGGCTCGTTTCCACAAGTAATATGGAGTTAGCCGTCGATTATGTCTCCGGAAAAAGGAAAATAGAGTATTCCTTTTTTTTTAAAAAAAACTATTGCGGAAATATTTATTAAATAATGATAAGCCTTTTATACGATTAAGTAATCTAGGATTGTAGTCAATTCACCCATACACTAGACGAGAATTTTCTTTGTCTTATCTCTTTTGCATGGATTACGTACCGTATTCCTTTTTTCTTTCCCCGAAAATAATTTCTTCTTTTAATTCGCCAATTTGTTTTTGAATCCTAGACGCGTACATATATAATATAACTCTGATAATTATTGGCAGTCACTAATTAATTGACACATCATCAAAAGCAAGAGAAAATTATCGACATTGAATATTTAGTGTATGTGCGTTTGTTTCTTAATGGCCAACTTGCGCTCTGCTTACATGTGCTCAATGATTTAAAAGCAACCACTGTGCCTAAAAATAGAGGAAGAAGATTTCTCTTTCTCTTTCTTGTATTTCTTCTCTGTCACCAGGCCGGCGAGACAGTATATCAGATTGGGTATGTGAAAATATATATATATATATATATATCTCTCTCTCTCTCTCTGAGAAGTCAATCATTTCCATGTTTCATGGTAGCTAAGCTTTATATATATAGAAATCCCCTAAAAAAATAATTCATCTTCTTATTGTTCTTCAATAATTCTGATCACCCTAGCTTGTTAATGACCTTTGAGCGACCTCAAATTAACGGACAATACTGCAGCATTTGCGTGTAATCCTTCTTAATAACTGGGGAAAAAAAATCTATATAGATCGTCAGGCATGCATCAAATATGGATCTGCTTCCCAGAAAACTTAACAAAATCTGTTACTGTTTATTCTATGTCCTACTTAATATATAGTAGGTTTTCTTTCTCTTTGGGAATGGAATAATCTAATGAAGTCTTCACATTCTATATATGTTGCGCATATTAATTAAATCTGGTTATCAGTATATAATCTTTCGTTATGTCTTCACATATGATCATGGGACCACACAATATATTATTTCGTACGACGTGAGCCATGTAGATGAAATACTCAGTCATTATACACTTTTAAACTGAATACTTAGTCATTATACACTTTTAAACTGAAAATATATAATCTCACACATATATACACGCAAATAGACATATCTACTCTAAGTGTTTCTCGCACTTGAGTTGCATAGAATATGAAAATGAGTCATATTTTTCATGATTTATTTACAGGAAGGTTATTGTAAATTATATTTTAGAGATATATTGATGTATTGACATGGGACAATATTTTTTTGTAATAAAAATTCATGTGAGTTGAGTTCTAGAAGCTCACCAAAGTTAGAGTATACCTCAAGATTTAAAGAATACTTACAGAAGTATATATAAATTGTCCGTTAACAAATTTCTCACATTAGTAGCAGCATTTGAATTCATACTCTTTGAATCATAACAAGTTAACTCCTTACTGACTTTTAACAACAAGAGACAATATTTGAATCGGAGTAGGCTAGCTAACGTGCTGGAGTGGGACATGTTGATGGCAAAATAAAGCATGCGTCAATTTAGGGAATATATGGTGTGAGTCATAACGATAATGGTAGTGTTTTCCAGGGCTTTCCATCTCGACACATCAATTCCAACAAATCTTTTTGCTTCTCGTCACGAAAGGTTCCTTGGGACGATGTGATTTGTGGACACACCGCGTAATTATCTGTGAATGATCAAGAAACAAGAAAAACTTTCTGAGCACTACTGTCATGATTACGCCCATAAAGTTAAACGAAAGCGTATGTGTTTTTTTTTTCCTTTTCTATCTTCGAGGAAAAAAAAGAGTATTTCTTGCAAGCAACTCTAGCTTTTAGATCGTGCTTGCGTAGTTGGTGACGACTTCAAAAAAGCTCCCCAACTCTAAATTTTATTAATCCTTTCTTTGAGCTCAAGAGCTCTCAAGTCGTGAGAGCCATAAAGTGAAAATAGAAAATAGAAAGTACAGTCTTAATTTCAAAACCCTAATTATTGACATTTTAGCCCTCCATCTGACCCACACCGGCACTGCGTGATATCTCCTGTTGATCCGCCTTCAAAACAGTGAAATATAAGAGGTCGGCTTGTGGAGGATCCGCCGCCAACGTCGGCAGCCCAGCCCACACTCTCTGGCCGCTTATCTCGCCGGCTCCATTATTGTCGTAGCCGTTGACGTCGGCAAAGTGCATGTTCACACTGAGATATAGTTATTTAATTACTCAAGAAGATAAATACATGAGATGATTTACAGAAGAAAATAATACGTTTATCTTATATATATAACTTTTCATCGACAATACAGGGGAAAAAAATTCCATTTCCAACTTACAGAAAAATGAAATAACTATCTGACTAAACTGCACACTTCAAATCCACATGGACCGAGTGCTTTTCTGTGTGTCTGTCTCTCTCCCTACGTAGAACTGACGGTAATAAAAGATTAAATAATGAAAAATATTCTAACCCTCCCCGGAAATAATTAGGAGCGAGGGAAAAAAAAGAAAAAAATTTGCATGCGTTCACACCAACGACCACGTGACCAGACTATCGTTCTTCTTGCTCACGAACACGTGAGGATAGCCGGAAAACCCAGTTGGTGAGCGACCTGGTTTTTGAACTTTCACGACTGTGATGAGCTCCGCTCGGTGACGACTCAGCAACGAAGCTCTTCAATCGTTTGATGGCTAAATTAAGAGTGTCTTGAGACAAGTTGGCGAAGCAGACCCGGAACCAACCGGGTTCTGTGCAATGGAAGGAGGAGCCGGGTGAGATGTTTAACCGGACCTCGTACACTATTTGCTTCCATAGCTCCATCTCGGCGTCGAAGGTATTGGACTGTAAAAGGTGTCTCATGTCGACCCAACAGAATAATCCTGCATTGCTGTTGAGGCAGTTGATGCCTGCTTTTTGTAGGCCTGAAACGAGCATATTCTGTCGTCGTTTAAGCCTTTTCTGGTTCTTGGAGATGTACTTCTTCGTGAATTTCTTATCTCCGAGCAAGGCAGAGAGAAGATACTGAGTTTGAGAAGAGACCAGACCGAAGCTGGACATCTTTGTTGCGGCGGCCACAACGGTGTTGTTTTCGGAGTAAATGGCGCCAACACGGAAGCCCGGCAAACCCAAGTCTTTTGAGAGACTGTACACGACGTGAACTCTGTCCCATACATCAGGGTGGGAATCCTTGTGGTAGTTTCTTTCCTCCAGGATTTCCATGACGCTGATGAAGGATGGGGAGCTAAAAACGGTCCCGGAATAAATCTCATCGCTTATCAAGTGGATGTTTTTCTCGTTGATAAAGTCAATGAGGAGATTCAATTCATCCCGGGACAATGTCGTGCCCAGTGGGTTTGAGGGGTTCGTGACCAACACGCCTTTCACCCTGAGGTTACGCTTTTTGGCCTCCTCACAAGCTTCTCGCAGCGCAGATTCAGTAATTTGGAAGTTGTTTGAGCTGCTGCATTGAATCGGAACGATCTCAACCCCAGTTCGCCACTTAAGATCTCTATCGAATCTGTAAGCCAGAAATCATATGTCAGAGACAATGCATAGAGGCTTAAGATCAGTGGAATACAAAAAACATGACGATGGTAAATGTATACTTACGCAGGGTAGTATGGGGTGGGAATGAGAAAGGCGTCGCCTTGTTCGCCGAGGCAGAAGACGAGGGTCTCGTTGGCTGAAGTGGAGCCGGCAGTGAGAACGATGTGGTCGGGATCAAAAGTGACAGCGTTTCCTCGAATCTCGGCCATGAAATCGACCAATGCGTTCTTGAAAGCAGGGAGGCCATGGTAGTCTTGGAAGAGAGCCAGTTCTCTGAATATGGATTTCCCAGCACTCTTGAATCCCGCCGCGTCTGGGTTCTTATCCAGCCATGACTCCAAGAGATCAAAAGACAGCTGTTGAACATAAATTTCACCAAGTCAGCTAGGCCCCACCATCTTAATGAGCAGTTACGTAGATTAGTAAAGTATGAGCTTGCTTAATAGGATAGATATCGCAAATTAGTACATTTTTGGGACTTCTAGTTTTGTCCCCCTTTTTTCCCCAATTTTATGGGGCTGGCTAGGAAGAAAAAATGTCTAACCTGATTCTCTGCGAGACCCATCTGAATAATTCCTTCGGGATTCATGACCCGGTCGTAAGGGTTCTTCTCATATTCCTGCCATCCCAGGAAGTAAGAAGAGTCCTGGCCATGACTGTTGCACGTGACTTTTGTGGACAAGAGCCCCATTTTTCTCTTCTGGGCAACGGATATGAAGGGGTTTGTGTGTGTGAGGGGGAGAAGAAGTGGAATATAGGCTTAAATGTGAGAGGGTGCAAGAAGATCGAAGAAGACGGAGAGAGAAGATTTAGCAGTGAGAGAGACGGATGGGGAAGGAGTCTGAAAATGTTGAAAGAGGGGATTGGTTGGTGAGGGAGTGATGGGGAGGGGTATTTATACATGGAAGTCACATACGGTGAGGGTGCCACGTGGTAGTGACAAATAATACTTTTGACCAAAATCAATATGGAAAATGAAAGAGAGAGAGAGAGGCTGGTTTACTACTTAATAAATTAAAACAAATGAATAAATGGATGAGGAGCATGGTAGTATTACTCGCGAAGTCTTTGAGTAGAAACTAAACTATAATTTTAAAAATATTTTTACAATATATAAAATAAATATATAAAATTTGTTTTGTTTTTAGAAAAAATATTTTTGAGAAGTATTTTTAAGTGTTTTTAAACACCTCAGATAGTCAGATCAAACGCGCTTTGAGCACCGCCCCAAACATATCACTGGAAGTACACGCTCCCAGGTCTTACTCAATTGATAGTACTTGGTAACTTGAATGAATAGGAAGTGTGTCCCACCGTTACAGCACTCGCGTGGGTACTTGAATGAAATCCTTAGTGGTGGTTATGTACTTTTGTTTATTAAACAAACCACCAACCTTACTTTAACTGGCTTTATACTTGTCCCTCCGCAACAAGATTTTGAGTTAAAATTATCATGAGGATAATTTTACACCCATTTATATTATGTCACTAAACTTAATTTGATTCCAGTTAGTCAAAATCTAACGAGATTTTCGGAGATTGGCATGTATTGAAAAGAGAAAAGAATTAATTAAAATTAGAAAAATCTGATTCGATTCAAATTAGTGGTGATATATGGGTAGTTAATACCATAGCCAGTAAATAAGAGAGGGGGGTGTTTAAGTGGAGGCGAAGAGGGACATGAGAAGCCATACCGACAAGAGATTAGAGGGAAATGGGTCCAAATGTGGAGCCAGGTCCTGTGGGGGCATTGGCCACACCAGGGTCCATATGCCCTCTCCTTCCTCCAACACCCCATCCCTTTTCTGTCGGCATTTCTGGTTTTTCAACCTCCTTAATCATTAATTTACTTGTTTGCTTTTGCACAATGCACCCCCCCCTTTTTGTATGAACCCGTGTAATACTACTTTCAACCCTTGTTAATTTATTGACTTAATTCATCGTCATGTTCAGACACATCTTGTGCGAGGAGCACAGAATGTACATACATATAACTTCCATTTGATGGATACGTTTTATTCATCCTCTCTCTCTCTAGATTTGCTTGATCAACGGGACATGTTTCAGCATTTCATATCATTGACTCCAACTTCAAATATATATATTGGAAACACAACTTTTGTTTGTCCTGGATGAAATTCGACACCATATCTGTTGTTCCGCCTAGATTTTGGTCATCTACACTACATGTAAAGAACGAGGTGTTGTTAGTCTCACATTCCTTATCTAAATCTCTTGACAACAACTTAAAGACTATTTTTTTGGTGCTGTTACTTCGTTCTGGTCGATATTTAGATCCCAGGAACCCAACAAAACTTTCTCGCTGGTTCCCAGTCAGAATTTTGGGATTGGGAAAAGGTGGCAGTACATGCGTAGTTGAGAGTATAAATTTGCTAATATTGTCAATAACATTATAATATAATACTTTCCGAGCTAGAGAGCGCATCATGTACGTAAGCATATCTTTCAAAGGAATATATATCATATCCATCGATGGGTCAAAGTTAGATACCAACATTGAATATTGATATATTATTATTACCAATTTACGGCCACCATGGTGGGTTTGAACCTTACTTTCATATATATCAAGCAAATAAAAGTGTTCAGATTCAAAACCGCGAGAGAAAGTGGAATATCGCGTTAATGTGCTCACCTAATTAATTATTAGTTTATTTTTTTAATTCCTTTTAAATGATTGATGTATAATAGAGGAAACATGATACCAATACTGGTTCTTGATATTGTTTTATACCTATAAGATTATACAGTTGAAATTGAGAATTATAATTTGTTTGGTGATATGATGAATTTAATTATATAATAATGTGAGAAGAAAGATTCTCAATCAGGTGGTTCGCAACTGAGTGAGGCCCACAAAAAATATATATAGAGCCGAAGGAGACGAGAGATCATCCACCACATGGACATGGTGGCGGTGTGGGATTGACCTTCCCGTAAATCTTCACAACAGAAGGGCGAGAGGCATAATTAAAGTAATTATATAATCCAATTCATTAAGCGGAAAGCAATGTTTAATTAATTATTATAATTGTAAAGAGGTAGGTAGATTCAAAAGGGTTGAAGGAAAGCAATAATAATTGCTCCAAAACTCGTAAAACAGTTGAGAGGGGCAATCGATCGATCGATTCCGCCCTTGGTTTTTTTATGTAGCTACCTGATTTCTGGATATTCAAATGGATTCCATTAGGTCGTATTCACATGGGAGGGAGCTAGAGAAGTGAGAAAGCGAAAAATAAAGAAAGAAAGTCCAAGAAAAGAAAAAAAGAATCTATCCTGCTTTATTAACAGATAATGTACTAACAAACAAATATAGAGTTGAGTGAAAGCGAGCGTTGATCCAAATATAGAACGGTTAATTAGTATGATATAATAATAAATTATTAGTTTGACGCGACGAATAATGAAAGCTTAATATGGAGTTGCTTTAGTTGTTGAAGCAAAGAGTTAAAAACCTCCGCTCACTGATTTACATGGCCCATTATAATTCTCTCATGGTTTTAACTTCCTGCTCTACCTATTTGCTTTCAATATTATATATCTACATAACATCCTTATATATATTGTGATCACCAACAGTGAGAGACAGCTAATGATGCACATATGTACTATGATATTAGTTTTTCTGGCGTTTCGAGGCTGAGTTGGGTCGTGTGGAAACATAATAAAAAGCAAGCTACCTAGAGACAAGCCACAGAATCAAAGACAAGACACGATGCAATTTGTGTGTGTATATTTATTTGTGTTTTTACGGGGAATCGATATATATTCATGTTCTTTCTTACTTTTTATTTGCGTGAAAAGCCCTTTTGTCTCTCTACCATGCTTCTTTCTTGACGTCGTGCACTCACTATATAATCTACCTTTAAATAGGATGATTAGATACTCCTCCAATCCTTAATATAAAACCCATTTAACTAATTTGATTAGATTAAGGAAGTTAGATAAGTTAGTTAATTATAATAAAAGTGACACATTTTTTCTAAAACACTATAACCATCTTTCTTAATATCCCTTCTCCCTCTTCTATTTGATTATGGTTGAGGAAGTATCTATAGGAGTAATTTAAAGAAAATTAATAAATATGAGAAATGAGTCTTATATTTATAATCAAAATCAACTCAAAAATTGGGTTCTATATTAAGGATCAAGAGAGTATTTTAATTTTCAAAGTGCGTGTTGTACCCTCCCGTGTATATTATACCTAAGCCAAGACATTGTTCAGAGTACTAATAGTACTATTGTACTGATATGCGTATATATTCAACGATAAAAAGCACGTATTGACAATAGATCGTGAACAGTAAATTTCTTTAGCAGACCGTGATATCTGATTCAGATTCTGCGAGAGATAACTTTCGAAATCTCAAGTAAATTAATCAATAAGAATGTGAACCTTTTGCCCGAAATTTAAGGGAAAAATTTTTAGAGTTCCAATGTAATTTCAATTTAATGGAAAATTCCATGATGGGATTAAAATAATCGATTAAATGCTATAGTATAATAATAACAGGCTCGAGAAACTGACCCCATCAGCTAAAATACAAAGAAAAAAACTTGAAAGCGACCGAAGCATGGATTTTGACTATAACATTTTGATATATGCAGACAAATGATGTCTTAAAAACGTATAAAAGTTTGCAAACCCTGAATTAATTTCACATTAATCAGCAACTGGTGCAAATTAATATATAATGGCATTGTCTTCTAAATACACGGACAATTCACGAAGCAGTGTGCCCCATGTAATCCTATTCAAGCAAACAGGAAACAAGAATGGTCTCTCATCTGGGTAGAAAGATCTGATTGAAACAACTGATAATATTTTACTTGCAGACACACCCCCACTTGAAACTCAGTTTCTGAGACACATCCAAGGCAAGAAATGAAACTCCTCGAGCTTTGTCAGCTCACAACAATTAATTAATATCCAAATTAATAGTAGTAGTACTATATAATAACTGGTAAAACTTAATTCCCAAGAATATATACATGCTTATTAATTAGTGAGATTGATCCAGGAAAAACCATCACAATCCAGAGAACTGTATGATTTCTCTGCATAAATTGACTGAGGATGAAGAGTGCATTGATTACACAAGAGCGAGAGAGAAAGGAATTATATATGAAGTCACTATCAGGCAAGAACGTGAATTAAATAACTCATGGGATGAAGAGAGGGAATTAATGAAGTGATCAAAGGGAGAGGGGAATGAGATGAATAAAACAAGAGGGGAGGCACGTGGTGTGTTGTGAGGTAGAGGTTACGAGGGCATGTGAAACCCTCGTTTAAGTGCCTCCCAGAACACACTCAAGAACTCAAACATGGACATTTAGTAAAGGGACCATGAAAGAGGTAGTCCAATGTGACACCTAACATGATTCTCACGTTAATGACTTATATAGGAGACATGTATTGCCACACATGGACCACTTTCGTTCCCTATTCCTTCAATGGCTTTGGGCCCTCCTTGCCACCTTCCTTTCTCATATCTCCTTGTGTCTCTCACTCTCTGTGTCTATCAGCTTTGTACGTATGTGCATGAAACACGCAATTCACAATACTACTTAATTCAGTACTCCCCCCCAGAAGATCCCTCCGGCTGGATATGTTTTATTTCAAAACTACCATTGACTACTTGGGCGACAAGTTAACCCTATGGATTCGTTCAAGGTCAAGTTATATTCAACAAGCAGATATCATGATGATCTGTTTGGACTGTGTAGAACCCACAAAAAGTGAAGAGAAAAAAAGATACTTTAATCCGCACTACTTTTCTAGTTAGATTTAGGTTAGATTTAATTGTACATGGATACACATCCATATTCTATTCGTATGGATGCTCGCTCTGATGAGAGGGAAGTAGATGATGGTTTTGATTTGAACTATTGGAATTGGAATTATTAGGAGCAAGTGGGCAATTCTAGAGGAAGTGAAAGTGACAACACATTGCCAGCATTTTGTAGTTTCGTATACTTAATTAACTAGCTGTAATTATAAAATAATAATAATAATAATATGCGCATGCTAATTAATAAGAAGAAACGAATAACTTGTATATCCAGAAAAGAATCATGAGCATATATATAATTGACACATGAATTAAAAAGGAAAACAAAAGCTAGGAGCTAATCGGAGAAGTAAATATAATGGATGTTGGATATTAGTAATTAAAATGGGGTTCGTTGGAGGACCACAGGTTTCTTGCATGGAATTAGATGAAGTCAGACAGATGCAAGTGGAAGTCGCCGACCATGCATATTAATCAACGACAGTGACATGAAACGTCGCTTTTTATACAGTCGCTCTTTGAATTCTTTTCTATGTCAATGAAAACTAATATGTGTGTGTGTGTGTGTGTGTGTGTGTGTAGAAAAGGTAGGTTAAATTTTACTAATAAATTTTTAAGTTTACCCTCACGTTATCAAACGAAACGAAAGTCTATCTCTTGTCGAAAATTTTGGTTAGAAATTTTTCGCAATTCTTATAAAAGATATATTGCATACCTTGCATATATAATGCATGTATATTTTATACATAAAAATTAATTACGACACAATATATATGTATAGTAGTACATATTAATCTCGCCATCAAAGGTTGGAACTTGGAACTCGGATAATGAAAGAGTGATATACAGAATCTATACAAGGAAATGAAGTATTACTTTTGTCCTTAATATAAAAGTTGTTTAATTTTTATTTTGATCTTAAATATAAAAGTTCAATCTATTTTTTTAAGATAGATAGTTTTTATAATAATGGTAGTCCTAACCAATACACTTGATTAGCAAGAATATTTTAAAAAAGATAACACATATTTATTACAAATAACTAACTCAACTAATTTTTTTAATCTACTTAAATTAGTTAATCAGTTCTTAAATACTAAGGGTCAGAGGTAGTCGTTATTAAAGCTCCAATCAATTTTTTGAAGTCTCTTATGTTGATGAGTATACCACACACACATGATATATCACATTTAGCAAGCCAAAAGTGTCTATAACTTGGCACAAACTTTAAAATTGTTTCCTTAACTTTATAATCCTTTTAATCCTCTTCACAAAAAATGTTAATTTTACAATTTTAAACATTGACAAATTAAAACATTTTGAAATGTTGACACGTTCAGTTTAATTTTGAAAAATAAAATTAATTAAATTAAGATATTTTAACATTCTTAATTTATTACAAAATTAATGGCGTTAGGGTTAAAAAAAAGAAATTTTTTTTATAAAATTAAAAGATTAAATTATAAATCTTATTTAAAATTAAAGGATCAGATTAATTACTACTTTGACCCTTTTTTGTCACATCTATTTTAGTCCTTCAACCTTTTTAATCACTTCAATTTTATCACTTAACTTTTAATTAAAATTGTTCCCTTAAATTTTAAGTTCTGCTAAGTCATATTTTTTCTCTTTCGTATCTATTAAAAAAATATTTTATTTTTTGATTCAATATTGATTAAGAACCATTTTAGAGCACCAAGTCTAAAATAAGTATCACTACGAAATACTAAAATTAATTGAAAAAAATCTCCTATACCCAAACATACTTTTTTTTACCCAAACATATATACATACACCGAGGCTAATTAATTAAGTTTATGGAAATGAAAGAATAGGATTAATATAATAGGGAACATGAAGGACCATTTAAACCCGTCTAATTCATGCAGGGTGCTTCAATCTGTTTGTTACATTGTCTTGTTAATAGTCATGGGGGGCATTTTAATATCCATCAAGAATATTGGACCCCGTCCATTCACCATCACCTGCAAAGTTTAATCGTTCAAATCTTTTCATATATATGGTAGCCAAGCCATATTTATTACGTCATTTTATAACATTATACTCAAATAATTGGTAATTAATGGTAAAAAAAAATGTATCACTCCTAATACAGCGAGCTTCGTCCGAATCTTTAACTTTGCAGGTCAGGTTCACATGTGTACAAGTATATACTCATTCGTAACAGTATGTTAAACAAGTCTAACAATTCAGGTAAAAAAAATAATCCTAGCAATAAAAAAAGTGCTTCTTTTATTATTTGGTTTCCCACGTCCAAATCAAACTAATTACGCCATGTTTGCTTGTCTATACATTTTTCACACTCATATTACCTATGCTCTTCAGTAATCATCTTTGGTAATTAGAATTATAATGATCATGAAAATTAAATCAGATTGATCAATTCACCTGAAAAAATAGTTAATCAACTTGGTGTCTAATTTATAAGAACTAGTAAACTAAAATCTCTCAGAATTTTTCAAACTTATTTGGAATATGCAGTTGAACTTGTTAAGCTTCCGCCAATGCCGTTTTGCGCAGTGGTTAATTTAAAACTAATTGTAACGTACAGGACCTCACTTAGATTTGATTTCCTTCATTTCTCATAATTGTTAAGTGGTTGATGTAAATATACTTCTATTCGCACTTATTTGTCCCTTCTAAACTTTTTAAGTAATCAACTAATCATCTCTGGTAACTGCACTTTATGAATTTATATATTTTTTCGTTCAGCTCTTAATATATATATATATATATTGAATAATACTAGATATCAAAAGTCAACAATTACCAGAAGACCAAACAGACAACCCTAAGTTTCCTCATCAACCCCCTCCTGCCAAGAAGGAGGTGGAGCTCTTAATATATTCAAAAGAACTACAGTGTTTGCGTCATTTTTTAACAAAGTTAAACTGTTCTTAGAAAGATGAAGATAAGAGAATGAGAGAACTTTTTGTATTTCTTCACTTGCACTATAACACAAATGACTTGCCCTATTTATAGGCAAAGTCTTACACATATGTTACAATTGTCCTTAAATGATAAATAGTGGATAATTAATCCCATGAATGTGAACGGAGGTGAGTTACAAGAGTGAATAGATAGTGGAGGAGTAATGGATGGTGGAGGTAGTGGAAGTTACATGGTGAAGATAAAGAGAAAAGGGTAAATGGACATTCACATAATATTCATAACAACTGCAAATTTGTTTTGAAAGTTTTCACTAAAAAACATAGGGTACTCAGAAATTTCTTTGCATGCAAACTTACTCTTAAAATTTAATCATAATAATATTATTTTATACTATTTGAATTTCAAGACAAATTTGCACCTTAATTCTTTTCAAAATCTAATCCCATTTGACATTTCCATGTTAAAAAGTGTTGACAAAATTAAATAACTAAACCCTTTTATCTACAATTTGAGAAAAGCCCAGCCCCAGCCCCCTCCTCTTGAAATCTTCAAAGCCCAACTTGACTCTTGAGAAGATCATTAACAAAACTAAACTAAACCAGAATCCTTCGTGTTACCCATTTTCCTACCTAACCCTCATCCCAATGGTAACATTAGGCCCGCTGTTTGCATCCAGTTAAAGATAAATTTTTTAAGAAAGAAGATTATTCAATTGTCCAAACAAAAAATGCTAAAAACTGAACATCAGTCAAAAAGTAACCCTGGTTTTTTAATCTATTTATTAGGAAACCAGAAGCTATTGTAATTTGTAAAGGCCTAATGTAAAGGTAGGGGAAATAAAAGTTAAAAAAAAAAAAAAACGTCAATTTTTGCTAAAAAGTGATACATAACATTCAATGGCGTTTGCAAATAGCTGAAAGTGACGTATAACACCCAACTGTCTGATTTGTAATTAAAACACTTCCTTGTAGTTGTCTGAAACAATATTTATAACTCATTTGCAGTAAGATTTTTTTTTTCCCGAAACCCAACTGCCGTTAAATTGAATTTTTGAATCGTCATTCTGTTTTTATGTGATACTCTGATATTATTTAATTTTTCTTTTTTTTTGGGGGGCCAGGGGATGTTCTCTAACTTTTCAAACAAAATAGAAGAGGTATAGTTGTATGAAAATGACCACTAGATTCCTCGAATTTGCTTCCATACGTTCCATGAATTTTGTGCAAGTGGCATTAGATACCAGTTGGCCCTAAATAATAATAAAGCGATTAAACCGCTTGATCAAATTGGTTCGTGTAAATACAGCCCAAACTTCAAAAATCAAATAATCAAAAACACGATACTGGATGCTCGTTTTAATACAATTTTCGTAAGCCACAGCAATTTGTGTTTTAGAAAAATGTCTGTTTTTCAAGAGAGATAAAATAAGCTCAACATAAATCTAAATACTACAACACCAGAACAAAAGCTTCTGTTTGAAAAAAAAAAAAAAATCATACGGTGACAGAGTTTTCATGCATTAGCCAACTCCCTGTGACAACTTTCTGCATGTAAAAAATATTACCAGTCAGAGACTGGATACTATCAGAAGATGGACAAAAATTCCTTTTCCCTTTCCTTTGTCCCTTCCTTTGCTTTGTTAACTATCAGAATTGATGAAGAAAATAGCGAATAATAATCTGTAAATGAATTTACACATCAAAGGTGTGAACTGAGGTGGAATATTTGGCAGAATGGCTTGTATGACATCTTTGATGCAGCTTCTTCCAAACTTGTCGGTGATGGCTTCATTTTCCAATAAGCTTTTTTGGGTGAAAAATCGTGTCCACCAAGATGAACTCCGCATTTTGGCCTTCAGAGTTGCAGAAATGTTAATTGTTTGCAATGATGAATTAAATGGTCTTCTAAAACAATGAGCTTCGGAACAATGGTCTGCTTAACATATAAGGTCAATAGAAAGCTGCTTCATTTAATCTGTTCTACAAGGTTATGCAAGTTTCCAGGCAAAATAGAAAAAAGATCACAATCAATAAGGATTATAGATGTATTCTGGCCTTGCTCAATTAGCATTGTGACATTGGTAATTGAGGAGAAAGCTGAGGATTCACTAATTTTCTTTTCTTTTCTTTTCTTTCTTTTCTTTAAAAAGAATGAATCTAACTTCTGCTTATAAAGTGTCAATTTCCAACAAATCTAATATTAAGATGATTTCGGTCCCCAGTCATTTCTCAAGACAAAGGAATTCTACAGACGTAGTGTTATATTTTTAGATAACATGCGGGAAATAATTGAACTCCCATATGTATTATTAAAGAGTCAAACAGGGCATTAGGCAGCAACAGAAGATTAATTACCGGACGGCCGAATTTGGCCAATTGTGCTACTTAGCTCTCTGTTGACCAGGGTAACCTACACATAAGAAGAGGTGGCATCGGATTAACAGAATATTCAAGTCCAGCAGGAATAACAAAGTATTGCTTCAGTTGTTGAAAAATCTAGAAACAACCAACAAATAGAAATCAATACTCAAACAAAAATTGAATTAGGTGGTAAATGGTGGCACGCATCTTGTTATCATGTAAGTGAGTAGTGCTGCACGGGAGAGATAAGTATGACAAATGAAAAGCAAGACTAGGATTTTTTATTTACTTATCATGAGGTACCTGTGAAAATAACAATACCATCAGAAGATACCCTCGCCAGTTCAGGAAGAGTTTTGTTCAAATATTTTGGAGACAAGTAATCCAAAGCATCAGAGACAATAACATGAGAGAAAGACTTTGCCCTATATGGTAGAGGGAACTTGATATCAGCAACCCGTATAATGCCTGTCTTCACTAGAGCCTTGCAGTTCCCATTAGCATCCTCAATGTCATATGGCTCCATACCCCATGCTTCAGTTTCCTCTTCTCTCAACAAATTGGAAACCACTGAGCAACTATCAGGGCCCACGTGCAAAATTTTTTTCATGTTTTCTCCATATGATTTCTTTAAAACAGGAATTGCCCTTTGAACTTCAGAAGTGCATGAAAAATCGTCACCTACAAGATGACCAATCATTATAAGAGGAAATGATGTGTTGTCGGTTCAGGCTGTGAGTCATCCAACACAGTGCAAAGGAACAACTTCAGTTGTGGTCGCTAAACCAAAATTTACCCATGGTTCAAAAATGATCCAAACAATATTTAGGTCACATTATATTAATAATTAATAACTCTATATTAATCAAAATTTTAACATGTGATACATAAATAAGGCATATATATTAGTTCTGCTCTCTCTTGAATATACTGCATAATGTTCTTTTTTAAGCGTCTTTTTGAAAGAAGGAAAGGAAATAATAGAATGATAGAGAAGAGAATGCAGCTCCTAGGTATTTAGAGTTTACAATTAGTGGAAGCAGAAGAAATATTATAGCAGAATCTGCCGTCACGTAAATTTGGAATAATTTGTATAAATAGTCATGTTGCAAATGAACAGGGAATATTATGCTTTGGCCAGAATTAGCAAGGTCACTGTATGCAGAGCACATGGCAATGAATAGGGACAGGTATGTTGCTGCCACAGGATAAAAATCACATTGCAAAATGAGAGTGTCCAAATTCTAAACTCAAGTGTTGGCCAAAAGAAGAAAAAGAGAAAACTCTAGGAGAAAACATGATGAGCTCTTACCTTCAACCCTGCTAAGAACATCTTTTCTTCCACCCAATAGACCTGTAAATTTTGCAATGTAAGATTATCTATACCATCAAAATGCATGAGAATTAATGAATACTTGAAAAATGAGATGTCAAAGACCTCTAATCAGCACATTACTTATTAACGAAAACTGGATAGATGACCAGATTTAGATGCAAAATATGGCTTAATTATTGAAGCATAAGATAATGTAATGAATATAGAAAACGTTGTTACCTGAACCACCCGAAGCATAGATGACAAGGAAGAATACTCCCTGCAATTTTCACCAATATAAATATAGGATTAACCCTCTTCCCCATGGATGGATTATTCTGAATGCAGCAAACTCTGATAACATACTACAATAAAAAATTTGATAGAAGCAATCGCATTGCAAATACAAAATTACCAAAAGGACAAGGCCAATGGATAACAGGGGAGAAGATCTTGATTTTGAGTGCAAGAATCCTGAAAGCAGAATGCTTTCACCACGTCGGGTGGAACTCACGTGCCTCCTCGACATGACTTCTTCCCTAAAAGTGATGCACCCAATCAGACGAATGACTGAAGAAGTTCCACAGAGTACAAACAATAAAAGAACTCATGCCTACGCTTTAAATTTGAAATCCTCAGATGCAATAGTTAGAGAAGACATGTGAAAACTTCATCACAACAAATGACTTGAGCTAGAAATTTTCAGGCGCGTCATGTATCTGGCACCAACACCGTCAAGACTCAAGACACACAATCGAAACGAGTCTGGTGCACGTATAATCGTGTCAAAAATTTTCTAAAAAAATGATATTTCATCAAAATAATAATTGATTCTTTCAGCTCAGGCGCGGACTGAATACAGCTTGGCCTTGCGCCGAAAATGGCTTGGGCAAGGGAAACCCGGGGAAGGTGAAAAGACCAACAGAAAAGTAGAGAGAAACAACAGAGGATCCATCTTCAAAATACGGATGATTGTGTTTTTCTTCAGAAACATAACATTCATACAAGGTTTATGCAAGTTATGTCATTTCTGTTATACTCATCTTTACTTTTTTAGAGTTCACCACGGCAATGCATTTGTGTTTGTTTCGTGGCACATTTGCGTGCTTCAGAGGTCCCTAGCATTTTCAGAATGTCTTGGGTTAGTGATAGCAAGAATTCAGTGATTTCATTACAAATGAATGAACTTATGAATTTCGTAATTAGATGTAATGCGAAAGTGAGCCATAAAGACACAAGTATGACGAGCACAAGTGGGGTAGCTGTTTGCTTTCCTTTCAAGTACATTTCATGAACACGATTCGATTCATTTTCTTTCCCAACTTACTTACATATGCAAGGAAATAGATTGTAAACGTAACGCCGGGGAAAAAAAGAATTCAAGAAGCTCAAGTTAAAGAGATTTTCACAACGAAACACTGCGGGAAGTGGAGGTTGCAGAGGGATCCAGTCATTACGAGTTTATTCAGCAAAGATGCAATAAGCATAGAAACACTCATATCGATCTAAACATGCATTTGCACAGTTTACACGAAATGCAATGAAACGAACAATCGGATGGAAGAAAATGAAAATGAAAACTGAAATGTGAAGGACAATAGCGAAACCTGATGAGAAGGGAATTGCGGAAATAAGGTGGGAGGATGGATGATTGTAGTTGAGGAGTGAGTTAGATCAGAAATCGCTAATGTGTGGATCTTTAGATCTATGAAGCCCGCTGAAACTTGAAGATCTTGTGGTTTCTTTTAGAGTGGATGTGCTGCCAACTATGGCCGTGGTGGCCAAAACGCGCGCTCTTCCGCAAGCATCATCGATGGATAAAGCAACTGAGTGACAACAAGAATTTATCGTAATAAATTAATCGATCATTGTGTCGGTACTGGGCACTGGGCCCGGCTGTGGACCCCACCCCAAAGTTTATTTATTTTCCATCTTACTAAATTGCGAGTCTGGACAGTTGGACTCTGGCCTAAGTAGCAAGTTCAACTCTCACAATTTGACTTAAATGTTTATTTTATATTATTGTAAACAAATTATTAATGGAATTTTAAAAATACATACTTTCACTAAATCAATGTAAAAATACTTTTATGATTAAAACCACACACTTTTTATTGGATTTTATCGGGATCATATCAATTTCATTATAGTATTGAAATTAATACAATTTTCTTAATTTGTTAAAATTACAAAGACATCAGTACAATTATACAAAACCCAATAACCGTCTATATATTTTTTTTGAAGAATACTTGTATTAATTTTAAAAATGAAAAATCATATAATTTTAATAAAAATCACCGGAGGTTGATACAATATAGAATTATTATTTTTAATAAATATAAAATTATGTAATTTTAACATGCTATGATTAATTTCACCGAAAATCCTTTAAATATGTGATAATTTAAGAAAAGTAATAAAATATGTAACAAAAATAATCTCCTTAGTCTGATCTGACAACAAACTTCGAGTTAGGTAACAAAGCAAAATGCTATGGTTGATAAACCAGCAAATATAAATTCTTCATTTGGGTTCTGACTTCTAACGTTGGGGGAGGCCGCACAAGAGTGATTGCACTAATACCTGAAACTGAACTATCTGTTACTTTCTCGACCCCCGTTCACATATCCTCTGACACCGGAAGTGCTAAAGCACCTTTCACTACAGTATTTCTTGAAGAAGAAAACACATAGAAAAACAGTAATCCACATCATCAAGATTATCTCTTGCGTGCATATACAGTAACGGTGACCAGGTGTTGACTCTACGAGATGCCAAAACAGACACAATTCTCCAAGTGGCTAATGACTCATAAAGCATCAGAATCCGTATGCTGCGAAACTTCCCGAGTAAATCATATAAATACAGGAGAATAACTTTTCTCTTACGTGTCAGTTTAAGATAAAAGACGCTTTTAATCTCCTGCACCGGAAGAGAGATGAATTCCAGTTGTGTAGAAATAAAATCACGATTTTAAAAATATTTAAGATAACATATACAGAATTTTATCTTGATTTATTAAAAAAATATTTTTTAAAAAGTATTTTTCCAACAATCCAAAAAATTCCTAAGTATCTCCGTGGTGAAAGTGTCAGATTGCAAACAGGGAACAGAAAGAAGATGGCTTCGCGCAGGGGCTGATATGGATTTAATGGACTCGCGAACAAACACAGCAGCTATGAATCAGCAACAATATCTGTCCTCCTACAAAAGTTCTGTTACTTCGCCTACAGGGCACCGACTAAAGTCAAATCATTCTGAAATTAAAAGACAGGGAAAAGTAAGTTCCTGAAGTTTGAACCTCATATTAAAGATATTCGAATATGATGTTATTCTGTCCCTTTGTGGAGGAAAAGAAATTTGTAGAATGTGGTTCGCTGTTTTAACATATGCTTATATGAGTCTTGTAGAGTATTCATCTCCTGATACGAGAGCTTATTGGTCGTGGTGAAGAAAGCAAGGGTTAGAGAAGTGAATGGCTGTGGAGTACACATGCTGCGAAACAGGGTTCTTCATTCGCCTCCTGATTGTGACTGTGTTAGTGCTATTTGCGGGGCTGATGTCTGGATTAACACTAGGCCTTATGTCACTGAGCCTCGTGGAGCTTGAGGTTCTTGCCAAGTCAGGCACACCCGCTGATCGTAAACATGCCGGTAACTGTTTCAATTATTCAGAGCTTAGCTTAATCTCAAGGATGGTCCATGATGTTGGTACAAATTGACTCATCACAAACACACTCTCTTGAAACAGCGAAGATATTGCCAGTTGTGAGAAGACAGCATTTATTGCTCTGCACACTTCTGATCTGCAATGCAGCAGCAATGGAAGTACTAACTACGATCCCTACATATTGACTCAAATCCTTGAATCAAGTCCATAACGAAAGCTCATCTTTTTATTGATACATTTATTTTTTATTTTCTCAGGCTCTTCCAATTTTTCTGGACAGTCTAGTGACGGCTTGGGGGGCTATTCTTATCTCAGTAACATTGATACTAATGTTTGGAGAGGTGAGTTATTGTTTGAGAGTCAGACTAGTACAATGAACACGATCAGCTTAAAGTGACTAAGGCATTTACCATCGGTCACACAGATTATACCCCAAGCTGTTTGTTCGAGGTATGGTTTGGCAATTGGTGCAGCAGTGGCTCCAGTGGTTCGTGTTCTTGTTTGCATTTGTTTCCCTATTGCATACCCAATAAGCAAGGTAAACATTTGACCCCCAAGCTAGATTAATGCTTCACTTAGTAATAGGCAAGTGTTACTTACTATGATTCTGCCAGTTATTAGATTTCTTGCTGGGAAAACAACACCATGCACTGTTTAGACGAGCTGAATTGAAGACGCTAGTTGATCTGCACAGCAACGAGGTGACTGATTGATTTAAGTTTTTTCTTCAGTCTCCTTGATTATATTGTTATCCCTCTTGAATTGTGCCACCCAGTACATTTGCAGGCTGGAAAAGGAGGAGAGCTAACACGTGATGAGACAATGATAATTGCGGGTGCCCTTCAACTAACAGAGAGAACCGCTAGAGACGTGATGACTCCCATTACTGAGACTTTTGCGATAGAATTAAATGCCAAGCTGGACAGGTGTGTGATGTTTTTGGGTGGGTTTTTTTCTTTTTCTTTTTTTGGGGGGGGGGGGTGTGTTCTACGTATCATATGTGCATGCTAGTTATTCGATGCAAACCAACACAGAAATGACTTCTACGAGTTTGCTTTGCAAACATGCAGGGATTTAATGGATTTGATTATAGAGAAAGGTCATAGCAGAGTTCCAGTTTATTATAAGGAACCAAGCAACATTATCGGACTAATATTGGTAAGTGACATCCGATTTTTTTTTTTTTTGGGTGCGTGCCTTAACTGAGCATTTGTTGAGGTTCTTGTTGAGGGTTTATTACACTAGTAAATATAGCTGAATCCCTCTTATATTTATGAATAATAGGTGAAGAACCTATTAACTATCAATCCGGAAAACGAAATGCCACTAAAGAATATCACCATGCGCAAGATTCCAAGGTATCATTGTTACCTCAACCGATGGCATACCATCACTTGTCTTCATAAAGACTAGAATACCAATCTAGTGGCAGCTTGATGGCATCTGTTAAATGAAGGACCTGAGCCACAATGACCCTTAAACCTAAACAAACACAATTAACCCTCAATGAGTAGTTGCTCTGATATTTTTGAATTAAATCGTTTCATCTGTAATACTATGTGACGTTGGTTTGATTAAGCCATATAAACCTGCTTACCAGGGTTTCTGAAACAATGCCATTGTATGACCTACTAAATGAGTTTCAGAAAGGCCACAGCCATATGGCTGCTGTTGTAAAACAGTTTAGTGATGCAGATTGGTCAGCCAATGAAAACTCAACACAAGGTAAAGCGTTGGCTCCCCTCTTCTATTTGATAAGCTATGCTTTATTGTTTTCCTCTTCACCGTCCATCCTGGAATTGGAGTCAATGGCTGATTTCTAGCACATGACAATATATAAACTCAGTGAGAGAAGTTAGAGTGGATGTTTACAGCAAAAAGCATTCACGACAGAGGAGTTTGAAGAGCAAAGGATCACTCAAGAAGTTTAAGAGCTTACCAAACGAGGCAAATACAAGCACAAAAGGTAAGAGATGGTCAAACGCCTTCCAGTCCGAGGTGCTTCAAATCAATGACGAACCACTGCAAAATCTCTCTCTAGATGGGGAAGCTGTTGGCATTGTTACACTCGAGGATGTCATTGAGGAGCTACTACAGGTAGGAGGGGAATTTTCTTACATTCTTGTTAATATCTTTTCTTGTACCAGCAGAAGATTTACACATCTTTTGGATTAATTTATGTAGGAGGAAATCTATGATGAAACAGATCATCGTGATGTCAGCTAATTTTCAAAGTACAAGACATGCGATAAATTTGCTAGTCGACTGCTCGACAATAGAAAATTGCGAGTGAACCAGACCTGCTATTTGGTTTCAAACGGTATTGAACAAAAGGATAGATCGCATGGTAGCATTTTAGGAACATTGGTTCGTACCATTGGAATTGATGTACTTTAGATTCAAGTAATGTCCTAGGGGGTGTTTGGGTAAGAACAAAACCATGGTTTCATAAATGCTTTTACGGAATACGAAATAAATATGTGGAAGAGTTTGTCTTGATTTGCGGAAAAGTGCTTCTGAGAAGTGATTATGGGGTGTTCCAAACACCCCCCTAGTTTAGCTTTTTGGTGACCAAAATCCGTGAACTGAACAGTCTAAATGCAAAACATCTCAGTTGGTCGATATTCCACATGCTTTGTTGTCTATGCCAATTGAGCCACTAAGTAACAACTCATTGGCACTTTGTTACGCAAAACCATGGTAAATTGGCAGGAACGTAAACCCGATACAAGATCCAGCATCCACTGGCCAAAATACAACTGGAAATATGATTAAAACATAACCCCACAGATGATTAGATATTTTAGAATTCCATTTTAGCAGCACGACATGCTAGTTCTACCGGTAAGTATTGTACTACCATAATGGGAGAGAGAGGGAGAGGAGGAAAGAGGAGGATAGATAGAGAAACAGAGAAGGAGAATAAAGAGGCACAGGGAAATGGAAAATTGGTTACTTCACTTAACGGTCAATGACAACTGAATACATCACCCTTCTATAAATAGGCTACATAGACAAACAACGTAACTAACCACACCCCCCAAAATATGAATTTCTGTGCATATTTATACAGAACTTAAGCATCTTAACTAATAGTCTATATCATGTGCATTGTTTAAAGGAGGTTCATTTTAACGATGCACATCCTCCTTTTCAATTAGTTATGGCAACTATCGGCAAGTGGCAAATTTCTGATTAATACGTACTGATGCCCACAGTCCACAATATTCAGAGCGTTAGAGATTGTTGGGCTAAAAGAGCCAGCCAGGAGAACAGCCTACCGCTTTCAACACTCAACATGTACGATTAGACAGGCTACCGTTGTCTAATGATATGCAAATCAGGTTGGGGGAAATAAAGACCGAATAAAACATTAGAAAAATCTGAGATTTGATGTATTATTAGAAGAACTGACTCTCTTATACCATAAAAGGATTTAAATCAATCAATTTAGTCGGCCACACAAAAATCCAACTTGCCACTGAGACGAGTGAACCCACCAATAACCTGGAACAAAATGTCAGTACGAAGGACTTTCTAACAATTAGCATCATGAAAATAACTACCAACTTCTGTATAACAAGCAAGCACATTATTTAATAAATATGATTGAAAGCTATCCATGTCATTATAACTTACAGAGCAAATACCTGAACTGCTATTCGAATGTCATCCAACGATGTCGCCTTAAGAAAAAACCAGGCATATCAGGCTATTCCCATAACGTGCAGGCTGGAAACCAGACTCCTCCAGGAAATCTTCAGATTTCACGTCACACTTCTCTCCTGTGATTTACAAGGCATTAGATTTCCCACGTCCTCCACCCCAACGGCGCCTTCTAGCCCTCCTCTTTCTCCCCTCCTTTTTCTCCTTTGCCTTTTCTTTCAAGTCTCTCTCTCCTCGTCGCTTATACATCTTGAAAGTGACCTGCCTATCAGCAGCCATCTTCCTCACCTTCTCAGTGATCTCTGCAGCAAGTTGCCTGTTATACAATTTCCTTAGGCTGCGCATAAGCTTTGCGAAAGTATCTGGCTGCGGCATTAACCCTGAATCCATCATGTCCAAACAATACGAACAAGCCTCCTTTACATGTCCTTTTGAAAAGAGTGCATGAATCCAAATTGTCCAAGCACTCACATTAAGTTCACACCCTTTAGTTGTGATACAATTCCAGACATCTTTAGCCATTTCAAGCTTCTCAGCTCTGAGTAGAGAATTCATCAACTCCTTTAAAGTACCATAGTGAGGAGCAGCAAAAAGACCCCTCCCAGCCATCTCTTTAAAATGTTCACAGGCCTCAACTAAGTAACCTTGCTCAAGAAAACCATGAATCATAATGACAAAGGTGTCAATCCCTGGACTAAGCCCACTTGCTTCCATTTCATTCCAAAGCTGAACACCCTCTTTAACCTCTCCTAACTTGCAAGCCAACCTAATGACTATGTTGTAGATTTTAAGGTCAGGAGTACAACCAATCTTCTGCATCTCCTTTACAATTTCCATACACTCTTCCAGTTCTTCCTTCTTTTCATGAGCAGCCATAATATGCAGATAAGTCAGCTGATTTGGAGCATGGCCTTGCTGTATCATCTGATCCAAAAGCTCATAACCCTTCTCAATTTTTCCCCACTTGCAAAACCCACTTATCAATGTGGTATAGGTTACAGCATCCACCTCGCAGTCACTTCTCTGCATTTCAATAAAAACCCGCATTGCCTGTTCCAGATTTTCCTGTTTGCAAAGTGCTTGAATCAAAATCGTGTATGATGTTGCATTTGGTTCACAGCCTTTACTTTTCATTTCTTTCAAAAGATCATAAGCATCTCCCATTTTTCCAGCTTGAGCATACCCACTAAGCAAATTGTTATAAACCACTACATCCAACTGAATCCCTGCATCCTTCATCTGTACCAACACATGCTTTGCTTCCATAAGCTTCCCTTCTCTACACCAACCATACAGCAATGATGTAAAATGCTTTGCTGTTGGCGTAAATCGAAATCTCATGTCCTCAAACAGCGAAGCTGCTTCCTTGACGTTACCATTTTTGCACAGTGCATCTAACAAGCACCCAAAAACATATTCATCTGGCTCGCACCCGTATTTGGGCATTTCGTCCAATACTTCAATGGCCTTCTGAACCATCCTCGCAGAAGCAAACCTCCTCATCAAAATAACAAACACCTCAGATGAAATTAACTCTGGGTTCTCCTTCCTCATTTCTTCAATAAGAGCCCAAACAGCCCCAAATTGCCGCATTTTCCCCAAAACCTTAATCATAGCTTTGTACACCTCGTGACTGTGTTTATAGCCTGATTGCTTTGAAGCCCACACAAAGAATCTATATGCCAAATTCCCAGCATCACCACAGCGGTTCAATACACGCTCAGTTAAGCCAGACCGCACAACAACTCCTGATTCCTGCAACGCAAGCTCCAATTTAGGAACCCTGGAGTGGAACTTTCTCAGTATTCTATAAATCTTTTCAACATCAGAAGCAAACTCATTGTGGCTTTGGTCACTTGTATTTCCTGAACTAGCATCGAGATGGACAAGGCCAAACTCACTTGTTCCAACATAGGACATTAAATTGCTACTGCTGCTCTCGGATCCCAATGGCTTGTTTTTAGCATGTGACTTTGAAGAAGTTCGAAAAGTGCTTACATCAAAGCCAGTAGAAGAGAGCAGAGCTACAATATCTCGATGTCCAATCATTGATGGATTTCTCAAAGGATGTGGGATAAGATTACGATAGTACAAGAAAAACATACTTCTCAAAGAAAATCTCTGCATTTTCTCTGAAGTTGCTGCTTTTGTAGTATATGCTAAAAGTCAAACTCCATTTTACCCTTTGTTTTCAAGCAAGTTCCTGCAAGTCGAAGAACAGTGCATTCTAATTTCTCACTTCCATACGCACAACCTTAACATAATCTAATTTAAAAAGCTAGACTCTTTAGCTAGGGTTTCCAATTACGCTTGAAGATATAACAATATAGTTTGAATGTCTCATGGATCAAAGTCTAAACAAGGTTGCAACTATGATGACTAGCTACCAACTATAGCTGTAATGGCTCTTCTAATTTTAAGCATTTTATCAAACATCTGGGATGCACTTAGAATGGGTTATCATGGAACAAGCATTCTAGCTGTAAACCCTTTGCTCCAAACACAAACAAACATGAACCCAGCTCCACCGAACCTTTAAAACAACTATTTCCCACTAAGAGAATTGTAACTCCCAAAATCATAAATTATGACAGCTTGGGAAAAGAAAGTAGGAGAGCATTGGCTTCGGCTATCCAAGAATGACAAGCAGAAAGTTTATGATGAAAATACCTATCACAATGAATCCTGATTCCTTCAATCCTCGACAAGCAACCAATTCAATCTCCTCCCCTGTTCATAACGCAAAAGAAACTTGGACCGAAGGGCTATGATTGTCAGTGGAGGAAGGAGTTAAGCGGGTGATTTGGGATCCATTCGGCTTTCCGAGCCCCACGCCTGACAGAAAGCAATAGGCATTGGGCATAACTCCTCTCCGAGATTCCAACTAGTCCGGTAGTCCTTAACAGATTTTGATGCATGAAGACATGAAACCGCCAAATTTAATTGTCCAAGATTCAAATAAATTGTTTTCACATCTAAAAAATTCAATAAATTTTTTCATTTGGATTTATTTTATAAAAAAATTTCCTTCCCAACTTTGGTGAGCATAGAGCCTTACTCAACGCAAGCGCATCTGCAAGCATGGCCAACAGAATTCTAAATATCATTGATCCGGAACCAAATGAAAATTGAAAATAAAAAAAAATCAATCAATCAATTGACCCAAAAAAAAAAAAAAGCGCGTATGCATCTGCTTGGTAACATGGCGCTTTTTCCATTTTTTTAAATAAAGGCAAAATAATGTTCAGCAAAAATAAAAGTTTTGGGGTTATATGTCCAATTTTGTTCAAGTTTTCCTGCACAAGTTGTGGATATTTGAAAGTAATTTTAGAATTAATATCATTACAAAAGTACTTTAAAAAAAGGAAATTTGTTTTAACTGTTAAAAACTAACACTAATCATTAAAAAACTAGTATTAGGTGCTAACATTTTTAATAGCTAAGGACGACATTTCTCATTCTTTAACACTTTCAAAGCGATATTGATCTAAAATTTTTTTGAATATCCATAGCTTCTACGCGATAACTTTCAAAATAAAATTCAACACTAACCCCACTATTTTTACTATCAAAAAACAAATATTCTTATTATCCAGGTTAACATTAGACCTAGTGTTACGATTTTTATTTGAATTTACATGACATAAACAAAGGAATAATGAAAACCAAGAGTAATTAAATTAATATCGGGTAACCAGTTTCGGTTCTCATCTTTTTTATAAACATCATAAGCTCATCAAATTTGAATCATTTATATTTCATGTACATGGTCCAGATTTGATTTCTTTTTTATTTTTATTTATTCAAAATAATTATTTTAATATGTATAGAATCTAAAATAATGACGATCTCTTAAGTATCATTTTTTTCAAAAAAAAAAGTTTTTTCAATTTAAAAATAATTAATTAAACATTTTAAATCGAGACCATTCAAATCAAATATAGATGGTTCAGATCTGATGAACTTATAATATTCATTAAAATGATGAGCACCAAAACTGATTCCACATGTGTGGTACATATAGACCAAAAGCACCTGTGGTTAATTAAAATCTTGCTCTTAATAGGTTACTTTTAATATGTTTTATTGGACTCTAAAAAAACTTTAAATCTAATAATTCTGCCTTAAAATTTAATAATTTTTTAAATTTATCTCTGTTTAATATATATATTTCAAGAAAATAACAATATACTACATCATAATAAATTAATAGTAAAATAGTATACTTATATTAAAAATTTACTTATTCGACTTATAAATAGGGAAAAAAAACTTCTCTCCATACTATAAAAAGGATTAGAGAAATACTTCATAAATTTCCCAAATTCAAAGAAAAAAACTTCAATCTGTCAAACAGGCATTTTCTCTCCGATTAAAAATGGCAGTGTTCTCACATAAATAAATGGCTTTACAGCAATTTTGAATCAAAGTTAAGCATCGTAAGATGCATCGTCGCCTGAATTAGCAGGAGCAGAATGATGAGAGGTGGGGAATTGAACTTTATTCAAACGAACTATGAACCAAGTCAATAAATAAAACAACAAATTAGTTTGATCTTGATATTACACCCGATGTATTTACACATAAAGATTAGTGCCTGTAAATGCAGAAAGAAGCTAGTTTTCATTCACCTCTAACTTCTAAAAATTGTCATCTTGCAGTTGCATATAAGTACCGAGTATAATAGTAACTCCACTCTTTAATATAAGAGCGAGATAACTAATTTGTAAATATTAAAAAAATTAATTAAGTTAGTTATCTGTAGTAAATAAATATTGTTTACCCTTGTTAATCATACGTATTATAATAAAAACTCTCAAACATATACAATCATTATAAGATTATTTTAAAAAATAAATAAATAAATATAAAAAATAAAATGAATTTAGATATTATATTTGTGACCAAATTAAATCTTCAATTGCTTTTTATATTTAGGATCAAAAGTAATATTTAGTACGCAGGCATAGCATCAAGATGAGTTATAAATGAGAGTTGAAACATGAAGAGGATTAATTACTACGAGATGGATACTTGGACTCAACCGGAAAAAAAAAAAAAGTTGAAGTGTAGAGGGCAACATAAGACTTGTTTGGTTTCTTATTTTGAAAACAATTTTTTATTTTTAAAAACAGAAAAACAAAAAAGTTTGTTTGACAATTTTTTTTAGTTAATTGTTTTAAAAAACAAAAAAAAAACAATAATATGTTTTTAAAAACTGAAAAACCAAAACAACTTTTACATGTTTTCTTATTTTTGTTTTTGGATTTTTTATTTTTTGTTTTGAAAAATTGGAAAAATTTTCTTTTCTTCTCTTCTACTACCTATTACTTATCACTACCGGTGATAACTACTACTTGTCAAAGTGTAATTTTTTATATATTTTTTTTCAAATGTGATTTTTAAAAATTATTTTCCAAACAAATTTTTTTATTTTTTTGTTTCCAAAACTTGTTCTTAAAAACAATTTTATAAAATTGTTTTGAGAATAAAAGAACAAAAAAAAAACAAACAGGCTCGTAATCTCGCAAATCTAAATTAAACAAGCAAATTAAATTGATGGAAGAGAAATATATTATTATTGTTAGATGTGATTATGGCCATAATAATGAAAATTAATAAATGAGTGATCGAATAATTAATGAAAAGCTATTTTGGGTTGGAACAGATACTTCAACCCACGCAAAAGATCAGCCGAACGGCAGGTCTAATATTAACATGCTGCTTCTGTCAATCTTTGTCAAGTTATACGCAAACCAGGTCAAACATAAAGCCGCTGTCCCCAAAAAAAAGAAAAAGAAGGAAAATTAACCGTCAAGAAGATTAAATTGCAACTCCAGGAGAATGGCTGTCAAAAATTGGAGAAGTAAGCAAATATCGTGAACTTGTGGATCCACTTGCAGATTAGGGAAAGACAGTCGTAGGTGTGGAAGAAGCAAGAGAGGCTTGTGGATGGTCATGAGATGCATCAAGCTCGTCACGTGCAGTGTCATAACCAGCTTCGCTATTGATTATTGATGGGGAAGATGACGACCCAGTTTCATCGGCAACAAGATGTGACTCAGTAAGAATGGGCTCAGGAGGGAAGAAGAAATATTCCCAGGGACTATCAAGAACTGTAGGTGGGGGTGGGACTGCGATTCCAGGTGATCGGAAATTCGTTGAAGGAAAGGGACGACGACAAACAGGGCAAGTATCGTTTTGGTCAAAGTTAAGCCAAACATGGATACATTCGAAGCAAAAGAAATGGCCGCAAGGTAATTTGCCTGCATCTCCTCCTAATTTGAACTCCTCCTTGCATATCGGACATATGGTTCTCTCTCTTGTAATCGCCTCTGTTATTTCCATATTCCTAACCACATCACCATGATCATCTTCAATCCCCGAGATTTCAGTTACATTTACACGGATTCCTGGAACCCGACCATCGTTTCGTATATGATGTTGCGGGAGCTGATCCAGGATAAACGGAGGCGGAGGCGGTGGCGGTGGTGGTGGGTGGAGCTGCCAATCCACTTCAGTAGCTGAACGGGAAGCGTAAGGTATGGCATCTTCAATGGCTGGGCTCGGCGTCTCCGGCAACGGAAAACGATGATCTTCGCCGATATTAGCCGGACGACGGGAATAGTGGGTTTCAGAATCTGATGAGTCTGAACTATCAGCACTGCTCGCCAAGCAAATGCGACGGCACCATTTTCTGATGGAGTGCCCATTCCTCCTTGGAGGCATAATGATTCATTTCCAGGGAGGCTTACAATTTGTGTACTGTTCGGTGGAGAAGATAAGGTATTGGGCTCATAACTCTGGCTCTGAGCATTTTTTCATCAATAAATACTTTTTAAATGCTGCTTGCTGATTAAGCAATACTGTGTTTCCCTCTCTTTTTTTTTTTTGGCCTGCCTGTGTTTCTCTCTCTTACCTCAGAGTTCCTACGACGACGACGAGTGAAGACTTTTGACGAAAAAGAAAAGAAAATTGACCCAATAGCTGAACTGGTTTGTTGAATCCTACGGTTCTCATGTTGTCTTACTTGGTAAGCCATTCCTATTCCCAACAAGGTTCTTATCGTAAACGGAAGCCTAAGAACTAATAACACGTGGAACAGACAGCCCCGTCCTACTCAATAAATCATCAAACCAGAGATTTCGTTAACCGTATTCCGAAATGGAAAATTGCTATTAGGTCCGGAATCAAATATAAACGGTATCTTAAAATTATAAAATTATTTTGAAGTTCTAAAAGATTTTTTTATAATAAATTTTATTTATTTAATTACTAAATTGTTTTTATTATTATTTTTATAGTTACATTAACAACTAAAAAAACAATAGTTGACAATTTAAGTTGCATGTGTTGTCAATACCTATCATGATAGTTGTCAATCCTTGTACCTTAAATTGTTAACCACTGCTCTTTCACTTGTCAATACAAACTTTAAAAAAAATAATTTAGTAATTAAACAAATAAAATTTATTATAATAAGATCTTTTAAAACTTCAGAATAATTTCATGATTTTAAAAGGCTTTTTTATATTTAATTCCACCTAATTGTAATTTTTCTTTAAAAAAAAAACAGAGAGATTTCTTTAACCACTGAAGCATCAGCATGCAACGAAACGAGCCCCGACGTTCATATTTCTCTCTTGAGTATATATTGCCTCAATAACTTTTTTCAGCCAACATATGTTGTATCAATACATACAATTGAATAAAGTTTGTGTGTGCCTATCATATATACAAACAAATAAATTAATATCTTGTACAGGTAGTGTCAGGCGTATATGTTTTAGGCGTTCGGTTTCCATGCTCATCAGCCAAACGCACCTTTTTGATAAAAGAATGAAGAATCTTAGCCGTCACTTTGGGGAGATCATAGCCTTTTGTTGCAGAGATTATAAATTATGTCTTCCCCAGACCCTCACCCGCAATGACTTGCAGAGGATTTTTGACAAGCGGGACAAGAACGGCAATGATTCTTTTCGCCTTGAAAATCTAAATGGGCCACCGGAGAATATACGTTTCCATTTTGGAGGAGACAAATCCCAATCCCCCAACCAAATCAAAACCATTTTGACTGTCGCAAGATCTCTCCCCCACACCTCAACAATGTATCACCTGTTAAGAGGAGCTCTATAATAAGCTGGTAAGGTTGCAGCAAAAAACATTTGCCTCACTCCTTCAGCCTTGATGATGGGAAATATTATGCCTGATGCACACTGCAACAATTCCTCCAGTGAGAATGACAAAAATTGTAATTATGTCAAAGCGTCATGAAAAAAGAAAACTCAGTGACTCATGAACTAGAAGGGATGCGGACCACACATAAAAGGAAAGGAACTGGAAGGAATGGAGAAAGGAGGAGAAGGTAGGTGCTCACCCAAATTACTCTGGCTGCAATCCCGATGCGTTTGAATGAAGGAATTGGGAAAAGCAAACGGCCAACTCCATAGACTGCAACGGCAAAGAAATGGAGAACTAAACTCAGTGGACGAGGGTTCAGACCAGAGAGTAAGGCCATTGGTCCGTCCGAGAAGGTGCCCCCGAGGCTCAAGTAGTCAAAACATGCTTGGCGCAGTTGCTTTCTCGATTGATCAGGTGAAGCAGAAAACACCTTGTACAGGGCCCCTGCCAACGTATTAATAGTGGATGCCATTGGCTGCAAGAGGCATGTAAGGTCATGAGTTGCTATTTGTAGGAACACTTGTACTTCTGAATTTACTTTCATATTTACTAATATATTGGTTTCGACAACGGTAATTTTCCATGCCACAGTTACTTTGAAAGCGACATCATTAGACATGTAACTATATGCAGCATAGTATATGGACCAATTTACAAAACAAGATACCTAAAATGCAGAAATCTACTTGCCTTGCGCAAGATGTAAAAGGATTCAAGATATTTGCACAGTAAAGCTGCGTCATTAAGGTTATGTAATGGCCTGAGAAGGTCACGAAGCGTAACAATATCAGACAGTGCCACTGTCACTCCTCCACCAGTCAACGGATGCCGCATGTTGAAAGCGTCGCCCATTAAAAGAGCTCCAGGAGTAGGGAGAGGATAAGCCGGCATGGTTCTGATATTTCCCTCACTGATAGCAGATATGAAAGCACTGTAAAGCTCAGGTGGAATCTGTGATAAAAAATAACACATGGAATGTGGGAAGATGAAGGATGAAGCAAATTGAAAACTTTGGCTCTTTCACTGAGAAAAGAAAATATAAATACTGTAACCGACAACAAATTGCAATTGGACTATCCATAAAGCAGAATTTAAGATACCTGCGGAGCCACTATATTCTTCAAATAATTGGCCATTTCACCATTTCTGATGGAAGGAAGCTTTTGGCCAGGTAAATCAACTAAGCAACGAATTTCAGTGCTGCTGATTGGATAAAATAAGATGGGGGAAGGATCTGCTAAAATCACATGCCCATGATTTGCAAAGGGAAGTTGACAATTTTCCAGGATTAAACCCACAAAGGAAGAGGGCACTTCTATCTGGCAAAAGTTTTAAGGAATTTATGACACTCAAAGTTAGGTGTGCGGACTAATTAGTGCGTGGATAGAAGCAACTTTTGATGCCCCATTGTGGCACACTCTTGACTTTTGAGTGAAAAAAAAAATCACAAAAGAAGAAAGGAATCAAGGCTACAGCAATATTTCTAGCAAGGCAAAGGTATTAACCTTGGGCTGGCAAAGAGACCGACGGAAATTCGAGAAACAGCCATCACACACTATTGTTAAAGGAGCATAAGCTTTATGTTCTTGGCCATCCTTGGTTCTGTACTGGACTCCTTTAACGGTTCCATTCTCCTCAAGGAGGGATGTTACATTGCCCTGTTCCATTCGTACACTAGAGAGAAAATAAGTGCAGATGAAAGTGATGAGAATAAGATAATCAAGCCCAAGAGTACAAGAATAAAAGCATGGACAACGAAATGTACCAACAATTTATATCTTATATCTCACAAAACATTTCTAATAGCTAAAAATAACGGTTACAAAAGGACAAGAAAAACTACTTGGGCAGTTCCGCAGCTTTTTCTCTCATCTTCTGTATAAAACGGCCATTGTGAAAGCTCCTCCCAGCCACATCAGCATGAAACTTTTTCAGGGGATAAGATAGCATGGTATTTTTTCCATCCTTGAAAAGAGCATATCCTAGCACTCTTTGAGCATCAATCTGCTCCACACAATCTGACATAGAAGACAAACATTAATATCACATGTCAAAAACAGTATTGATAAAAGATATTTGCATTGATGGCCATCTTAGCCTCCACCTACCATAAGCTAATAATAATGACAAAGGCCAAGTAAAAGATAAATTTCAAGTGTTAAAATATTTTACTTCAATAGGTGTGTATTTCTCTCAATTTCACAGACATATATGTCATTTACCATTGTGGTTTAACACTAGCAATTTGTAACCAGGCTGATGACGAGAAAAGATGCCCAATTCAACCGAGCACCTGAGTAATCCATAAAAATTTTGTATGCTACTTTGATCTCCATACCTTCTAACCCCAATTCAATTAGCTTCAGGTAACCACCTGGCTGGAGAAGTTCACCTATGATTCTATCAGGCTCTGTGAAGTCTCTCTCAATAACATGCACGTGTCTTCCATCCTTCAAAAAATTGCAGAAAACACACACCGTTACGGAATGTCATGACAGCTAATAAATCCAAAAGTCACATCTTTCCCTGAGGATATTAATATAAGATCATAAAACTTAAAGCAATTGATAGGCAGATAACTGAACATTCCTTGATCATCCAAATCAAACAGTACAAAATATAAATTTAAGATAACAGGCTTTCATAAGCAAAACATCTTGACCAAACCTCCAAGATTGCAAAGATATACCAAATCATCATCACTTCATTCGGTTCAGTGAAAGCATTCCTTCACGAGAGTTGCTACTTCTACTTGTCACAAACAATGCTACAGCTCGAAGACAAGCATTCAGATTTTTTTTTTGGGGGGGGGGGGGGGGGATCCGCACGCTGGTGTCTACCGTTCATCCTTTCATATTTTTGTGAGCTGTCCTGGTTTGTTAGAAAATGATCAGTGAAGACCATTTTTTTGACTGACTTTACACTTTGTCTAGTAGGTCTTCAAAGTCATCTGAAATTTCTCTCTGACAAATGTCCTCTATTTTCTCCTAGGTTATCATCAGTAAGGTAATGCCAATTAAGGGGAAAGAAATTCCAAAATATTACTGAAATGGAACATAAAATTGCAAGCATATTCATCGTTGATAGCCCAATATATCCTATTAAAGGATGACATGAACTTGCAAGGAAAATTCATAATGACTGAAATGGGACATTAGATTAAGTGCGGCGAGAAACAAATGCAAGCTTGATCATCTAAATTATCCTCGAGGCGTGTTTCGAGGCTTCTACTAAACTATGCAAGCTTCCAAGAACGACTTCATAATTACCAGCAGCTCGCAAAATAATGTCAAATCTACAGATAAAAGGGCGAAATTGCCTTCAATCATGAGCATTCACCTTGCCAAGAGTATGAGCCAGAGCTGAACCAGCCACACCTGCACCCACAATGATGACATCAGGAGGGGAGGCCGATGAGAATTCTGTGTTGCCAGAGCTGCAGCTGCTCGCGGATTTCAATGAGAGGGAGAGCTTTCTCTCTCGGTTACTCTCTGTGTTAATGCTATTACTCATAAATTTAACGGCTGCATTTGTTCTTACGCGGATTTGAGTTTTAGGAGGATGATGAGGCTTTTCAACCTCAACACTGGCAGTGGTCGGATCCGAGCGAAAAATCAACGCTCTCCGGAGAAGGAGCATTCTGTTGCTCGGATGCTGCTCAGGAAACAAGAATCAGAACCTTTCCCTCGGGCAAGAAGGATTCGAAGTTCTCCTAAGTTGTTGTCCTCCCGGTCAAAAATACACGGAGTCCTTTCCTTAAGTCACTCAAAATACTGTTTGAAGTATGGACGTGGCAGCTTTTGGTCGCGGCGGAGTAAGATTTTTTATTAAAGGAAAAGTCAATTAATTGGTTCCTATGTCTTTTTCATGTAAGCACCTCTACTTTGGAATTTTATAAATTATACTCAATAATTATCTCCATTTGTTAAGATAATCTCTATTTTTTTTTATGAATTAGTACTAATTTACTTTCCCTTTTTTTACAATATAATATTAGTTAAAAACGATAAATATATAAAAAAAACTGAAAATATGTTTAAAATATAATATAATTAATTAAAATAAAATTGATAAAAATACATTTAATATTTAAATAATATCAAATTGAATCGTATAAACGGCAGTCTACCCAGTACGAACCAGTGATAACTCATCTCTGACTCTCTCCGTCGAGGATCAAAGGTCCCATGAGATTGTAAATAAAAAATTATTAAAAAATATTTAGTATAAATAATTGTTTGTTACATGGGATTATGTAAAATAATAAAAATGAGATTGGAAAATACCACTTTTCCTATAATATTTCTCAATTCCACATGTATAAATTTGTCTAATCTCACTTAACAAGTAATTTTTCATGTTAAACTTCTTTTAATAGATTTTTTTAATTTTAATCCTAATCATTATTTTTTATTTTTAATATTTCATACTAAATCAGACTAAAGGGCCCAGAAAATACTAGGTGAGAGGTAGATAGCGACTTGGCTGACATATGAATTAAAAGACAAATTTTTGAAGCAAAGCAAACCATTGAAGCACACAACGTTAGGCTATGTTAAGCCCAACACAGCATGCCACAAAGTGTGCGTTTGTGCCAATAATCACTAGGCCTCTAACTTGACACCATGATTACCAAGTACGAGTTGTAAGGGGTAGTTTTGCAAATGAATTTAACTTTGGGGATTAATTTTATCGTTACTCCTCAAAATGATAAGGAGTTAGTTATTTGAACGTAATTTTTCAAGTATTTTGCCTCTTCCTTAGAAATAAAAACAACCCCAATTACATTTAATCAAAGGCCTATATGTATGCTTTTCAAATCAAAACTAAATGAGGCCTCAAAAACAGCCTTAAAAAAAGCATTAGCCCCCATGATACAGTAATGAAGGCCACATGTCCCTCATAATAGCACATGCACAACACCCACCCACAAGAATAGTGGGATTAAACGTGCAAACATGACGGATTGGCGCTAAAAATTAATGAACACGCAACATCATAAGCTTCTATCACTGCCTATGAATAGGAGGCATCAAATATAACAAGCTACACAATTATCATTCAAAAACTCATCCATCGCAGCTTATTCTCTCTCTATTAGAGCATTTATTATTTTACGTTTCTAAATCAACAACAACAATAACAAAACCTTATCCTACTAGGTGGGGTTGGCTACATGGATCGCACGACGCCATTTTACATTTCTAAATCACGTTTTCCTATTTTCATTATAAAGGAGATGTTTGAGTAGAAATAAAAACTATGATTTTAAAAGTGTTTTTATAAGTAAATATATAGAATAGTCTGTCTATATTTATGAAAAAATACTTTTAAAAAGTACTTTTGGGATTATTCAAACATCCCATAACATGCATAACTGTTATTTAAGTTGCTCAATTTCTTTTGTAATTAGCCCATCATCCCGATACAAATTTCATTTCGTTCATTTGCCCCATGCGTTTGCATTTCCACTTGTTTTCATTTGTATACTAACATGCATCTTAGCATCTAAGGAAACTGCAGTAAGAAAGCTTGAGACGGCTCATTTGGTAGAAGTTAGGTTGGCATTGGAGTCACATAAAAACAAAAGCATACATAGGAATGTCCCCATAACAAGGAATGGTGAGAAGGAAGAGGGATATATGAATAGTGGTTTTTTACCAAAATATGATAAACAGTAAAACTATATACCAAAATGTTACACTTTTGAATCTTGCACTTAAAATCGTTCTTGCAAAAATGACTTTTAAATTACACACAAGTCGTTCTTGGCATGAATGATTTCACTTTTAAATTATTTTTTTAAACCAAAAAGTGAAATCGTTCACGCCAAGAACGATTTCACTTTCTGCCTTGCATGCAAAAATAAAAATCCTTGACGATGCTCCTGTGAGGCAACAACATATATAGTAAATATTACTTTATCTGACTTATATTGGATTAAAATTTGAAAACTCCAGTTTTTTAATTGTTTTCAAATAGAGCTTGATGAAATTTTCTATTATTTCCTCTTCTTTTTTATCTTTCTCATACCAAAAACAGTATGTAACAAAAAAAGTTATGTTTTGATTGTAAATTTTTAATTGTAACAATTAAGTTGTAAGACTATATTATTATTATTATTATTATTATTATTATTATTATTTTGCTCACAGGCATAAAAGGCCCATGCCCAATACTTGATTTCTTGTCAAACCAAACAAATGCCACAGACAGGTTTTTTTACCAAAATACTACAAGCAGTAAAATTATATATCAAGATGCTACACTTTTAAAAGTATTTACTAATATGTTACACTTAAAATCGGTCTTCAGGTGAATAATTTTTAAAGTCATTTTATCTGGTAAACGACTTCTTCATAATCTATCCTCCATGTGCGTGAGGTGCTCGATGTGCGTGAGGTAAATGAAAATTGTTCTTCTGGTGAACAATTTCAAAACTTCATCTGCTGTTAAATGACTTCTCTCCTGATTAAAATGATTAGTATAATGATTTATCAATTATTTGAATGACAAAATCATGACTAAATAATGAGAGAAAAATGTTATAATGATGTTAAAACTAATTGTGAAATAAGTATAAGATGTATATTAATTAAAAATAAAAAGTAATAAATAAAGTTTAAGTTTATAAAGAAAAAATTATCCACCTTATTGATAGTGACTTCCAGTACCATATCTTGGCCTTTTTCTCATCCTTCGTGGGCGTTGTTGTTGTATACCAATTTCTTGAGATTCAAATGTCTCATTTGTTTGTATAGTTGGTGTGTTCAAATCAAACCAAGGTGATTCATTTAAATATATAGATTGTCGAGGAGTGACATATGCTTCATTTGATGGTCTACCATGTTTAAAAGTAGAAGCATTGTATTCAACTGAAAATAATGCAGGATTATCTAATAAAGTCATGAATGGTTGAAATTGAGAAGAATTGGATGAGTTGGAAGTGGATGATGATAAGGGTGCTATGTAATGAGACTCAAGTTGTGTAAGATCGATAGAAGTGAATGGGGATGATGGTGACGGTGATATGTCAGAAGCCTGAGTAAAAATTAGAGGTTCTTGTTCCCTTACATTTTCATTTTCAATTATAGGTTGGGTAGACAAGTAACCACTGCGTCGCTTACTTGGTCTATCATATGAAATTTGTGGTCGAGGCAACTCAATTGTTGGTAGAGCAAGCTGAGGGTTCTTATTAAAACGTTGTTCTCTAAGTGCAAGTAAAATGTTACGTTGGTCGCGAGCAACTTTGTCTCGATAATCAACACAACTAGGACATGTTGAACGGGAATTAACTGAAAGCCTGTATAGCTCCTCCGCTATGTTAGACCAAAAAAATAATGAGATATAAGATAATAACACTTTTTGTGTAAAAGAAAACGATATTAATGGTAGAAAGATGAAAAACTTACCGCACAACCTGTATCGCCACTGATACGTTAAATCCATTGTCTTGTATGTCTCTAATATCATTGCATGTACTGAGATGTTCGATCAAGTTCATCAAATGCTATAGAAGCATTAACAATTACATGTGGCCATCTATCCCATGCTTGAATGAAGTCTGCATATTTGTCAATCCAATTTGTAGTTGTTCTACCTCGTAATTGGATCGTGTGATAATTTCTCAGAACTTTTTAATCATTTTTTGTAAATTATTTATTTGCAATTAAAATAAATAAATAAGTTTAAGAAATAGAGATTTTTTCCTTTTGTTTCTTTTTCTATTTCTATAATTTTATTTATATCAAGTATTAATTAATATATTATTGCACTATATAAAATACATTAAACATATATTTTTTTAATATTAAAATTCTTTCTTGTAATATTATTTTAAAATAACATATCATGAAGATTTTTTTTAATTTTACGCATACATATATTATTTATACCTTATAATAACTATTTATTATTTCATTATTTTTGTAAAATTTAATTTAATAGATATTAATTTATTGCAAGAAATTAAAGATTTAATTGGGCTAAAATCTTTTAGACCATTGGGTGAAGGATTCAAAAATAAAGGTTTTTTCTCTAGTTTATCACATTCATTAAAAATTATTTATTTTGATTTCTTTTAAATTGTAAAAGTATATTTTAAATTCCTAGTTTTTATTTATCATAGAATTTAAATGATATAAGTTTAAAATATTTTATAAGTTATTTCAATTTATAATTCAAAACTTTTAAAGACTTCTTTATTACAAAGATTTATAAACATAATTAGTTAAATATATATTTATTATAAAAAATTAGTTAAAATTTTAATCAAATCTTTTATATTTGCCTTAAATGATTGAAATTAATGTAATTATAAAAATATAATTTAGGACTTTATTAGAATCAGAAGTAAAATAGTAAATAAATTTTATTTTAATATAAATTTCAGTTAAAAATAATATTTTTAGAATCTTTTTAGAATACTCCTATTAACTGTGTTAACTAATTGGACTAAACTGTATGTTTTTAAAATAAAGGAAAGATATATGTAATTGAAACAAACTAGAAGAATAGTCAGAGTATTTTATTCTTGATTCAAAACACTCATATCATGACATGTCATCATCAATTAAAAAATACAACATAACAAATAGCATGGAAAAGGCAAAATGAAAAAAAGAAATTATGAGTGCTCTTCATTCATTTCAATTTTTCATTACTTACACCTTATTTTTACCTAAAAAATATATGAAAGCAATAGTTCATTAGAAGTGGGTAGAACACTTTTTTTTTTAATTTACCAACTTAATATATACCACATATTTGATATTTAGGGTGTATATATAATTATTTTTTAGTTTTATCTTACCAAATTTAAACTTCTCGAGAAGTATACTTTCATAAGAAAAAATAATAATCATATACCAAGAAAAAATGAAGCTTATATCAAAATCTTAACATCTTAAAACAATATAACAGATGATAGTTTTATTGTTAAAATAAGAGGCACCTAGTTTAGAAAGAGTACAAATATTTCAGATTGTTGAACCCACCACTCACTTCATGAAAATTAGAACAATGAAATATTAACTCGTCAAGGGTAGTATGGATGAAAAATAAAATTGTATATCACAATTGTAAATTTTTTAAAAGAAAAAATAGAAGAGAAACAACATACCCACAGCAGCAGTAAAAGAGCTTGTCTTGTTTGGAAACAAAAGTGAAAAAATAACAGTCCAGGAGAATAATGAAAATGAAACAACAAGTGTATAGAAGAAGAAAAGAGAACTCGGGGAAGAAGAAGAAGAAGTGAAGAGCAATGAAGCGCAAGGCGTGAAGAGAAGGAATTCACATATAGTATATATAAAGCCATAGATGCTGTAGCCTCACGGATTCTCGCATGCGTTGTCAGAGATGCTTATAAAGCACGTATAATTGGTTGGTCTTGCATTCATAAATAGTTGGTTTTGCACGCATAATTGTTGGCTTTGCCCGCATAATTGGTAGAAATTCAGACGCATGGGGAGTGAATAGGAAAAAGTGAAATCGTTTTTAGCGTGAACGATTTCACTTTTTGATTTTAAAAATAAAAATAAAAAGTGAAATTGTTCACGCTAAGAACGACTTGTGTGTAATTTGAAAGTCATTATTATCAAGAATAATTTTAAGTACAGTATATTAATAAATAATTTTAAAAATATAGTATTTTGATATATAGTTTTACTATTTATCGTATTAGTAAAAAAGCGTATGAATAGCTTTATATATCAATCATGGAAACACTGATCTGGAAACTGTTTGTCTTCATGCAACGACCAGGTCCAACACAATGAATCCGCTGAAACAGACCATTACCACCATCATTGCTTTGTCGGGCCCAAAAACAAACAATTGATTGGTACCCGAAAGCTTCGGTAAGAAAACTGCTTCGTAGGCGTAGCAAATCATCAACCCAATAGAGACAATAGTTCTTTTTTTGACCAGCTAGAGACAACACTTCAGGCTAACTTAGGATTAGAACCCCAAATTGGAAAAAAAAAAAAAAGGAAGAAAGAAAGAAACGAGAGCAAATTCTTTTTTGAAACCGAAGTCTAGATCAGCTAAGCTTTAAAAAAAAAAATTCATGTGGCTAAAGATGTTTATAACTTATTTATTAGCAAAATTCCCAGACAATAGAATATGACTCCATATCTTTGTTGGCAAAAGAGTGAGTCTTGTCCCGACTAATTTTTCCAATACAACAGCTGTTATCAACTTGACCAATTTGAATTGGCAAAAAATTAAGCAATTTAATATACAAAATTTTGGAAGACGGAAAAAAAAATTGCAATATGTTTTCCGGTTGGATAGTGCAAGGAAAATCGAGTCACTAATAGGAGGGGGACAAACAATTTGATATTGGCCTGCTATTCATTATGAGTTATGAAGACTGATGAAATTTGATCAGCTCACATACTTTCTTGTGTGAGTTCATTAATGGACAAGTGTGGGGACATTAGCAGAGCCAGATCAGAATGTGGCAAGGAAAAACTTCTTTTTTTTTTTACCTTAAAAAAGAAAAATTCAGGAGGATATCACTGAAGAAAAATATATGTATTTATCCAGTTCTAAATATAAAAAAAAATCTTATATTTAAGACCAGAAGAATATTAAAGAACTTTTGGGCAATTTGTGCATTTAAAATATTATACTACCTCCGGTCCTTAATATATGAATTTGTTTGACTTTTATTTTGGTGCTAAATATATGATTTTAATCCACTTTGTCTCTTATGTTTATGTTTATGCTTTTTTTAAAAATAGTCTTCTAATAATAGTAGTTCCAGCCAATACACTTAATTAGTATGAATATTTTAGGAAAGATAATACCTATTTATTACAGATAACTAACTTAATTTCTTTCTTTAATTTTCTCAAATTAGTCAACTAGTTTTTATAATTAGGATAGGAAGTAGTAAATAATACTGATATGTTCCTCGATGGCGGCATAAATCATAAATGTAAACGGAATAATAAAATATTTAAACTGCTAGACTGGAGCAAACCGTGTGCGCAAATTATTCAAAAATGAATGATTGTGTAGGGGTCGGGGCGTGAGGAGTGAGTCAAGAATTGTGGGGTAAGGCACATGTTGCCCAAGGAGTTCAAAAAAGCAGTACCCAATTAATGAGGGAAGCGCCTTCCTTGTGACCCCCAGCCAAGAGAAGCGTGACCAGAAGTCATCATGAATCTCTTATACTATTTCTTTCGGTTCCAAATGCACTTTTTAAAGAAAACATGATGATTTATAATATAGATCACTTGCTGGCTCATTAATAACTCACTTGTTGAGTCATTAATAATATAGTATAAATCAATTGGTGGGTCCCTAATTTTTTTAAAATCGTTTTTTTTTGAGCTGGCTATCACAATCTCTTAAAAAAGATTTAATTAAAGTCTAATATGTCATCTCTCAATGTTTTCTAATATAGGCAAAGTTTTGAAATATTGTATTTTCAGACTAGGTTCTATAATGCGATCAATAAATAACTAATTATAAACATATTTATGTAAATCAAGATAAATTTTTTTAATATTTAGTTCATATCCCGTAAATAATGATTAAAAATTTGCTTATAAATTATGTCAAACAATCCCTTATAATATGAACAAAAGAAAGTAAATCTCTGTTCCATCTCCCTAATTCGTTTCCCTTCATTGTTCAATATTAACTTTTACCCCTCGATTGAAGAGGAGGCAGAGAGCGCCATACCCATATGTTACTGAAAAGCGGAACAAAAGCATCCGAAACTTGAGGCACGAGCGTAGGCCCACCACGGTTAAAAAAGGAACGGCTTGTTGCCAAAGTAATGAGGGCTTAACAGTTAACAGCAAGCTAATGCGTCTCATAATTGAGGCCACCGAAATGATACAAAATCATCTCCCTCACGTCTCCCCCTCAAATTTCCTTTTATTTATTTATGGCTTCCATCTTTCCCTCACGCTTTGCCCTCACTTTTATCACCGGAATTCACTTAAATCAGCTTTTTAGGGTTAACTAGCGTAGTCCCCTCAACCTCAGCTCACATTGGAATGTGTGTGTGATAGCGTTCGACAAGTTACCATCCATGTGGCATCCTTGGTCTCCCACCAGCTCAACTTACCAAAGCACTATAACTCCGAGAATGTGAACCAACGCGGCACTTTCTGCACTTCATGTATCATTAATAATTCTTAACATAAAAGATAATTAATTAATTTAAATAGATTAAAAAATTATTAAATTCGTTATTTGTTATACAAAATATTGTCTTCTAATAATATATATTAACTAAAACTACTATTTAATAAAATTTTAATATATAATTATTATAAAAATTATTTGAAAAAAGTAGATAAATACAATAAATAAAATAAATTAATACCTCATATTTAAAACTAAATTAAAAATTAAAACATATATGTTATGGGTGTATTTATTTTATTTATATTGTCACTAGCTGTTTGTACACATTTTAGCATACTGCCAGACAAGTTTGCACGGAGCTCCAGAGAGTACTGCACTACGCCAACCCTACCAATACTGTTCTTGCAAAAACCCAAATCCACAGAAACATGGGCATCGGATATCAAGGAAATTACTACATTGCTCTGTACTACATCTAGCTAGCACCGTTAGCAAGCAATTAAGTCAAAAATAATATATTAAAAAGCTGCACAATTTCACTGGTGCGAGTAACGGAGATGCCTTTCAATTATACACTGTTTATAATCAAAATCAAAAGAGACTATGACAGAGAGCCAATCAGGAATGGGGAAGGGAATGGAAACAGTGGAACAGAGGAACAGGAGGATGGGGGGAAAATCTGTTATATCCCCAAAAGGATCGATAGGACAAGGTTCTGAAATCTCAATGAATGACCCATTAGAAAGAAGGCAACATAGGGGTGTATAGCCCCCACCTCACTGTTATCAAAAACGTACCTGCCTGGTGTTTTCATCTGAACCATCCTCGATCAGTTTCAAAGATACCTTGGAATTTCTGAAGCCATTGTCATTAAGGTCAATAATCGGGCATAAGCTGACTGATTTTTCCTTCGTCCAGCGCCATCTTCCGTTCCGTGACTTTTAACCATATGCACACTCCGGTGAAACTAAGCACCAGACTCGCGAGACCGCTTCCTAACCCGATCCCCACAATGGCTAAAACGGACAATCCTTTATTCCTAAGCGGCGGTAAAGGGTATCCGTAGAGATCCTTATTCCCTTGGAAGGACGTGGCGTTGAATCTCGGCAAGTTGCCGCTGCGGTTGGCTAGCGACGCCGGAATCGGACCGGAGAGGCGGTTGGTGGAGACGTCAAAAGCGGAGAGTCGAACAAGAAGGCCCAATTGCTGAGGAATGGGTCCAGTGAGGGAATTGTCATGGAGATCGATGATGTTCAAATAGGCGCACAGTGCGAGCTGCGGAGGAATCTCGCCTTCCAAATGATTGAAAGAGAGGTTCAAAACAGCGAGGTTGACCAAGGACTGGAGATCGGGAGGGATAGGACCGGTGAGGGCGTTGGAGGAGAGGTCAAGCGCTTGGAGATTGGTGCAGTTCGCAAGAAACGGAGAGATGGTACCACGAAGATTGAGATTCGCGAGCGAGAGCCTGTAGATTCGGCCGTTGTTGCAGGTAGCACCTTGAAGATTTGAAGTAGAATCGTTGCAAGGCTTAGCGAAGTTGGGTTCTCTCCAGTTCTGGAGAGACTTGTTGGGGTCTTGTAAGGACTTGCTTAGGTGGGTCAAACACGCCTCGTCACTGGGATCCGATAAACAACCCGGTATGGCCGCGATTGATAGTAAACACAGCACTAGCACAAGAATCCAAACACCCATCTACGAAACAGCACCCAAAGAAGCCGCGCAAAATTCAATTTCCAGTCCCAGTCTCCTTCTTCAACACTGATACTGAAGCGGGAAAGCTAGCTAGGAAACACAGAAAACGATCTATTTATGAGAGGGCAAGCATTTATAGCAAACAAAAAAGAAGGATGGGGGAACAGAGAAAAGTAGAGAAAGCGAGAGATGTCGGGGACTGTAGCATCCGTGTTCGATCCTGTTGTGTTAAACAAGTGAGGGGAGAAAATTAGGGAAAGAGAAAGAGGGATATGCGTGGTAGAGATGTCGAGAAGAGTGAAAAAGGAATTTGTGGATTTTTGTTTTCGGGATTGTATGTAGGGGGAGGTCTGGTCGAGGTGATTGTGGTATTAATGGCGGGGCGTGGGAGGGCACGCGAATGGAATCGCGTGGAAGGAGGGAGGGGAAGAGTGAAGGGAAACGAAAGGGATGGGCATGAGTGGGGGATGACCCGCCTCTGAAAAAGACGCGGAAAAGGGTAGTAACGTCATTTAGCGAGGGAAAGGCGTTGCAGAGAGGGTGCAGAATCGGGGTCTGACTCTGGACTTTGCGAAGGAACCAGACCGAACATCCATTACCGCCACTCCTTTTAGTTTAGTTTAATCATTTGTTATTAAATAATTAATTAATGAAGGGGTTATTCACTGATCATCATATAATAAAAACAAAAAATCGAGGAAGTGGCATGTCAAATCCGTGAGGCGGAATAAAGCCAGGGTTATTGGGGAGGACTACAGGTAGAAGACTCGACTTCAATGTGATGAGCCGTTTCCCATGAATGTAGGAGTTAAAATAAAATTTAAAAATTAAGAGAAAGTATAAGCATAAATAAAATTATTTTTCTAAGTTTGGGTTGAAGTCTTAGTCAACGGCTCTAAGTCAATCATTGCATCCGCCACTTTTTTTCACAGTGGTTGTTGGGGTTGTTTTCATGTTTAAAATCATAGGAAGCAATAGTGTTTTGAGTGGGAACACGGATAACTACCTGCTTTGATCAAAATTACAGTCTCAGTGTTTGGTGGGGGGGAAGAAAAAGAGAGGGAAGGAAAAAGATCGTTGAAGAAAGGAAACGGGGCGGCGTGATGGTTGGTATGTTTTAGGAAACACTCCACTTGCGTCACCCCATGAGACGATTCATTCACTCTATCCCGTCTCTCATCTCTAACATCTTCCAATCTCAGTTTGTGAATACTATACTGTATATCTATGAAGCAAATGCCACGTCCGTTTTAATATTAAAGCTAATTAACTAATTTAAATTAATTTAAAAAATTAAGTTAGTTATTTGTAATCAATATCTGTTATTTTTTTAGAAGTATTATTGCCAATCAAGTATATTAGCTAGTATTATTACTATTATAAAATCTACATTTAAAAAAATGAATACAAGAGATAAAATGAATTAATGTCTTATATTCAAAACTAAAATAAAAGTTAAACTATCTTTCATATTAAGGAACAGAGGCAATACTTCTTATTTAAACATGCCTCTTATTTGTCAATACTAAGTTTTCTCATTGAACATTGTGACCCCTTGTTATGTTTGAATGAGGGTTTAAAAGGGGGAAAAAAAAGCTTATTTCTTACTCATGAAAAAAGCAAAAATAATTGTTCAACATATTACGATTTTGAACATACATTGGTGCTTAGGACGTGGGAGGAAAAGGCTTCACATGCAAATCAAACCATGAGGGAATCTTGGAGGGTATCCTGTGATGGAGAATCACCAACAGCAAGACAATATCCCACTGCGTAAGAGGAAGAAATGCATCTGCATAATTGAGCTGGGAGTGTGGGGGGGGAAAACATTGAAGGGAATAAACTGGACAACAGTGTTGAACATGGTTTCAAAAAATGGGCTGAGGATTGATGCAGGGAGGTGACAGGCAGGTGACAGGAGTGGGCCCAATGAGAACTACAAAGGATTGGGCCCAATAGACGGGTTTAGTGAAGTACAGGGACAACCCCAATGGGGAGTCGCACGTATGTCTGTCTGATTAAGATGGTCACATTCTCTTGTTTTGCATAGGAGGGATGAGAGAATCAAAAGGGTTGGAAGTGGAGCATTCTTTGATTCTGGACTACGACGTTGTCCACATTATCCTCCACAAACCCCTCTTCCTCTTCTCTCTCATGCTTCCCTACTTTGTTCCCACCTTGTTAGCCTCTGTTCCTTCATATCCCATCACCCTTTTTATATTTAACTCCATCTGCTCCAAGCCTCCAAACGGACCCCCGTGTATTACACTACACAATCTCCGAAAATAAACTCCATTATTTGTTTTTAATTAAAATTTCTCTGCAACCTCAATTTTGTGGTGGATTCTTCACTTACTTGGATTATTTATATACTCCCTTCGTTCCTTATTATAAGAGACATTTGGTGCTTATGGTATGTTCCTATATATAAGAGACATTTAAAAGTTGTCTCTATTTTTTTGTGTTGATTTCCTATTTTACCCATATTTATTGTCTCCAATTCACACACTCTCTCCCTCTCACTTTTCTTTCTTTCAATAATTTAATTGTTCTCTCTCATACTCTCTCTCCTTATTAATGAGGGTATTTTTGGAAAAAAAATTATATTTTTTACACATTGATTGTTCTTAACTACTTTTAACTGTTTTTTTGATCAACGTAATTCGGTTATTCGTCTCTTATAATAAGGAACGGAGGGAGTATTTAGTAAATGTTTACGAAATTTCGTTGCTTAGGAGTCGTGAATAACAGAACCACGTCTCCTTTTACGTTCATTAAATCATATGTAATGCATATAGATCCAACTATATAGTTTTTAAAAAAAAAAGTATCTTACGTTCATATTTTTTAAAATGTTTTATTTTTTAATTTGTACTCATTATTTAAAAAATAATACCCAAAAAATTTTAATTTTATATCCGGTTTTCACAAAATTCATAAAAGTTGAAGTTTTTATTATATGTAACATGTTCTGAACTTTGGGTTTTATACTTTTTATATGGATAATCCTCTTATATTTAAAATTTTGTAATAGACATCTTCTAACAGTCTAAATCTTATATCTATACAAGTAACTCTTTTCTTATTAATTTGGCGGTTGTTTGCCCAAAAACAAGATTGCAAAAAATTTCACTTGCATCACTATTATGGTATGCTCGTGTTTGGGCTAAATTTGTATTGGGCTTGCCCCAATAAATTTTACAAGACCATGGCAGTAAGAGAAGCCTACTCTGTTTCAGTGCCCAAAAAACGATCTGTGACTTTATAAAACAATTAACCTAAAGAGAAGAAAGATAATTACTCTATGGTGCAGGGACATAGAGCAAGTGGGCTTGAAGAAGATCAAGGCCCAAGATGGTAAAAATTTTAATTGGAGGCTCGATGCTTTGAACCACTTGAAGCTACCAAGAGTCCAAAAAATGAGAGAGGGCGGTTCTTATCGCTAAACTCACAGACAATGAGCGTTTAAGAACATGTATAACCAATAACACATTATACTCATGTCTGGGCTAAATTTGTGGTGGGCTAAGCCCAATTACTTGAGAATTTGGAGCGAAGAGTCCTGGTGTTTCCTAGTAGTTAGGAAAGTTGGAAAACTTGCAAAATCCTATAATAACCCATGGTCCATGGGCTCAGCAATAAGAACTATATCCTCTCATTAAAAAAAAAAAAAGAGGGTTCATTTTTGGTCGTGGCGCTTGGGGTAGTACTCTTAATCTGGAATGGTCTGATTAAACACTTGAGGGTCTGTTATAGATTTGACTTGCCTAATATAGTATCGTTAAGGAGGAGCTGGATTAAATGCCTTACCTTTTGCTTGAGTTGAGCCCAAGGGTTTGCCTAAATTTCAATTGGATCTTGCAAAAAAACTAGTCTATCATAACATGATAGATTAAGGTTTGAATTCCAATTCAAGTAGTTTAATTTCTAAGAAATTTGTAATAAAAAATTTACTTAAATTTGGATCAAATCCAAATCCATAAAATTTTTATCATTTTATGTATCCAAATAATGGATTGTTTTAAATTCAAATCCAACCCAAATCCCCACTAATCCAAACATAATACAAGGAAGGGTTAAACAGCATTTTTTCCAGAAAGTTTTCAAAAAGGAGTTGCAGGCATTTGGAAGTTATTTTTTAATGCAATTTTGTGCTAAAAGTACTAAAAATGCAGCAATTTTGTCCTGTCCTAGCAAATCTAAACAGTCAACATTAGTTGACCGAGTTGAAAAAGCATTTTTACCCTGAAAGTTTTCAAAAAGAAGCTTTAGGTATCCAGAATTTTTTTCGGTGCAATTTTGCTCCGGAAGTAGTAAAAAAACATAGTAATTTCACCCTACTCTAAATTGTCACTTGACTATTATATAATATATCAATTTATAGGTTACCTAAATTAGTTTGAGAGAAAATGATGAATATGAGAAGCAAAGTGGACTAAAATTTTATACTTATGACTAAATCTAACTCTCAATTAATTTTTATGTTAAGGATAAAAAGTATTCATCTATATTTTTATTAACTTTTTATCATAGATATAATGCTTTTCAAATTTATTTTATATATAAAAAGTAGACATATGTTTATTTTATATGTTGCATAGAGTTTTTGAAATGATCACTCAAGAAAATAATTTATTAAAAAAGTGTTGCTTATAAATTTTCTTATATTTTATGTTGCTATATTATTTCATCCTAAGATGCTACATCATCATCACACTAAAAAAAAAATGACAAAAGAAACCTCTTTCTCTTTTGTCATCATCATTGGTGTTCATAAAGACATGAACAATCAACAAAAATAACTATAAAGCCGGATCAACAATTACCCAATATGTAGACAAAACATAAATCTGAAGAAGAATAAAAATTTCCTCTTTCATCATCGTCATCCATAAACATTCAATTAAAAAAAAAAGGAACAAAACCAAATCAAACTACAAATATTTTTAACCCTTTGGTTGATAAAGGGTACAAAAATGGTAAGAGAATATATTAATATAAAATATAAAAAAATTTATAAGCAGTACTTTTTTGATAAGCTATTACTTACTTGAGTGATCATTTCAAAAGCTCAATACAATACATAAAATAAACGTATGTTTAGTTTTTATATAATAAATAAAATTGAAAAATGTTATATCTATGATAAAAAAAATAAATGAAAATATATATGAATACTTCTTATCCTTAATATAAGAGCAAGTTGAGAATTAGATTTGGTTCTAAATATAAGATTTTAATCTACTTTACTTATTCGACTTATCATTTTCTCTCAGACTAATTTAAGGAACCTATAAATTAATATATTATATAAGAGTCAATTGGCAATTTAGGATAGAATGAAATTGTTGTGTTTTTTTTACTATTCCGGGACAAAATTGCACCAAAAAAGACTTCTGGATACGTATAGCCCCCCCTGTTAGGACAGATAAAACTTACTACATCCTCAGTACTTTCGGGACAAAATTGCACCAAAAATTTTTTTTCAGGCACCCACAGCTGTTTCTCAAAAACTTTGGGGCAAAAATGCTGTTTAACCCTATGAAGAATTTTTGCACTAGTTTAAAAGTTTAAGTAAATTCACCAAACAGTTTATTCCCACATGGTTTATAATTCAAGTTTTTTTTTTAATAAATTAGCCAAATTAAAATAACATCTATCCAAAAAGTTTTAGTGGGAACAGTTCAACTAATACTGTCTCTCCAATCAGGTGAAGTATCCATTTTGTGCTGATTACTCAAGCTATCAGGACCCAAACGAAAATGATTTACTTTGTACAAAACACAAATAATAAGACAAGCTTCCCGTACGAACGTCCATTCCTAGTAGCTTTCTGAATTCTCAGTCTTAATTATCTAGCATCAACAATGGAAAACAATGTTTAATTTGTTTTTTCAAACTTTCATTTTCCAAATTGATCCACAGAACTTCCCAAAATAGATGCACTCACAGACTCTCTGACCACAAACATATCCGATCCTTCCAATAATCTCTTCCTTATCAACTCCTTTTCTTACACACGACTCCAAGACAATGTCTCTTTCAATAATTTCATCATACGTGTTTGGTGATAAGTAATATTCAACAATGCTTAGAACTCACACACAACAATCTTTTTTCATTGTTTCAGACTTTTTATCATCTCCTTCTTTGACAAAACCCAACAGCAAATAAGCTTTTAGGAACTCAATTATTTGTCAGTTTCAAAGTTGCATGATTTTCCAGCCTGCCCACCAGAAACTATGACAATGCCCTGCAAATTTGTCTACGTAAATGATTAATTTATCATGAGCTCATCAGTACATTACTTGACTAATTACTAGTACAAATGTAACATGTCCAAAGTGTGTCTGTTATATTGCAAAATACTTGGAAAGTTTTAATCTTTGTTCTTATTATTCAATACATATCACCTGCTTCACCTACCCACGTATCGAAAATTCATTTTTCGTGACGAACAATAAATACTCGTACAATTTCTCATAATTAAAACCCCAATACACCCATAAGTCGATTCACTTCCAGAATTTTATTACTACCTTCCTCTTTACGTTTTGTTTCACTTGCCCTTTAGATATCTTCCGTTAGAGAATGGAAATAGGTTTATAAAACCCATATGTACTCTGTTTTTCTCTGCTTCCAATAATCTCAGATCAGAGCTTTGTGCCTGGTTGTGATAATGAGTCACAGAAAGGTTCTTTCGCATGGAAGCATACCCTTTTCCTGGGAAGATGAACCAGGGATTTGCAAGACCCCTCAAGGAATAAACCAGTTCAAATCATCAACATCGTCGTCTTCTTCGATCTTTCAAGCTCAATCTGCAACTCAGAGTCTGCAGGAGATGATGAAGATTCCTCTGCCTCCATGTGCTTCGGCTATGCCTCCGCGAAGGGCTGCTTCAGGGAAGGGATTCAGGTGGCAAGAAGATCCTTTTCTTGTGGCTTACAAGGAGATCACCAAGAGTGAGAAAATTTCTGGGAAATCAGCGATCGAGAACAAGAAGAAAGGTGGTGGATTTAGTTCGAGTATGAGGAAAAGCAAGTCCATATTCTCATGCAAGAGTTCTTCTGGGGATGTAAGGCATGGTAACTTTCTGAAACTCTCTGAGCTTCCTCGTCTTCCTAGAGAGAGAAGTCGTTCGTTTGTATTTGGAGATGAACTGAAACCAGAACTCAGTTACGAAACATGGATCTAATTTCTCTGGGTTTGATTCACACGCCTTAAATATCTGATTCAGATTATCTATTAACAATATAATAATTATCAAATATAGCTAGGCCAAAGCAGAGGTTTGACGAACAATTTCTCTTGTTTGATCACAAGTAGTGATGGTTTGATTATTCCAATTCCTTGTATCTCAGTACTAACAAAGTTATATGCTCGTTTGTTGGCAATATGTGTGTGTGTGTGTGTTTTTTTTTCCTGCGTTTGATAACAGATAAACTTGATAAAAATCACGTTTCTCTTTAATTCTCCCTTTCCTCTCTTTCCTAGGGATTCTTTTAAAATAAATTTAGACAGCTTAAATTTAATGTATTATGAAAATTTATTAGAATTCTAAAATTGTAAGGAAAAAATAATCAAAATAAATATAGACTTTTCAAAAATGAGAAATTATAATAATAAAATATAAGTGAGAGAAAATGAAAAAGCAAGAAAACAAAAAACAAATACAGGATCAGGCTCAAACCCAATTAAACATTAGACAATTGAGACATGGCGGATCCATAGGGCATTTTTCAGCCCAACAAAGACAAGTGATTGCACATTTTTTGGGATAAATCCAGCAGGACAATAAACGGAACAAAGACAATATGTGCCAAACAAACAAAGACAACTTAGCTTAGTCTCATAAATTTCAATCTTTACTCTACAACGTGGAGGATGATCAAGAGTATAAAAAAAAAAGTTTTAGCTAAATAATCGACAAAACCAGTATAATAATTGCACTTAAATTTCATTAAGGGTGTTCAAGGCTGGCTCGTCTCGGTCCCGGTCTTATTAGGACAGGACAGACCTGTCTCGAAAAATTTTAGGACGGGACAAACCGGGATGGGACAAAAAAAGGACTGGGATAGGACGAGATACGGGACGGGGTCGTCCCGTCCCAGTTCCTTTTTTTTATTTAATTTTTTTAATTTTTTATCCTATTTATATAATATCATTTTTTTCATATTTTTTTAATATTTGAGACTATTGTATGGAACTATGGATATATTTATTTAGAGTTTTTATATTTGTTGATGATTTGAAATTATTGATGATTAGAATTTTTAGCAATTTTTTATTGTGTTAAAAACTTTTGTTTAGAGTTTTTAATGACTATTATATGTAATATTTTGAGCTTTTGTTTAAGAGTGCCCAAACAAATAAAAAAGAAAATAAAAAGATATTTTTATAAGGCCTAAACCCACAAAAATATAATTAAAAAAAATTAGATTTTATTAAAAAAAACAAAAAAAAAAACTTCGGGACGTCCTGGTCCCGTCTCGTTCCGATAAGGACCAGGACAACACCGGGACAGGCCAGGACACGGGACAGATTTTCTGTCCGGTTATTGTTCATCGAGACGAAACCGGGATTGGCCTGTCTCGGTCCCAATCCGTCCCGTGAACAGCCCTAAATTTCATGGTGTAGTGGAACTGAATGTTATTTATGAGATTGGGCTTAAAAAATGTCTTATTTTCGAAAAATGCTTTTTTTTTGGGCCAAAGTCTTATTTTCAAAAAGTGTTTTTTGTGGCCGAAGTCTTATTTTTGAAAAGTATTCAGCTTCGACTATAAGTCTAAAGTGTATTTGATCTGCAAATAAAATATAAAAAGTAACAATAGGAGTGACAATAATTTTTACACGTTTAAAAAAATTAGGCAAATTAACATGGGATGTAGAGTTTGAATATGTGTGAATGCAGGAAATATTTTTGAAAGAGTTATTTCTAATGGGGTTCAAATCTGACCCATTCATATAACCATTTAAAAAATAAATAAATTAGAGTAAATAAAATAAAACAAATGTATCAAACAAACATAAATGTTTTATTTAAATATTTAAAGGATGTATACCCCACTCATATTGGATTGACATACACTTCAAGTTAGGATGAACACTGGGCTAGCTCATCAGGTCAGGCTTGCTGAGCGAGCCCAATCCATCACCCACGTAGTCCTGGAATTAAGGCTTTTAAAGCCCAATTGAGTAAAGACTAATCCCCCACCGCAACTCAAATTGGAAATAAATTAATTACGTCTAATAGCTTCATTTTGTGTGTGGGTGTCAATATATCATATTTAACAAAGCGCGGTCGCTTTTATTGTATGTAATTGGTCTTTTTTAAAATGTTATTAAAAGAAATTATACATAGTATTAATTTTTTTTAAAGATATTGAGCTATACTAGATGGGACACTGTTAATAATATCTCTGTTTTTGTAATTTTTCCATTAAAAAAAATTATTAGTTGAGATGTCAATATGCATCAATCCCTGTTTAAATAATAAATGTTCACATCAAAAGGAGAAACTGAATTGCGTGCAAAACAAATAAATATATTTAAACAAGTTAGACTGTTTACCCAAAGTAGGGAATTTAGAAAATTTTGCATTGTTAATTGGAAACGTGAATATTTCAAATAATAACAATAACAATAATGATGATATTAACAATAAATAATAATATAGTAAAAGGGGAAGGGAAATTAGAGATGTAAACCCACAGGATTGGGCAACCAATGGGCATCAAGTGGTTGATTTCTTGCTGATTATAAGACAGATTGTATGTTTTATAATGAGTTTCATGTCAATTTTCAAAGATCCGATTCACAAATCACAATTCACAATGAAACTTGCCCTTTTAACTCTCCCAAACCACCATGCTACACACACGTATCTCAGATTGAGACATTTAAAGTGACGAGTCCATTATATAACAAGTTTAAGACTTTATAATGGAATCCAAATATAAAAGCATATTTTTAAAAAGAGGAAAAAAATTATTCCACATATACCTCAAAACAAAAAATAATCCCTACAATTCTAAATATAAGAACCAGATCAGTAGATCACTAATATTTGTAGAGTTATGAAGACAATTATTTATTTATAAAAATTTGTGTTCATTTCGTTAAAGTGATCCTCTAAATCACTTCAGTGGATACTATTTCTTGAATAGAAAACTTTCTTAATATGTGCAATGAATGGGGAGAGTAGCAAAAAAAATTATAATTTTGAAACATCAAGTGGATTAAGATCTTATATTTAAAATCAAGAAAAATTCCTTTACTAACTCTTATACTAAGAATTAAACTTTAGAGGAAGTAATTAATAATTGCAAAGATATTATAATATGTATACGTAAATAATTTTTTTGGTAAAGCATTTTCGTTGCAAATACTAAAGCGGGGTTTATAGTTGGGCAACCAAAAAGATAAATATATTTTTTTATTACCAACAAATCCATATCAGATATTGCTTAAAGGGTATTAATAGTAAGTCCTTTCACATTGACCCAACCGCCACTCGTAATTTCAAATACTATTGAAATTATCATTCATTAATTTGTACAATTTCAGCTTTAAAACATTCTTAAGAGATTGCAGGACTTGGCCCTGATTTTAACAAGAGTTCAGAACATTATTTAATCTCTAGATAGCAACATGTCTCATTTATGAACTTAAAATTTTCTTAACAGAGAATATTTTTTCCCAAAAAAAAATGAAGAGTGTTATAGTAAGATAAGCCATATGCATCATGCTTTGTCTTCCAAAAGAATTTGTATATAATTAAATATATATAAAAGCATGACAAGTGCAAGCTCAATTAAGTAGGTATAGATAGTGCAACCACTTTTTACGAGAAAAAGTAGGATAAGTTTCTCATTCCATTCCTAACTTCTCTTCTTATATAACCCTTCGCTTTTCACTTCATATCTATCTCGTTTATATCTCTGCATTTATAATATATATTTATAATTTAATTTTATGAATCTTGATTGAGGATAAGATATATACCGCTTCAAATCATTAAAGCAACTAAGCAACTAAGCACCTTCCTCAAATTCTGGAGGTTTCTTCCATAAAATTAACAAGTTCGGAAATTCCGCATGAAAGCGATTAACACATTGTATATATATAACTCGTTGATGAGAGCCATATAAAATTTTATACTACTGAACCTTCCTCAAGCTTACCTAGAAACTACTGAGAAGTATTGTCACTTTAGTGAGATGTTGAAAAGAGAAGAAGATAGGGTCAAAGAAATATTTTATTAGATTTAATTGGTCACGAAGCTTTTCTCTAATGAGTCTCAGGGGCCATAATTAACTTCGGAGCGAAGGGAACACGAATTCGAATCAAACCAAAGATAAATTAAAGGAGTGCACTCACACTTAATTAAAATATTAATTTTGGATCAATTAATGTAACGTACTTTTAAACTCTAAAACGATCAGCGTATAAACCAAAAACCTACCCCCACTAGTTGCACTGTGACCCTTCCAAATTCTAATTCTAAAATTATGAGAGCAAGCGAAAGTAATGTCATTTATGAATTTTTTTTCATCTTTTTGGGCATAAAAAGTGATTACCTCAGTGTATAAATGTATTGGTGAAACTTATTTAATTGTAGACGGGTACTTCAATTGGTTATACAAATGACGCACAACAGCTGAGACATTAATTGGTAGGTTTTAACAACTAGAGTAGGTATGCAGCTCAATTTGCAACTTGCAAAAAGATATTGCACACCTTTATTTATGTAATAACTTGGAAATTTTCTTACTATATATTTCGTACTTAATAGTTTAAATTCAAATTCATCGATCCTTGAGATGTGATATGTGCAGAAATTACTAGAATTCTCAATATTTGACCAAATGTAAATTAAAAATATCTGCAATTCAAATGACCGATTTTAATTTTATAAACATTAGTCAAGTCAATCATTTTCCTTCGAATTAGCTCTCTCTCTCTCTCTCTCTGTGTATATTTAAATTTTCGTTACAATGGAATAAATAAAAGTATTTTCGCTGAACTTATTTTTGTTATTTTTTTAATGTGTGCATTAAAAAATCATAATATTTTTTCTCGTAGCTCCTCCAAGTCTTGTCTATCTTATTTCTTCCCCTTAAGCTCTTCTTTATTTGTGTGATCTTCCATGACGGGATCGGTTGATACTTGGGTTTTGAACAATCATATAGTTATGCTTATCCTCCTCCTAATACAACAATTTCAGAGTTAAAATCAAGAGGCTATTAACCAAAGAACAAACGAATAATTTTATAAAAGACGTGTGACTTTTAATCTCGACGTAGAAATTAAACTACCCCTCGCCACCCCATCTACCATCTAGCTAGAACCGTGAGATATAGGAGTGTAAATAAATTCCTGCAAATTATGAAGTTCATTGTACAGATGTTTAATAGCATGACTTATTACTCACATTCTATATGATTATTGAATTATGATGTCGGCACTTTCAAGTATGTAACATATTATTTGAAGCAGTAAATTACTTTTCAACATATTTTAACTTCAATGAATTAACTTACAATTTTAAATAAACTTGTGCATGTTTTCGCATGCGTTTCTATGGAGTTCAAAATAAAATAAATTATTCATAATTTATGAATAATATAACTTTGTATATACGCATCATATGATTAATCATGTAATCTGCTGGAATCGTCGTGTAATTGGCAATCCTGACAAAAAAAAAATCTAGCTGAGCAGGTCAATCATACATGAGAATTAATTTCCCTTGAAACTTCATGTGCTTAAAAAAATCACTTCCTCTGTAGAATGGGGATGGAAACTACGGTAAGGCTATTAACAAAGACTTTGCTCCAAGATGCCTATAATCAATCGATTCGAGCGTGCAAAATTCAACAAGAAAGAAGAAAGGACAAAATACTTTTAAAATGAATCGAAAGAGATCTGTGGGGAGAGGGCTTCAAAATTAAAGTAGCAGAGTAGATTCTAGGTAATAGCTGATGGCCTCCAAGTTAATTTCCACTTTCTTTGGACCATTCCAAGTGAGTGATCCCCTAGCTACCGCTAAAAAGTAGTTTACTTCTTATACAAAACAAAAAGAGAAAACCCTAATTTTTTTTCATTTCAAGTGAAATTGAACGATGAGCTGTAAATGTTAATTCAGATAGCTACAAATATGAGTAGTCTTGATTGCAAATCATCGAAAATGACGTGCCAGACTTATATATGCCTTGCTGTTTTTCTTTTTGATCAAGTACATGCCTGATTTTTAAATTAAAACGAATATTTCCATATTTATAATTGTTTAAATTTATATTTACTTTTCATTTTTCTTAACATTTTGCGGGATAACAACAACATGAAGTTACCCTATACTCATGATTTGGTCCTCTTTAGATGGTAGCGAAGAGAAAGAGAGTACTTTTTTTTTTTTTGGTGGGGTCATTAGTACAAGTCACCTCTTTAAATTTATTATACGAGTGTGTATAATTTTATCCCTAATTGAGTACTATTCTGTAGACCTTTTTTTCAAAATACATATATTAAATGATGTAAAATTAAGTTTTTCTTAATTCTGTTGAAACTTCCCGAAATGCTTTATGGAATTAAAGGAGTACACGTACATATATATCGTTCAAATCTTCATATCGAGAACGCACGTAATATAATTAAGGACGCCAAAGTTACGAGTAATATGCTTGGGATATTCATGGCACCTCACTGTATATGTCTTAATTGAGTGTCCACTTAAATATTGGACAATTAAAAAAAGTTAAAAAAAATGAGAAAAAGTACCCAAGAGAGGGATAGAGACTTTGAAGCTTTGAGTAAATTAAATATACAGCTTTAACAATGACGGGTGCACTTTCTTTGTTAACTAGTGAGTGATTTACGTCTTTGATTATAACATGTGGCCCCTTCATTTTACCAAACATTTTGAGCATTAATTAAAGTCGTTCGTCACTTTTATTTATTTACTTATTTTTCCCCGCATTATACGCCCCTCCATTATTGAAGGTTGAAGTCCCTATCTCAATTTAACTTGATCTAAAACCCAATCAACCCATCAAAGAAAAATAAATAAATAAAGGTATTAGTTAATCTGTACTTTGTTTTATTAAAGAAAGTGACGCATTTGTTGGTCCATGAATAGTACGTAATAGGGACATGTTTTATAATAAACATTTTGTAAAAAGTCTATAATTTCTTAATCTAAACTGATTAATATTAGGTTGCTTCAAATTGTACAAAAGTTAAGACAAATTCTTATGAAAAAGTTCAAAAAGCAAAGTGCACTTGGACAGCAAGAAAACTCCCTCAATAGACCATTGCTTGACCAATGATTTTGGCATCTACCATTTGCCATCCAATAACGACATCTAATCATATTCATGTCATTAATTATATGTCAATTGACATTATTGGCCCTGGTTATCATAATTGGTAATGATCCCGAGGGCATATCCGTCATTTCAGTCGTCCACTTTATTTTCTTAAGACTGCACGCTTTTCTCGTCTCTCTCTCTCTCTCTAATTTGGTTAGGTTTCTTACTATATATATACATCTATAATCATTGATTTCAGATTGTGTTGCGTTATGTTCTGATTCATGGGTCGTCCTCTCCATCTAGAGTCTTGGAATGTGCAGCACAGAAAAGAGCGTGATAATTTAATATAGCAGGAAATTCAAAGCTTAACAAAGGGCTGCTCTATAACTTGGAATAATTAGGGCAAAACAGCAATATCAACTTAATATATATGTTGACAAACTAGCTAGCTAGTAGCTATAACACTTGTAATCACTAATAATAAACTTTCTCTGGTTTTGAAAATACGTAGCCCGATATTTTCCAAAACCGCTCTCTCTCTCTATTTTCCCAAAAAAGATGGAAAAAAAAAGGGGGACTGATATTTATCTAGCTGCTACTTTTAATTTACACAGACAACTTGAAGACAAGTTCTTGACTCTTAGAATTAACTATAATATTTGGTGATGCCGTATTCTATGATTTTACTTAGTTGGTTAATTAATCATCATGATCATTTCTTCTTATTCCGTCGCGAACATAGGAGTGGTATTGCATGGCCATGCAGACGAAGAGAAGGGCTGGAGGGCCAAAATTTGAGTTATATCGTGAAGTTTTTGTCGGAGCTGGGTTTGCTCGGACCGGAGCCATTGGTTCTCCGTGATCACTCGGTTATAGTGATGCAGAAGAAACTGCAACCTGTTGTTGAGTTCCCGGTTCTGGATCCTAAAGCGGGTCACCTGAGACCTTAGGTTCTCTAGATGCTTCTGCTTTCGCATGCGCGACCGCCTCGCTGACTCCCGGTTCGATATCATTCTCCGCCGTTTCCGCTCGTCGAGAATGGATGACGCCACGTGTTTCACATCGGCATCAGAGCCTGCATGGGTTTGGGACTTACCGACCGGCTTGACGGGGGAGGAAAGAAGACTGGGGCTGAAGCCCGGGCCCTCCCAAGGAGTAGGGAAAGAGCCGTCCAAGGCCCAGAAGGGGTTATTGAGGAAAGGATCAGAAGGGGGAAGAGTGGACAGCATGGCTGTGACGCAGAGATTCTGTTCTTACCAGAGGGGGGTTAGAAGGAAGGAGGGGGAAAGGGAAGGGACGGGGTGAGGGTGGGTTTGCTTATATAGCCGAGAATGGGGGTAGACATAAGTAATTAGTAATACCTTCGGGGGTATTTCGGTCATGGAGAGGCATTTTGCCTTATGAGTCACCCGGCACTAAGTGGTGGATTGAGGTGACGTGAGCAAGTGGGTCCCAGAAAAAGATTGGAAAATAAGCTTCGACGGGAAGGAAAAGATGGCAAACGGCATCGTGTAGTACACGTGGAGGGTGTGTGATTGGCTGAGGGTCCAATGATTGATGACGTGGAGGTCGGAGCATTGTGACCCTGTGGTGCTGCATGCTGCCCCCGGCGCGTTCATAAGGGAATGGTGAAACGATGAAACCTTCAGGGCCACGAGAAATTTAAAGGGTAATCGTAAAAGCTGGGTTTAATCAACACTAATTAATTAAATCCGACTGACGTTAATTTAATTAATAATTAATTTTGTTCCCATCATAATTTTAATGACAAGTGGTCTATCATGCATATTGTGATCATTTTTTATCAATATAATTCTGAAGTGTGCGTCCATACCACATAGTCAAGATTTAACATTTGACAGGATGATGAAAATTATTATTGGCTATTTACGGCATGAATTTCAAATATTTTTTAAAAAAATCAAGTTTTCAACAATTGTACTCTCTGTGATTTATGATTAATGACATCTTACTGCGTTTTATATGAGTTTGGAGAATATATTGAATTAAGGAACATCATATGTAACAAACATATTATTATAATTATGATGATGTTGTCATGTTGACGTTGTTGGTGCAATTTGAAGTACTAAATTGTGGTTAATGACCTCAGGAGGGAAAGATGTCATGTGCTTTAAGGAAAAAAGAAATAAATTTGCTGATTAAGTATGTTGAAGGTGAGATGGATTAATTTTATATATGTGAATTGTATATATTACTACCTCCGCTCCTCAATATAAGACTTTGTTTAACTTTTATTTTGGTTCTAAATATAAGACTTCAATCCACCTTATCTCTCATATTTATGTATTCTTTTTCCAAGATAATCCTTCTAATAATTGTAGTCCTAGCCAACATAGTTGATTAGTAAAGATATTTTAGAAAAGATAATACCTATTTATTACAAATAACTAACTTAATATCTTTCTTTAATCTCTTCAAATTAGTCAACTGAATCTTATAATTAGGACTAAATGTAGTAATATATAGAGTTCTGTGCGTAACATTCGAAGTATTGGGGATGAGGGATGAACATGTGAGAATAAAAAGGCTATCAAAACCGTGAGGCAGGTAGGGGAATCCATAGGGTTAATAGAGTAATATAAATTAGATAATTCAGAATTGAAAGGCAGCATTAAGAAAACACTAGTGCATGTTAAGGTTCCATGTGAGATCTATTAACAAATTAATCAACTGAATGTTGCCATCGTCGTACTATTTAAATAGTACTCTTGTTTAAGATTCGCTAATAACTAAAGCAAACTATTAATTTTTTTTTTTTTAAAGAAGTTAAGAACTATATATATAAATATATATATGTGTGCGCGCGCGCACAAAAGGACCCGGCATGTTCATTCTAACTTCTGAGCACATGATGAGTATAGTGAAGGATGTTTTTCGTTCACCCGAAACTAAAATAGATAAGGATGTTTTTCTTTCCCCATTGTTATCAAATTTATATTTTATTTTTTAAATATATGCTACTTTATAGGAAGGAGAACACAAGAAGTGAATTAACTTATAATTAAATTAAGAAATAATGATTTTGGCCAAAAAAAGAAATAATGATTATTTAAATTAAAAAAATAAAGACAATATGTAATTAAATTCAAATTTGAAGTCATTCATATTTTATTTCAAAAATAAATACGACGTAATTAACTTAGGAATATAATTTACTGAAGCTAGTTACGCGAATTTTCGAAATGCAGCTACTAATAATAGGCAACAACTTATTATGATTGTTTAAAACAGAAGGTAAAGAAAAGAACCCAATTTTTTTTTTAAATTTGAGAATATCTGAAATTGATGAAGTTGAATGCAGAAACTTCATCTTTTGTGCTATATATAAATTCTGTCCGCTGTGTGTGTATAAAATATTAACCTTGCGAACATATCTTCGCTAATTTTAGAGGCTTAGGGGCTTAATTAGCTTTAGAGGAATCGGATCATTTTTTTATTATTATTAAGAAAGGCAAGAGCAAAAGCAAATATTGAAGATGGCGCAGCTTTTACAAATGCTTAACCTTATAGAACATAGTTGCTGCGGTGGGGAAAAGGTGTATGATGGTGTACGTACGTTTCGTTTCTTTTTTCTGATTTCTTTGATCTTATGGCCAAATGCTTTTCGAACTTCTGTGTTTCAATGAGAAGTCCACAAAACAGGCGCGCGCACGTCAACTACTCAAATTAGTTTCCGATTCTACTAGAACTAATATTGCCATCTGTAATTGTGTGGAACTAGTTTCGGTACTCATTCTAGTAATAAGCACCATGATGTTTATCGGTAATGGAATAGATGAAATAAATCAAAAAATAGATTTTTGTTCAAGAATAAAATCTTATTGGAACTGTCTAGTTCATCTTTCCGAACCATATCACATCCCGGATATGATGAAATAGGATGAATTGAGATCATATTTTGTAAATACATAATCATCTTGAATATATTAACTATTTCTTTATTTTTGGATATTCTGGAAAGAACAAAAGAAACATCTTGTTCTTTCTTTAACAATTTCTGATCTCTAGTGGACCTCTCAATAGGATTCAAACTCATTTGAAGTTCTAACTATCTATAAAATTTACACCATTCGTATATATTTTTTATGGTCTAAAGTCAAAAATTTTAACTAGTAATTTTTAAATAAAAAATTGTTTCTTTTTGAAAATTTACAATTAAAAAATTACATTTATTTTGGATGAGTATCATTATACTCGGTACTCTATATTACATTTAAATAGTTGAGATTTGATGAGTATCATTATACTCATCATGCGATAAGCACTGAGTGCAACTAATTAATTAACATAAAATAATTAATTTAATAAAAGGTACCTTGACGAAGAGTAAAGGTAGATCGCATAGGTGGGCATCGTAATACTAATTAACAATTATATAAGATTGAAGCCACCAAGCTCTGAAGGTTGTTGGCCTAAGATTGACCCATGTGGGTTTCTCTCTGTGAAGTTACGGCTAGCTAAGATATCATAGAAAGAAAGTGGAATGTGGCAAGCAATATCCATGTGATTGATAAAGGAACATCACTAAAAGTAAAGATGAAGGCAGACACATATATTCATGGAAGGGGAAAGGGAAAAAAACATACCCTCCTTAAAATAAAAAAATAAAAGAGAAAGAAAGGAAAAGACAAAGAGAAAGAGTAGGGCAGTATTCAGAGAATTGTAGGGCTTTTACTTTTTTAGCTTTTTCTTAGCTTGCATGTAGCCGTCCCCTCCCTCCCCACCCCCTAATTTCCATATGTAAATCATGTACGTACATGTTGCGGCAAATTAGATATTCTTTCAACTAACTGTGACAAGATTAAGTAGAGTAAGCGATTTAACACTTTGAAAAAGATCTCAAGCTATAGACAGTGTACTGTCATTTGTGACTTGTGAATAGATAGAGTTACGTTTTTGACAGTTTCTCCTTAAATTGGGTTTGATGGTTCATCTAACTCACATCTAAATCAGTATGTAATACGAGATGTCCACATATAGTGAATACAGAACCATTTTTCTTCCAAATTTATGACAGAAAATGGCACAAAGGTCATCAAAATATATAAATACAAGAAGTTTGAACTGATTTACTACCTCATCCGGTCTTTAATACAATAGGTAGTTGATTAATTTGAGTAGATTAAAAAAATTAATTAAGTTAGTTATTTATAATAAATAAGTGTTGTCTTCCCTAAAATACTTTTACTAATCATGTGTATTAGTTAGAATTACTATTTGATAAAATATTTAACATGTGCAATTACTACAAGGACTACCTTAAAAAAATAGATAAATATGAGAAACAAAGTGATTAGAGTATTATATTTATGACTAAATTAAATGTCAAATTAACTCTTATATTAAGAAAAGGTAGTATTTCTTTTGTTTTATGCAACAAGAAAGTCACTCATTACCAAAACAGCAGCAGCAGAGAAAATATGATATACAAATTATATATACACTGGACCAAAGTTCCCAAAGTCCATTTAATCGTCTCCATTTTCTGGGGACCAAGTGATCTCTACTTTGCAGTCAAGAGTTAGAAATGAAAAAAGCCACGCCACTCATTTCAAAAAATTAACAAATGAAAAAAAGAAAGAGAAAGTGCAATATAAAAGTATCTCTTGATCTGTCTAATGAAAAAAAATGGCACATCAGAGACCCCAAATAAAATCCATGATTCTCTCTTCACATAACCCAAAATAGATAGGATTAATTCAAGCCCCTTTGCTTCAAACCCCACCACATGCAAATGTATCCGAACTCAATAAAGCTACATAGTTGGCAGATCCTTTAATTTGTGACAAAGAGAAGAGCAAAGTGTCTGCCTTATAGAAACCAAATCTTATAAAGGGCTTTAGCAAAAGCAGACTATATATTGCAGAACTGTGTGCTGCATCTTTAACCACATGCACACACCTTATAATGGCTTTGTGGTTGATCATCATATCAATCATTGCACAACAAAATTAAAGGCAGAATATAATCGATCTCTCGCTTATTCCTATGATCAACTATACCAACTGCTTTGTTGGCTTATATTCCAATCCTTCCTTTTGTTTGCCCCCACTTTGGAGTGAAGAATATTAATTAATGTGTTTCGTTGATCTTCTGATTCTCATCAAATATTACACGTCCCTTCAACCACCTGCCTTCCAATTCCATCTCTTTCTTTTCCTTAAAACATATATATGCTACAGAAACTCTCTGCTGGGCAAACAGAAATGATAGTATTTTAATAGACAACCCTTTGCTCAATCCATTTATTTATTGCCCTCTTATATCTGAGATTATAATTATATAAACATATTCAGATCAAATCAGGGTACAAGGCACTGAATTTGACAAATATATACAGTAACAGCATGGAAGAATACATGAGATGCAGAGAGACATCAATTTATTTACCATCTTGCAGATATTGCAGTTCAAGTGTCCTTACTTGATCTCGACTTCGATGGAGGACTGTGATTCTTCCATTTCCGGTTTTGAAATAAGACGCAAAGCATTCGAATCGTCTTCAGGGTCGTCCGTTGTGTCCACATACATGCAAGATAGCCAGTCTAATGAAGCGAAGAAGACCGAGGCGACGCCATTGAAGACACGCCCTGCCATATCGTGAAGCTTATTTTTGCCTGCCAATAAGAAGGGGTTGTTGCAGCTCATGATTGAATTAAGCCTCTACCCCTTTAAGCTCGGAGATTTATCTCCATTCAAATATTTTTACCCTCAATAGATGACGACGACGGAGATATAAAATATTTGGCCGATTAATTTGTAATTAAGAGACGCCCATAACTACAAGAAATGGTATCAAGGCCGTGAAGGGGTTTGGAATACGAACAATTCTTCACTTTTTGACTGGCTTTGTATATAACAAAATTCCTTTTTATTTTGGTTCATCTTTGCCCATAAGAAACGTTCTATTTATATTCCAGTATACGAATTACATACTGTATATACTAGGTATAAACTATGAAGTACTAATATGATCAAGTATTTAATTAGTTTTTTTTTGTTTGTGTATCTCGAGAATATATCCAACACACATGCTGTCTCTTGTCCTCGTTCAATCCAGGCCATCAAAGGAAAATACAGTTTCAAGAATCAAGGAAAATTAGTATTCTACGGCAGAACAGGAATGTTTCATCTTTGTAAACAAACAGTGAGCTAGGTTCATCTCAGATTTTGCTAATTACTTAACTAAGATTATATCTGGGGTGGGAAGAGAATAGCGGAAAGCGATGGAATTAACTGAGAGTTGCTTGGAGAAATAACTACAGAATCTTTTCCATTCCATTTCATTTAACTATTTTATGAAAAAAAAAATGAATATGAAACAATACATGCATGAACTTGAAATCTGGAGTATTTCCATATTTGAAACCCATAGTTTGCTTGGAAAGCACTTCAAGAATATTCCAGAGGCAACCACACGGGAAAAAAAAAATTACGTACGAAAAAAGTTCTTTTTATTTTTTGTGCAAATCTATTACATGTTGTAGATTGCTTTATGGCTAAAGTTTGTTTTCTAATAACAGCAAGAATCCTCTCGCATTGAATTTACATATTGGTTTGATTTTTGTGCGAAGAAGAGAATACTTTTAGTATTTGCCAAGTCCAACTATTGTTGCCAGTGGCCACATAGTAGTGAATGGATCTGGTGAAGCATGTATAATCTATAGAAGCCCAAACCAAAACACATATACGGCGTGTGGTCTGAGTCCACATTATTGGACCAAAGAAGACAATAGCAGTTCATTCATCCCCATCAAATGCCTCATATAAATTGGTCCAATTAGTAAGAAGGTGGCTCAAAACTTAAAGGTTGTAAGTTTAAATCCTCCTGCTGATATGAGGACTTTATTGATAGAAAATCTGTAAGTATCATGTAAGAGCTTTCTAATCCTAAAAGCATGTCTTGGTCTTAATGAATTTATGAGATTTAATTCACCTAAACTTTTTTTTTACACAAAAAAGTATCATATATTACAGCTATTATATGATTTAAATAATCCAAATTTGTAGAATAATTTAGATTTAAGGTTTTTAATTTTTGATATTTTTAGATAATAACTTTTTTTAAAAAAGCAACAGTTGAAGAACTATTTTTTTTATTTCATATTTTACCTTTTTAAAATAAATAAATATAAAAAATTAAATTAAATTGGAACCATTCAAATTTTTTTTTTTTTGTAAAGAGAACCATTTAAATTTAGTCTGCACGATATAGATTGATAATGAGCACTTGGGCATGGCATGTAGTTGCATTAACCCACAGGACCCTCGGAACCATTTAACAGATTAATCAATACCCAATTTCTTCCTTTCTGTATGTTTTGGTAATTAAACCCTAAGAACGATTTCCACCCACAGTAATTAAACTGATGGTTTATGTATATAACTTTTTTTTAATTAATACTACCTTCAATTTTTAACATAAGAGCTAAATAATTAATTTGGAAAAACTGAGAAAATCTGTTAAGTTAGTTATTTATCACAAATGTGTGTTGGTCTGAGTAAACTATCTTCTTCAATCATGTGTGTTAGTTGATTGGAATTGTTTTTTGGTAGGAATTCCTCACAGTCAATAAAGATATTTTGAAAAAAAAGGATAGATTGAATTAAGATATTATATTTGCGACCCAATCTAACCTCATAATTAGTTATTATACTAGTATATATTAAGGAATGGAGAGAGCATTATATTTTATTTTTGTTTGATCAAATTCTCTTTGTTTATTTGGCCATAACAGGTTTTTTTTTTTTTGAATTCTTTGATGATTAGGTTTTGTTTGGACCATTACATGGTATCAAATTAAATGATAATCACCAGAACTTGGCTTTACATTAACAAATTAAAAGAGTGTGAAATCAGTTTAAAGTCTTCTTATGTTGAAGTGGAAATGTAAAGTATGAGAAATTAGGAGGAAGAGGCACGGACTGAAAATCATCAACTCAACAAACCCTTAAAACACTGATAGCTAATTTCACACAGTTCTCAAGCTAAATGAAGTAATGTAGCTAGGATTGTGACAAAATTATCAGGCATATTGAAGTCAGAAAATTAGAAATATTCTTGTTTATTACTGTTACTGTACGTCTTCTATGTCAAAGTTTTGAAAATCTTTTTTTTTTTTTTTTATGCTGCATCAAGCTAATTAAGGACTCAGATTATAAACCACTTAAAGAATGACTTGTAATAATACCTTAGCACGTAAACAAGCAAAGTATATAATAACGACACGCAAAATTAATTAAAAAAAAATTGTCCAGCTTACTGTGAAAATGCTCTCTGCACTTTAAAGTTAGGAGATACTCACCTAATTAGCCTAAATGTTCATAGTACTACAAAGAAATCATACATCACTACCAATGAAAACCCTAATGATTCAACAGTGCATCCAGAATGATTATCGCATTGTGATGGACTTCCTTACGTCGTCTGCCTCCCTAGCCAGCGTGTTTATTATTTAGAAATGATGAGTCTTTTTCATTTTGGGTCCCCTTGTTTGAACCCTAATTTGCTTGCACATATAGCATCATAAAAATTGATCTTGAAGCAAAAGACTATAACCTCTCTTTGTTTAATTCCACGCCGACGAGGAAAGCTCGAAGATGTATGATTGAGGCAGACACTGACCATATCGCTCTGCAAAAGCAAACATCAAATCAAACATTGAATGGTTATAGAATTCAGATCTCTTGGACTCATTCACTCATATATTCATTGCATGAAATATAATAAATAAATAAAATAATACACACACAATGCTCCTCTTATATGTAATAAAAGTTGTATAACTAATTTTTGTATATTAAGATAATTAATTAAATTAGTCATATCTAAAAATTATATGTATTGATTTTTATTTGAAGTATTATTTTAATCATTTGTATTGGATGCTGTTCTTTTGATATACTGAAAATCTCCCTAAAATGTACAGTTATAACAAAGAGAGTTAAAAAAAAATATATTTAAGAGATAAAGTATATTAATATTTTGTATTTGAGATCAAAATAAACCTCACAACTAGCTTTTACATTTTGTATATGACATCTATGAGTGTGTGATATTCAAGGCACATCTTTATTATATATAATCCATATGAACCATGTGATTAACTTTTTTTCTTATTAATACATCAAGCCATATAGAAAAACATAATCATATGATGCATATTAGCCGACAATAAATTCATGTAGTTGAGGAGTTGAGTAAGCAACGTTTGGAAGTCCATGTCTGTATCATGAGCATCGCATAGTACGGGCAAGTTAGTTAGTACAATCATATATAGTTGAACGAATAAGAGGGTAGTTCACTATTTTGTGAAATATACAAGAGCATATAATTATTCATCTCTAGACTATGTACTACTTCTGATTCTAAACATAAAATCTATTTTTTTTTGGGACTAAAATATGAGATTTATTTTATAATGCACTACAAAATCAATATTATATTTTATTTAGGATAGGAGGTGGTAGTATAGTTTCTTTTTTGACCAGCGGAGGAGGCAGTATAGTGAGTCTTGGACAATTTATATTAATAACAAGAACGTGGCTTGAAGACAGATTTATTACCGAGACACTTTACAAAAGTATTGGCAAGGACAGAGCCACTTGTGTTGGTGCTGATTTCTATATTCAACACATGCAAGTCAGAAATTGTCAGTTCCATATTGATCAGTCCGGATGCATGCGTCTGCATTTTCTTCTATATGGAGCCCACGGCATGAAAATCATGCAGAAAAAAATGCGGACAATCTTGTAGTTTTCTAAGTTAGAATCGTGTAATTGTTCTGTGCGAAAAAAGGGTGAAGATAATTCCGGATCCGTGAAGATTCTAAATACAATGAAAGGTTCAAAAATCAAAATTGATCACGGAAACTGTTGGCCATATGTTTATGTATATGGACCCCTGAGTCATTGTCGATCAGTGCAATGGTAGAAGTTTTTGCAGTGTTGAATTCTAAGTGACAGTGATATGGAATTTCCATTAATATGCTGGCCCTATACAGTTCGTATATGCATATGTGTGTGTGTGTGGCCATTCATTTTTTTTCGAGTCTTTCTGGTTGCAGAAAAAACAATAGAATAATTAATCTCAGAGGGTTGGACGGCGGGGCAATAATGAATGCACAGAATCGACAGTTTAAGGTGATCGATGAACAATATATTTTGTGGATTTCTAGCGATTTCTTTATAAGGGTGATTCATACACAGTAAATTGGAGGGGGAACGTGATTGAATCCAAGAGCTCTACTGTGAGTCCCGTCGCATGGATATTCATCAAGAACAAGATATCGATCTGTATAGCTCAGAGATTTTTGAATTGCAGGGGAACGTGATTAAATCCTTTTATAATCTAATAAAAATCTTACAAAAAATTTTAAAAAAAAATGAAGATGAGGCCTTTTTTAATAAATGATTATTAGTTGGATAGAAATAAAAGATCAAATGAGATAAATAAATCAAAATTCTATGAAAAAACTTAATCAAATGCAAAAAACTAAATTAAAGTAAATTAGTAGAAAGAAATGCATAGCTTTCAAAAGTAGGCATATTTTTTTGACTTTTTTCCCCCAGATAACTCCATAGTCCATGCTCGATAGGATACAGTCCCATTCCTTTATCCCCATTAAATGGAATCATTGGGACACGTACCCCTATGGAATGTTGGGGCATTCCTTCCCATCAAATCAAAGGCGAAAGCAAACATTTTTCCTTTCTTTTCTTTTTTAAAAAATTAAATACTTAAATTTACATAGTTAATACTTATATGTTCTTTAATATAAGATCTATTTAACTAATTTAATTAGATTAAAAAAATTAAATAAGTTAGTTAATTATAAGAAATATGACTTTTTTTTAAAATACTATAATCATCTTCCTTAATATCTTTCATTTTCTCCGACTTGATTATGATTGAGGGAATATCTATAGGGATAATTTAGAAAAAATTGATAAATATGATGAATAGGACTTATATTTAAGACCAAAATTAATTCAACAATTAGGTTTTATATTAAGTTTCAAATATAAAATTAAGCTAATAGCAATATTAATAACAAGGGCATGAAAAATTTCACTTACTCCTAATTCAATGAAAATAAAATAATTTAAATATAGATGAGCTTAGTAAAGATAGACAAAATCGCTTATATATATATATATATATATATCATAATAACATCTAAAATATTGATTTTTTCCAATGAAGTTAAACTTGGAAATTGGAATGATGAGGAGGAACTCAACGACCTTTTGTTCGACTCCACTCTACCCAACGGAGGCGCATTCATACATGTGGACCAGAAAAATTCTGCTTTGACTCCTTCAACAACCTAATTATGCCTTTTTAAGCCGCAAATATATAATTAGTTTGATGATTTCACCGAATCGCCTCTCTCTCTACTTACCTTAATAATCAAACAATTCCCTTTTGTATTACTTTTCTTAAACCAATTCCTTTCTCACTATTATACTCAGTGGTGGCCCACCACCTCTCCCTGCAGGCTCCAAGTCAACATCGTACAATTTTACAATATTCTGTACATATATTTTAATTGTTTCAGTAATAGTTCCACATTTTTATGCGCGAAATGGAGTATTGCAATGGGATTTGTCACGAGCTCATGTAATAATGTCACAGGAATTATATATGAAAGTGATCATTCGGATTTAAGAATATGATCTTATTGGAATAAATGCTGCATCTTGTAGCTTACACTTGTTTTAAAGACAACCCTAGAGACAAAGTAGCTCTAAAGCGTGAAACTGTGTCGGGGTTTGATTCTACATTACAACTTTAAATTAGTCTTCGCCGAAAGCCCTGTGGCCTTTGACATCTCAGTAAAGGCTTAATAAGTTTCCTCCTTAATTAAACTTTTCATTTAGGAATCTTACCTACTGCGACATACGGTTCTGTTACTTCTTTGTATGCTGTTTTTTTCTTGTCCATTGTATAAACAATTTATAACATGTATGTCAGGACACTTCTTTGTAGGTTTAATAACTCGCCGTGACACTGAAAGAGTACAGAAGCTAATTTTGCCCCCCACCTTCACTTCTTTATTCACGCTTAACTATAATGAACCAAAGCAGGGCATTAACTCTCTTTAAGTTATTTTTTAAATTTGCTGATATAACTTTGTTGATACTAGAATACTATCCTAATATAACCTTGGAGATAACTGTTTTTACTGTCAGATTGCTGATATAACTTTGTTGATACAAGAGGGGGTTTTTTATACCACCTCTTGTACTAAATATAAAAATTAACTGGAAATTATAAATATGAGTGAGATCTTAATCTATTTTATTTGTCAAATTTATAATTTTAAAAAATATATCTATTAATTGTAAGATATCTTCACCCAATTTAGTTTAATTGTACATGATTGAATAATGGTAATACAGGAAAGTCAACACATATTTGATACAATAATTACTTTAACTAATTTTTTTAATCTGTTTAAATTAGTTATCTAACTCTTATATTAAGAACTGAAAATAGTATTAGTTTCTTCTTCACCTGTACTGGGAATAATAATAATAATGATAACAAGAACAATAATAATTTCAGAATCCTTCATATATATACTTTCTTCTCTTGGGTTCCCTCTCCATAACCAAAATATCAGTACTTTGCCTTAAACTTCGTTTCTGTAGGCTCGAATTCTAAAGATTTCTCTCCTTGAAAGGCGCACATATGGATAACATCTCAGAAACGTCATCACAAGATGATCTCTCCTAAACCACTTGGTATATACAGCTGGAAGTTGGATACGCTTATTACTCATAATAATCCATATCCGCAAAACGTAACACACTAGTCTTCCAACAATTAATACTCAATCCTCATATACACAAAAAAAGAAAGCATTTTTCCTTGCTGACAGAAAAAATGGGAAATAGTAGAAAGTCAATAATAGCCTCTTATTAAATGCGTCACTCCATATCATACATTATATTGAAGACTAGTATTCCACAAAAAAAAGATCGTGGTCAGTTTTGCACCTAACATTAATATGTGAGGGAGCCAGAGAAGTAACCTTATCCAAATTCTCAACTTCGTTTGAATGCTTGCATTTCAGAATTTAAATGTGAATCTCTTCTCATATGAATTTGATCAAATAAAAAAAAATGGTAATACGACATTCCAAATTAGCTGAATCAGACTCGTTTGACCCTAGCTACTTTGTGTGTGAATGCTTTCAAGATTTTTACACCTCAAATTATTTTAAGAGACTTGACAATATGATATCACCAGTTATGCGAGAATATTAAGCAGTAGTCACACAAATTATGGAACAAATTATCAGTTTTTTTCACCACCTGGGAATATATTCCCTGGGCACTTTAGTGGTGCAGAAAGTGCAAAGCTAGCATTGGGAATCTGATTTTCCGTTGCATTACATTATTACCTGATTCCTTTCCTCCATCTATTCACAAAGCAGATTTTTCTGCTCATCTTCTTACCCCACCGCCCCCCCCCCTCACTTTATTTTTTTTAAAAAATAAGTAAATATGAACTCCAAGACAAGAGACACAGTTTTTGAGTGAAGGAGAAGAGTTATAGAATGTGATAACTTTTCTTCTTTCTTTTTTTCAAAAAAAATTGTAAAAATGTCGACTTCATAGAATGTCCAGCTGTGACAATAAGTAATCCTGTTCAGACCAATATTGGCCTCTTTCTGATCCTCTATAAATAGGCTTCTTCAAGTCTCTATTATCTGAACTCAGAATTTCTTCACATAAAAGCAAATATGGGAAAGCTCGCAGCCTTGTTCTTCACTACCATCTTCCTCTGCTATGTTATGTCACAAGCCTCTCGCCCTCAACCCGCTTTCCTCAAGGATTCCTCCCCAAAAACGCCACATCTGGTTCGTTCAATTTAATAATTTTCGCTTTTCTCAAATGCTCTGTTTCTGGTTTAATAGCTTTCGCTTCATGACTTCGATCCATACATCCTAATAAGGGTTTTGTTTATTTGTGAGCAGGGCGTTGAAAGTGAAGCAGAGCATGAATTGACGGTGGAAGAGAGGTGTGAAGGCATCGGAGAAGAAGAATGCTTGATCAGAAGAACACTTGCGGCTCACGTTGATTATATTTACACCCAGAAGCATAAACCTTGAAGCATCCTTATATAGCAACTATGCATAGTATATAAACTGCAAGAGTCCTCGTGAGATATTTTTGGTGAGATATTGTAAGAAAAGGAAGTGTTAATGATAAGATTATGTACCTAATTTACAGGGTGAGTAGTGATTCTCCATGATGAGCTTTTGTTGTTTGTAAGAGTTTGTCCAGTTTCATTGAGGTCACGACCCAACGTGCAAATATGTTAATCAATCTTTGCGATTGATCGTAGGCTTTTCGAGCGACTATATACGAAGCAAGTTGTTCATACGCTGTTCATCTTCTGGGCTGCTATGTTTCGAAATCTGTAACTCTAAGGAGAAAGAGTGTGTATGTGCGTGTAGCGTGTCTTTTGAAGGATCATAATTGTGGATTTAATGGTACTTTCTCTTGTTCACCATGATTCGCTTGGTGACAAGTAATGTAATGGTACAGTGAATTACTCTGTTTTCAATATTCAATGGTATGCACAAGCTGAGATTAATTTATACTAGTTTCAATTCTTAAGATAATAACTAGTTCGGGAGTTAAATTTGATCATAAATATAAAATATCAATTCATTCTCTACCCCATATTTATTATTGTCTTTTTAAACCATTTCTATTAATTGGACATGTTAAAGGAGTTTGTGTTATGAGGTAGTTTTAATATAAATGATTTAAAAGCACATTTTAAGAAACCAACACATATTTTTTTACGAATAATTAATTTAACTAATTTTTTAATCTACCTAAATTAGTTAAATAGATTAGGAGATAGTATTAGTTAACATTACGCATTAATTTTGAGAATACATCTCTTTCTTGTGTATAAAAACATAATTTTGGGAATATATAAGGGAAGATGGAGAAGCGCCCCCAACAAATAACGCAACACATATGCTTCTTGTGTTTTCCTTTGAAAAAATTGTAATTAGGTCCCACCTAAGAGACTTAAATACAAAAAAGTCTCTTAAAATTATAAAATTATTATAAAGTCTCAAGAGACTTTTTTGCAATAAATTTTATTTGTTTCAATACCAAATTGTCCTTATTATTTTTTTAAGTTTGTATTGATAACTGAAAGGGCAGTCATTAGCAACTTAAGGTGTAAGGATTGACAACTATCGCGACAGGTATTGACAATATATTTTTTTAGTACATCACAAAATGTAATACATGAGTTGTTAATACCTACCGTAATAGTTGTTAATTCTTATGTCTTAAGTTGTTAACGACTATTCTTTCAGTTATCAATATAAACTTTAAAAAAAGAAAAGTAATTTGATAATTAAACAAATAAAATTTATTACAATAAGTCTGTTGAGATTTTAAAATAATTTTATGATTTTAAAAATTTTTTATATTTAATTTTCTTAAGTAGGAACTAATTATAATTTTTTCTTTTCTTTTTCTAGTTGGAGAAGCTTGAAGGCCACAAAGCATTAGTATTCATCAATAATTGTACCTTATGAAGGAAAAGCGTGAGAGGACAACGGAGCCAATGACCTTTTCGCATTCTAAATGTATAATATAAGTATAAGAAGGAATAAAGGTAAAGGCGTAATTAATACAAGCAGGGAAACGCTAGGGTATTGGGAGCAGTCCCCACCCATGGACACCACCAAGCCACCAAAAGCGTAAGTGAGACGTCAACTTTACTCTCAATATTTTTTTTTATAATTTTTTTATATTAAAAAAGTTTCGATAAATTGGATTGCGCTTACTAGCATCAAGCTATTCCTCCAAACATCAAGAATACTTATATAGATGCACTTACTAATCACTCATCAACAAAACTCTCATTCTAACAACAGAATTTGAACCCATAACTTTTTTTTTTTAATGCTAAAATATAGGCATCCTTCTATTGGAGGTAATTCTATTTGATGTACTGTCGGACACTAAATGTGAGCACCTCTCTCAACGAGAATTCAAACCTTGGTTCGTCACGTTGTGAAGGATTAGTTCCTTTTGTTAGACTCAATCCCGTTGGTTGAACCCATAACTTTATATGTGATGAACCAATTCCTTACCACCTGACTCAACTTCTGTGGGCTTCTCTCAATAGTCAACCGCACTAACAATGCTCTCATCACTGCATGCGTGTAATACTCAGGAGTTTGGGTTAACCCGTATGACCCACTTACTCTAAGTGGGTTGGAATGAAGCGAAACAAAAACTGCAATGAAAATGAAATAATTGCATTTTGGGCTGCTTTACCTATGGGCTATATCCGCGGCCCTCGCTGCCCGCTTTCTTGCCGTTCACCTTCTCCCTTTTCTTATTTTTTGCCTTTTCACTTTTATCTAAACACTAAAGCTTTGTTTGGTTGGGGTTTTTTTTGAGGGGAGGGGAGGGGAGGGAGGATGTGTTTGGTAGGGAGGGGAGGAGGGGAGGGGAGTTAAAAAATTTGTCTTTTGTGCTCCTCTCCCAAACTGGGAGTTTTCGGAGGGGGAGAGAAATATTATAAGAATCTTAACAATATGTCTATGCTATTTTTGAATATTCCAGTGGTGCTCTCTTGATATTTTTTTGGTTCGCATGATTACCTCCGCATTCCCTTCTGCAGTTGCTCAGTTATACACACACACAAATATATATGCATATATGTTATATATTAATTAATATATTTAATATATATTATAATTATAAAATGACACTGTTAATATCATATATATTTTATTTCCTAATATGTGGGGGTATTATTATATAGTTAAGGTCTTGTCTTTTTTTCTCCCATTCGCTTTTCTAATATTATTACTTTTATTTCAAAATTTTTTTTATAAAAATATAAGTGAGGTAATTGGTTTTTTTGAAATTGATAAATTAGGAAATGATAATTTTGATATAAATATTGTAATAAAAAAAATAAATCAGTCTAAATATAGAGAAAATGGTATATTTGTCAATTTATAATCCCCTCCCATCCCCTCCCCTTGTGAACCAAACAAGAAATCTCCCCTTCCCTCCTCTCCCCTCCAACCAAACAAAACCCATGACTTCCCTTTCCCTCCCCTCTCCTTCCTTTAATTACCTCCTCTCCCCTTCTCTCCATTGAACCAAAAAGCTAAAACATGAAGAAAGAAAAATTGTATCAAAGAAATTTTTGTTAGTATTTAATTGCAAAATTACCTTTTTAATTTGTTGAGTCAACATTTTCTTTTAATGGAAGTAATGTTAGTAAAAATGAAGAACTGAAACTACACATTGTAAATTTAAGAGATTAAATTAAAATTTTATATAAAATTAAAAAGATAATTAATCTCTGGTTCCTTATAGTTTCATATGATTTTTAATTAGATTCTTATAAATTTTTTTCTTTTTTATCATATCTCTTTACATTCATGTGTTTTTAATTAGGTATCTCCATTTTATTTTCTTTTTATCAGGTCCTTATATTTTATTTATTTTTTAATTAGATCTTTTGTAGTTTAAAAAATTATTTATTGACTTTTTTCTTGAAAATTAATTTCATTTTTAAATTAATAATTATATAATTAGAGAAAATAATTAATATAATCATTTGGTAATTAAGAATTAATCAGAATAATAAATTACAATTAACTATAAATTATTTATAATTATATTCTAATTTTAGAAAATTTTATTATTATAATTTGAATTTTATAATCATAAAAATTAGAATTGAAGAATAAATAATATATATGTTTAACTAAAAATTTTAAAAAAATATTAACATAAGATTATTATAATAATTTATTTTATAGAATATTATTTATAAAATAAAAAATAAAAACTAGAAGAACTTAATTAAAAATAAGGTAAAATAATAAAGACCTGATAACAAGAAAAAAATTATAAAGACATGATTAAAAGCATGTGAAATCATAAGAACCTCATAAAAAAAAGTTATAAGAGCTTGATTAAAAATCTGTTGAAACTATAAGTATTTGCATATCAATTGTCACCAAATCTTTCACCATTTTAGTTACTTTATCATTTATGCTTTTTTTTAAATCTTTGGAAAAATTTTCAATTATGCAAAAGGGATTTATGTTGTATGGGTCATGGAGCTTTGACAGATTTAATTGATGTGGGCTTTTCACATCTGGCCCATCTTGGTCGGTGCCTTGCCTCCGTCTAGTTCTTTGCTTCTGTTCTGTCGACCTCGCTTCGCCTTTTGGTGGTGAGGGAAGGTAGATGATAGCTGAAAGCCTCGAGTCTCCAAGGTTGAGAACCAATACAAATCAAGCACGCCGTAAATTTTGATTATGTTCGGCAGAAGTAGATTTCTTTCTTTTCCGATGGTGATTGGAGCTGTCGTGTAAGACGTCTGTGCCTAATGTGCTCTCTTTTGATTTCTGGATTTTTAACCATCTTTTGCCCTCTCGTTGTATTAAATCACTAATATCAAGTCTATTGAATAAGTGCTAATTTCACATGCGGAAGTACAATTAGAGGTCATATCATTCATATTCGGTAAGCGCAAATGATGTCTTGGTTCTTGCTTTCATAACGTTGCTTGGTTGAACTTTCTGCATTTGATGATTTCTTGATTGATATTTGTATAGTCTTTGTGTTGATTCACCCAAATTGATTCTGATTGTTTGTGAAAGAACTTTACTTCTCGTCAATTGAGAAACTTGCTGACATTACAATATAATAAACGTATTTCGTTTGATTGAGTTCTATTTGTTGAAGATGATTATCTGCAATATTAGACGTGTATGCATTAGAATGATAACTTCGAAAATAACTACTTCCAAGAAGCGCTCTAGTGTGTTATTTAGTGTAACTTCAGCTAGGGTCTACTTTGTTGAAGCTTTGTGGTCAGTATGCTGCAAGCAATGCTCAACATAAAACTAGTGATACTGAAATAGGAAAACTAATTTTTACAACTTTAAAGCAGTCTGAGGTTTCAAACGAGGACTAGAGCTTTGCTGGAACAGAGGGATGAAGTGAATAATTTTGCTGACAAATTGCACCCAAGCTTTTAACATGGCTACTAGGTAATTTAATGGAAATCACCCAGTTTATGATGTACTAGAGGAAACTTGAAGCATTATTGATTGGAATTATCATGTCCAAATTAGATTCATGTATAGGGAAAAACAACTCTCATGCTGATATGTTGTCTAGGATATCTAGGAACACTGATTGTAATTTTTGTACCTTAAATCAAACAACATCTTGCTACAGGGAGGTGGTGAATGATGATGGGTTTGGAGAATTCCTATTTCGAGTCTTTATATTTTCATTTCTTGTGAATGATGTTTGCAATTACCATTCAAAAAGGGAGGCAAAATTCCAAATGAGAAAGCCTGAATTTAAGTTGAAAATTGTGGTTTTCCAGTTAGCTCCTGTCTGGTGCATCCTGTGCTGTACGGATATTTGGTTCTATTGATTCATTCTGTTTTAATTCCTTTGTTCTTGATATTACACTTCAAATCAGCCTAGCCTGCTTTAAGAATTTCAAATTTTTGAGGTGTTAATTTATATGCTTATATTCGAAGGTCTCATTGTTCTTTGGATGCTCGTGTGTGGTCTTTGCAGGATCGGTGTGGTTTCTGGTAAGGCAATATTTGGACCACCAATTGATGAGTATTGGAAAAAGAAGCTTCAGGAAGAAGCATCAGCAAAGGAGGAGGACTCAAGCTCCACTTAGCTCTCCATCGCATTAAGTCTTGCCATAATTGCTTTTTCATTGGACTGAAGTTGAAAAGTGGCAGACAACATTTTTATTTTGGGTTGTACTCCAAATAGTCAGTGCATCAGCTGTGCTATATGTGGTTGTTTTGGGACACAGCTTCAGTTTCTAGTCGCTAATTATCATGGAGGGACACCCCCCCCCCAAAAAAAAAAAAGAAACAAAATTCCCATTCTTTTCAAGCCTTTTTCTTTCTGCTAGTTTGAGTAACCTTTGTATTCCGCGTTTTAGACCTGAATAGTAAATCAAACTAGATACAGAATTTATATAAAATTCGTGATTATTAGCTATTACAATCAAGTTTTATTTGCGTTGATCTTTGCATTATTATTAAAGCTCATTTTCTTTCCTGAAGTGAAATGGCCATCCATGAAAGGAGGCTACCACTAAGCACCCAGAAGATTTCATGGATCACATATCAGCAGTCCACTTAGCTTCATCTTGACACTCGCTCTTAGTTGTTTATAAACGCAGTTCAAACCCCGACCCGAAGATGTACCGGCTTTATAAGTAGAAATGACTTTATGAAATACAACGTCTGATCCAAAATATCAGAGTTGGTTTACTACAAATTAGTTTTTATATGTAGGACCGGAGCTAGTATATATTATATGGAATGATATATTTACAGCAAGATTACTCTTTTAAGAATTTCTAGTCATTACAACTTCAAACAAGAAACACTTTTGAGTTATATATACAGAATAGTATATTTACAGCATGGTTACAATTCAAGAGTGTGTACTAGTCATTACACCATGAAACAATATGACTGTATAATTAATAGATGACGATTTTTCTCTAATGAAGTTATAGAAAACGCAGGAGACCGGCCCTTGAATGCCGAGGAAAGATTGTCGATACAATTGCACAGGACTCTTGACATCTATCTTCATTGTTAATTCTTTCAGTGACATGGAATTGACCATCATTCTTTGATATACAAAGAATCGCACTTGTTGCTGCATTTTCCCAGCATCATCTGAGTCCGAAATTCCATTCAAATCCACTTGATGAATGAAACATTTCTCATATATTACTTAAGCAGGAACCAAAGTCCAAGCGCCACCCATTAAGTGCAGGCACAAAGAGAGACATATTGTAATTATAACAGCGGATTTGGCTGCTACATATGTCACAATTTCTACTATTGTCTCATGCACAACATCTGCAAATCTTCTGATACAAGCGCAGAACTTCTCTAACACAAACTCCATGAAAGATCTAACCGTCTCAAATGACACCCTACCAGTCACATCAAGAATAAGCCTCCGATTGCTGGGAACAGCCAATGTAGAAGATACCTTGCCCATCCATCCACTCTCTTTTTCTTCATCTGAAACTTCTTTTAATTCAACAGATGTTGTTTCTTCATCTAAATTCTCATCTCTAGCTGGACTTGAACTTTCTTCAATAGGCAAATAATCAGTTGAACTTGAATTGGCATTTGGGTCCGAACTTGTTAGCACGTGGTGAGATGTTTTGACGAGTGTCTCTATGGCATTATTACAAACAGAAACCACCATGTCTCTCACTTTACTCTCATGCTTTGGATTAGTCAAGCCGGAGAAGAAATCATCATACGTGTTGATATGCATGGTCTTGTCAAGATAAACAGTAACTGCTGTACTTACAAATAGTTGGACGCAATTCCCAATTAGGTCCCTGCACTTTTCACTGCAAACCGCATCTACCCATCCTGGCAAAGGTTCAGATTCCAAATTGGAGGAGCTAAGATGTCTGACACTAATCGTATTGCTTAAACTTGAATCTGATTCTCCACTCGAATGCCCATTTGAATAGAAACCACGGACTAGGTTCCGAGCAAAGCTTCCAACAACTACAGAAACAAAGCCTGTCCCAGAGGGGGCAAACAGTTTATCCACTAACCGATCCACAAGACTTGAACTATGGCTGGTTTGATTATGATCGGTGTTATTCATAGAATGATAACTTCGCAAAACACCAAGAGTTAAGGCCTGTGTAACGTTGACCAAAGAATCTGAAAACTCACGTGACCGAGTGATTTTGGAAAGTTGCTTCAAGCTATTAGGCAATTGATCCGAATCAGACCACAGAAACTCTTTCATATCTCTCGAGACGACCCCTAGAGCTTCTGCCGATTCGGAGACTGCTTCGGAGATGGATATCAATGCTCCCAAAAGCTTTAAAAGTCTCTTCCTCTTGCGAGTAATTGAAGGCAAGTGATAAATTTTGAAAGCACCGTACCCAGTGAAGCCAAAAGCAGCAAGTAGAAAGAGCCACTTTTTTCTTTTACGGGCATAATCAAAACCCTTTTCGATGAATTGCAATTCCATGACCAGGAATTCCAACGAAACTCACAGATTGATAACTCCACCTTTTCCTCACATAAGTCGATAAATTCGTTCGTTCATTCATTCATTGAGATCACTTGCAAGAAATTGAAGCTTCAACGCTTTAATTGCTGAGCACCTCCTTCTTGCTGTGTTCCGATAAAACGGCGCGAAATCAGGCGGACAGTGAATGGGTTTAAGAATAGGTACAATGAACAAAGAACGTGAGGCTGGGCGGCGGAACAAGAGGGAGAGGAGAGAGAGGGAGAGATGAATGGAGAAGGGAAGGGGGTCAAGACTCCAAGGGCGTTGCAGAAGAAAACAGAGACGTCTCGTGTTTGCAAATTGGAATGGGAAGGGCAATTGTGAGCCTTCTATTCTTTGGCGGAGGCCATCACCCCAACCGTCACCGTCATCGTTCCACGCCACCACTCCAAATCTGTTTACCCCACCACACCCTGCTACTCCCCCTTTTTTTAAAAATAAATATTATCTGCTCTCATATATTTTCAAATTTCAACATAAAAGAATAAATTGTTAAAACGAAAAAAATAAAAATAAAATTAGACTTTCATAGGATATAATATAAATTACTTATTTTTTATTACCAAAATTTTAAAGTAGATAATATCTATAAAAATAAGTTACGGTTCCGTCATTTGAACTAAAATTGTTATGGCTTATTGTTTATAAAATACAGTAACTACACTATTTAAGGAATAGTTTATATTTTGAGTTGAAAATAAATTTGATTTTTTATTTTAGGCCACAATTAAATTTTGTAATTCAATGCACGGTACATAATATTATTAAAATAAAAGTGTTAATAAATTATTATTAAGCCATTATTTTACTGAAAATAAATATTAAGTTTTAATATATATTTTTTGAGAATATAATTTGATAATTAAAATAGATAATATACAATGTTTTTGTGAATAAAAAGTTTAGGTGAATTAGATCAAAGTTCACTCAAGCGAAAATATGTTTTTGTATTAAAAAAAGCACTTATAAAAATATTGACAAACTTTATTGACAATAAAATCTTCATCTCAAAAGTAACATTTCGATCCATGATTTTGTGAGTTATCGACCAAATTCTTATTAACGAGAATATTTTTTGCTGGCAGGGAGTGGATAATTTTTAGAAAAATTGTTATGAAGATTTAAAAAAGCAATATAATTACTAAAAAATTTTGATGACAACATAAAAGTTTGTAATGATAAGTTTCAAGATAGAAAATAATAATTATTTAATTATTATTGAAATTTACTTATAATTATTTTTTTCTTAGAACTTAATTATAATTCTTCCTAATTTTTATCTCTCTCAAAATGATGGTGAAAGGATCCAGTAGTTGATTCCCAACCCCACAAACAAATAATTCAACTTAATCTATTTCGGGATCATGGGCTTAGTGGAAGCAAAAGGATCATGTGACCAAGCGTGGAGCGGAACAAGCCGCCATATGGAATTGGGCTTGCAAATCAATAGGAGGAAAAGGCGTGGCCCATTTGTGTTATCTGCAAACAACAATGGATCCTTACAGTACCAAATAACTGAGACAGCAACATGTATAATCCAATCCATTATACGAAAAGCTTTCACATAACCAACGGGGATTGAGTCTAGTAATAGAAATTAGACCCTCACAACATGACGAATCAATGTTCGAATACCCGCTGAGAGAGGTACCCGCATTTAGTGCCCAACAGTACTTCGAATAGGATTACCTCTAATAAAAAGATACTTATGCTTTAGCGGAAAAAAAAAGTTTTCACATACTTGTATTAAAAAAAAAAAAAGAAAAAAAAAGAAAAAGCTTTCACATACTTTGGATCATTAAATATACGCGTCCGCTTTTCAAGGGCAAGCATGTCTCTTCCGATAAATGTAGTCCAATGATCAAGGCAGTAGCTAAAACATTTTTATCAATTTCCTCAAAAACATAATTATCCAGAAAGTTAGAGAAATGATTCTTCCTGAATACATCATATAATGTAAGAAATGAAAGCCTAAAATGCACCCATTTCTCATTATGTGCAACGCTCGGTTCTTATTCGTATTTAAGTCTCTCGTAATAAAGTCAATATATCACCAGTACTCTGCATATATTTTACAATGTTATATGGATCTCTCGTCTTCTTTACTTAAAAATGTAGTTGTTTCTTTAGGATTATTCTTCACTGGAGGCGGTGAACAGAAATGATCATCAACATCATTTGTTGGCGAATCTTGCTCTTGCTCCTCTCCTTCAAGCATCTCTACATCTTTGCTCGGTGAAGGATGATTGCTTGGCTTGAACCCCCATATTGGACTTGAAAGATCACTATCATCCCTTGCTGGTAAATCTTGTGGATAACCATAAGGCTTTTGAGGCAATTCTAAGTCTTGCTCATCTCTCTCAAGCATCTCCACAACCTTGGTCATTGAAGGACGATCACTAGGCTTGGTCTGAATGCACCACAGCCCAACGATCATCATTTTCCTTGCCACTTTCATTTCTTCCTCTGTTGTATCTGCTATGTCGATTTCATTTCCTTCGTTTAGTTGATCATATACCCAAAAGGGAAAGTAAAATTGACTAGATTCTTCAGTCAATGCACTCAAATTCTTCCTTCTACCAGCAATTTCCATCAATAGCTTCCCAAAACTATAAACATCGGCTTTGCAAGAGACTCCTCCTGCATTTCTGTAGAATAGTTCAGGAGCCATGTATCCTATAGTTCCCCCACCTGTTGTAAGAGGCACAATGCTATTATTTGTAGGATAGAGTCCAGCAAGGCCAAAATCAGAGACTTTTGGGATGAAGTTGTCATCAAGAAGGATGTTGGGCGGCTTTATATCAAAATGCAGAATTTGCACATCACACCCTTTGTGAAGATATTCAATACCACGAGCTACTCCAAGAGAAATGGCATACAATTGATGAAGATTCAAGGATTGATCATAATGATTAGGTTTAGACAGAATGTATTTGTCGAGAGATCCATTTTTCATGAATTCATATATAATAGCATGATTTGATCCTTCCACACAATAACCTATGAGTTGCACCACATTAACATGGTGGATTCTACCAACGGTAGCAACTTCGTTTATGAAATCCTGACCATTGGCTTTGGCATTATTCAACATCTTGACAGCCACGTCACGACCACTTCGAAGTTGTCCTTTGAAAACGGAGCCATAGCCTCCCTTCCCAAGTCTTACTTTAAACCCATTTGTCATCTTCTTGAGGTCATTGTAGGAGTACCTTATAGGGATGATGTTGTTCTCACTTTGCAGAAAATCTTCAATGTTGTCAAACACTGATAAATGTCTTCGTCGCCATTTATAGATCAACAGGCCAAGGAGAAATGGAGTCGCCAAAACAAATTTAGCTCCAATATAAGCTGTTAATGAAAATTTAAAAGAGAACATAGATAATTAGAACGTGTCCTTCGACTGAAACTCGTTTGCGCAGTCATTGCACTGTCTACTGCTCTTGCATTTGTAAAAATTGGATAATTAAGTTTGTTAAAGTCAAGAGATACCTAACACAGACAGAGCGAAGTATATCCTATAGTCTGCAAAACAAGATGAAAAAGTTGGTATTAGTTTCTCTTGCCAAAGGTCACTATGATTAAGGTGAGTTAGTGCCACATAGTAGGTTTGTCAAGTTTTATTAGTATGAATGAGTTCTTAGGACTAGCTATTCCTTCATAATAACTAGTAAACAACTATATATATATATCGTATAAGAAGAATAAAATAAAAACGACAACCAGTCAATAAAGATCATAGTAATTAAATGCATGGCACATAAAAATAATCTGTGAAGGGGGAAAAGTTGATATAGACAAATTTTTGACAGTATATTCATAAAATTATTTACATATATATATATAAGCAGTAGAAATTTTTGACTCTTTCTTTTTTTCTTTTTCGTGACATTTGTTGATACAGTGCAACTTGCAAGCATGTATCATTCAGGCTTAAACAAAAGCGTTAGAAGTTATCATGAGATGCCTTACTCAGGATGCTCCGAAGGATCATTTCAAAAATGCTATTCTCTGTTGCAATCACACCAGATAAACAAATGTATTAGTAAGGATATGTACTAGAATATTGTAAAATAACAAATTCAATAACAATAAAATGATATCCAAGGAAAAAAAACATATATTTCATATAACTAAGCAAAAGTTAAACGTACTATGGTTGTGAACTATTGATTATGCATAGCTAGGGTGCGAAGGTGCATATGCACAGTGCGTAGCGACTGATGAAACTAAAAGATCAAATATAGAAAAAAAATATAAAAAGCTCCAGTTTTGTAGAGTATATATGTATTGACAAATGGAATTAAATCGATTAATGGACTTACCCGAGTGACTTTTGAGCCAAGAAAGTTCAAAGCCATAAAGAAGCATATTGTGGATGTCCGTGCAGGACCAAGACTGGTTGTTCTTCAGAGCAGGCCACGATGTCATATACATCATTTCTATACGGCAATTGTCATCTAACGCCGCATACGCTACAATTCCCATCCCAACACAGGCATACAAATTCGATGAAGAAGAAGAAGAAGAAGCTACAGAGCCATTTGAAGTTTTGAAGCAAGGCGCTGTGTCCACAAAGCCAGGGGAATCTAGAGGGTGTTCACAACTTACGTATATCATCATCATACTTGTGTACAATTCATACCACAACAAATCTCCATTTTTGTTGGGTCCATCAATGGTGGAGGTATATGGATATGATTTGCTAAAGTTGTAGTCTGTCAAAGAATACTCAGGGAGGGAAGAGGAATCGAACTCCACAATATTAGCATCCCTTAATCGGATTGTGTAGTTCTCATAATCAATGGACAAAACACTGTATCTCCCAGATTGCCAGTACATTACCAGTTGGTTTTGCTCGCAAGAAAGGTTGTACCTTTGATCACCACACTGCTCTGGAGAGTCTTTTAGCCGAAAAGGGCTCCTAATGTTGTGATCTCCACACAGACTAGAACAGGTCTGCTGTCCATCTGATGCGTTGCAAGTTCTGCATAATGCCATAATCAGAAACAGAGCTACTGGTAATTGTGTTGATGAGGAAAACATGTCCCTTATCATGAAGATCCCAAAATGAAGAGTAATTAGTAATCTCAACTCCTGAAAGACATATAAAAGTCCTTCCAAACATGTATTTCGTATAATCAAGAATTTGCCTAGAAAATCTTCCTTTTGACCGTTTGGCTGCACTATAAAAAATTAACAAACGTGTGTGTATTGACACCACATGTTTCTTATCATCGAGAGGTTTCTAGAAATTCTTTTGAAGTTGACGCTTAACACCTTGACAGGGCTACCAATACTTCACAAAAGTGAGAGTTTATTGACGTGAGCAGGTACATTATGAAGGACACGCTTGAAAGACATACTCTTTTGGAAAAATCTCTTGGTTTTGTATATGAGATGAGATTAGGAACTTACTATCTCATCTTGCTACTTGGGGAAGGCCAGGACATGGAAACTTCACTTATAAACTCCTTCTTCTCTGTATGCTTGTTGCTAACTCTTAGGTTTTCAGAGTCTGTAGGAAGCTGGAATAGCTGTCCAGAACCTGAAACAACATGCGGAAACCTTCCTGTTCGGTTTCCTTTCCGAGTAATAGGACGCCAACCAGCACAGTGCGGCTATCCTGGGTTTGATTTACAATGTTCTTCTGCCAATCACGCTATTCTTGAGCTTCCTGGATCAGTCCATTTCAATGTCAAACATATTGATTACAAATTTCAAACCATTCAACTATATGCTTCTGGTTGCCTTTCAAGGCATTTACGTAACTTCACTCTTCTTCCTTCCCCTTTCAAGTTCACCGACCGGAATCTTGCTGACTTTACAATTTTCAATTGCTCGTCACCAAGAGATGGAGCACTTATTTCAACTTGCCTCAGTAGCTCTACTTACCAAGTATATGCCGTTTCATCCTATAGTCTGATTCGTGGACTTCCCTTGTTATTTTGCAGCAAAATATTTAACATTTCATTTGTTCCGCCTGAAATTTTTAATGTTGAGAACACTCTTCATTTGATGTGGTCTAATCCATTGTGCAAACATTGTGAATCAAATGGAGCAATATGTGGATTCAACAATGGTAATAGAGGCAATGATACTACATGTTTCAAGGATCCTCACCGTGGTAATATGAAACTCTTGCCTCAAAACTTGCTTTACTTTTTGCATATATCTATATGGCAAATCATTTAGATAAACCGAACATAGCATTTGTCCGTGAATATAGGTATCAGTTCTAATACACGTAGAAAATAACATGAACGTATATATTCATTTCTTGTCTCTTGCAAATACCAGTGTTCTTTAAGAGATAAGGCATGGCTTCTTTGAAATGCTTATATCAGTATGCTTATCTGACCAATCATGTTAATTTCTTTTGCAGGTTCATCAAACAAATTTGTAATTACAGGTTAACTTCCCAAATGAACTATGTATATTCTGCTGAAGGTAAATCATACTTTTTGAGACTAAATATCCGAGTTATCATATGTGTAGGATCAATCATGGGTTCACTTCTATTGGTGATTATTTTAGTTGCAATTCTTTATATCCGCAACTCTTACAAATCACGGAAAGAAAACCAAGCCATAATTGAGAAGTTTTTGAAAGATTATAGAGCTCTCAAGCCCACAAGATATTCTTATGCTGAAATCAAGAGGATTACCAATAAATTTGAAGTCAAGTTAGGGGAAGGACCTTACGGTAGTGTGTTCAAAGGAAACATTTCATCTGATTTCAAAGTTGCAGTGAAGATTCTCAATAATTCGAAAGGCAATGGTGAAGAGTTCATCACTGAAGTTGGAACAATGGGCAAAATCCATCATGTCAACATTATTCGCTTAATGGGCTTCTGTGCTGACGGCTTTAGAAGAGCGTTGGTTTATGAATACTTTCCATATGGTTCATTACAAAATTTCATAAATTCATCAGATAATAGGCAAAACTTTATTGGTTGGAAAAAGCTCCATGGTATAGCTTTAGGTATAGCCAAAGGAATTGAGTACCTTCATCAAGGGTGTAAGCAACGCATACTTCATTTTGACATCAAACCTGGTAATGTTTTATTGGATGATGACTTCACTCCAAAAATATGTGATTCCGGGTTGGTCAAGTTGTGCTTCAAAGGTCGAAGTATAGTGTCAATGACTCATGTTAGAGGAGCATTGGGTTACATAGCTCTAGAAGTTTTCTCACGAAATTTTGGAAATGTGTCTCATAAAGTAGATGTTTATAGTTTTGGGATGTTGCTGCTTGAATTAACAGGGGGAAGAAGGATCACCCATGACACAAAAGAAAATGCTCCCCACATTTACTATCCCAAATGGATCTATAATATTTTAGAAGAAAGGGAGGATGTAAGGATTCATATTGAGGAAGAAGGTGATGCTAAAATTGCAGAAAAGTTGGGAATAGTGGGATTGTGGTGCACTCAGTGGCATCCTGTGGATCGACCATCAATGCAAGTAGTGGTTCAAATGTTAGAAAGAGAAGGAGATAAATTACCAATACCTCCGAATCCTTTTAATGTTGAAGGCATGTCAACAAGAAAAAGGGCCAGCGTGCCCACAAGAAGTCAGATGCAAGGATTAGAAATAATCCAAGAAGTAGATTGAGGACAGTCAATAATGATAAAATATTGACTGGTTTGGTACATTTGGAGGTTAGCCTTTTGTTGTGTGTTGTTCTGTCATTGTTTGCGTAAATGTTTGAGCCTACATGTTCTGTCAATGTTTATTCTCTTCATGAGTAATCTATGCCGTAATATTGGTATGATCAACTAAGGGGGAAAATATATCATTCATTCTTAATTAGCATGTTTTTCATCTATGAATACCAGATAAAGCTTTCATGCAGGTTTGCTGCAAAAGGTTTCTATAATGCACTTGAAGTATCAACATAAACATCAGTTCTCAATCAAATTCTCCTCCTTTAATTTGCATATTTTCCGATCACATAGGGATAAAGAAGTAGCAACATATATAGAGAACAATATAAGGAGGATACAATTCCCGTTGACATTCCATACATATATGAATACATACACACACCTGCTTGTTTTTAGTACCTGAAGTATGTGTTTAATAAAAATTAAGGACACAAACTAGAAACGTTTGGGTATCAGACTTAGGTTCAAAATATATTAGCTCTGTAGCAGAGCATAGGAAATTAAATTGATATTTTCTCTGATCCTAAATATAAAAGTTAGTTTACAAATTTGGAGATATTAAAAAAATTAATAAAGTTGGTTATTTGTTACAAATATATATTAGTCTCCCTAAACTATGGTTTTCAATGTGTATTAGATGGTTGGAATTATTCCTTAGTGAGAGCCTTTACAATTAATAGAGATATTTTGGAAAAAGATAAGAGACTAAGTGAATTGAATTCTTATATGTAGGATTAAATTCAACTCTTAATTAGCTCTTATATTAAGGACTAAGATTTTTTTCATTTACGGGGAAAAGGAAGAAAACGTATAGGTGAGTTAGATTTTGAGAATTGTGAGTCTGAGGCAAATCAAAAGACTCAGGATGTGTTTTTACAAAAATATATAAATTGTTCATCAATATTGAAGTGCCAAATTAAACTGAATGAAGAATAATTGAAGCTTCCGAGAAAGTTTCCAAGACAATGAGATTAGATACGAATTTCGAAGATGCGGTTGCTACGGCTTACACGTGGTCAACCAAAGGAACATCCTTATCTTCCATCCATGGTTCCACCGATATCAATTATTTTTAACTTGGTCATCACTATTTATAGCTATGACTAAAGCCAAAGGCTAAGCGTGTATGGCTAAGCCAAGAAACCCTCAGTAGGCCTTGATTTCTTGATCGGACCAATAGAGACTTAGTCTAGCTATGACCAGAGGCTTATTACAAATGAAAACAGTTTACTTCAGACTTTGATGAGTTTCCAGGAAACTGAGACACAGTCAGAAAAATTCAATAACGTGCCTGCAAGGGTGGAAATTTGTGAGTATGAAAGCAGACCCCTCCCCAACCACTTGTCTCGCATTAGATATTTTAGACTTTGACATGTCTTTACCACAAAAATGTATTTATGAATGAAAAGCTTGTCTATCCAACTTGAATAATTTTCAACCCATTTTTATGGCGCAAATTCTATAAATGACTTATCAGAATCAATATTCAGGAAACTGAGACACACTCAGAAAAATTCAATAACGTGCCTGCAAGGGTGGAAAATTGTGAGTATGAAAGCAGACCCTTCACCCAACCACTTGTCTAGCATTAAATATTTTAGACTTTGACATGTCTTTCCCACAAAAATGTATTTATGAATGAAAAGCTTGTCTATCCAACTTGAATAATTTTCAACCCATTTTTATGGCGCAAATTCTATAAATGACTTATCAGAATCAATATTGCTTTTTCAATAAATAAGTAAATGAAGAAGTCACGTAGTTGTACATATTTAATAAGTTCGTGATTTGAACACTAAGCACTCATAAAAATGTTTTATTCTTATCAATGATTTCTTTTCTCAAACGGAAAATCAAGCCCTGAAACTCTACTGCAGAATTGAAGCTACCACATCAATTTGACTGTATTAGTTTAGGGTGGAAAAAAGGGGTCATAATTGAAGCTACAAATCTCAAAGTAGAATGATTCGATTCCAAATTTATATTTGAACTACATATTCAATGGTCCAAATAAATAATAAGTTTCTTGGTAAAAAAAAAACAATAAGTTTGAATATATTTTTTGGAGAATAAACTTTCATAATTAAAATAGATACAGGCACGTACAGGATTGGTCCTAATATGTCCAGGCACGTCCTCACAATTTTTACTGTAAGACTTATTTAACTAATTTGATTAGATTAAGAAAGGTAGTTAGGTAAGTTAATTATAAGAAATATTGCATGTTTTTCTTAAAATGTCATAATCATCTTTCTTAATATCCTCTCTCCTTCTTCTATTTGATTATGGTTGAGAGGTTATCAATAGGATAATTTAAAAAAATTTATAAATATAAAAAATAGGTCTTATTAGAGCCAAGCTCAAATCAATAATTAGTTCATACATCAAAGATCATAAGAATATAAAATTTTTTTGTAAACAAAAGTTTAGACAAGTAGGATTTCGACGTTTCAATAATGTCAAGGCATTTTTTTGGGCTTACAAAGCACTTATAGAAATTTTTATAGATGATTTATCAACCAAGTCTGATTCTTACATGAAAATGCACCCATGACTTTGTGAGTTACTACCTCCTAGCTTTTGTACTCTTTCGTTACTTAATATACAACCTAATTGGAGAGTTGATATTATTCTATATATAAGATATATTTAATATACTTATCAATTCTTTCTTAAATTAACCTTATTAATATTTTTATAATAATTATTAAGTAGGAGAGGAAGGAAGAAAATTAAGAAAGATGCTTAAGTTGTTTTTAAAAAAATCACACTAACTAATTTAACCAATATCCCTAATCTACTCAAATTAATTAATTAGATTCATATATTAAGGACAGGATAAGTATAAGATTTAATTTCTAGTTCAATAATGATCGAATGTAATATTAAATTATAGAAAAAAACTTTGATCAAGTTTTTAAGACAGATAGTCATATATGATTGAAAGATTTGATATAATAAATATGATAAACTTACATAAGTATTGTTCTAAACTAAATTCTTATTCGCAAGAAGAGTTTTTGTTGCCTGGGTAGACAGTATATAATTTTCACGTCTTTAAAGAAAAGGACCTAGTGATTCGGACCTTTGGTTCATTCCCACTCAATCTATTTCGGTATAATGGGCTTGGGGGAAGTAAAAGCAATGCAAACCATGACAAAATTTCTTTTTTTTTTTTTTTAGCTAAAGTATAAGTATCTTCTTATTGGAGGCAATCCTATTTGAGACACTATCCGGTACTAAATGTGGATACTTCTCCCGATAGGGATTCGAACCTTGATTCGTCACGTTATGAGAAACTAGCCCCTTCCGCTAGACCCAATCCCATTGGTCAAACCATGACAAAACTATTTTCAATACAAGTCATCTGCTATGAAGCGGGAAACAAGCCGCTACATGGGAATTGGGCTTGCCAAACAATAAGAGCAAGAAACGTGACCTATTTGTTTGATCAACTACACAAATTTTCTAATAAAAGGATACCTAAACATAATTAAAAAAATCATTTACCCGTGTTATATAATTTTGTGTTATATTAGGCCATTTATATCTTACTTTTTCAATAGCAAAAATTACAAAAAAATCATAAAAATTACAAAATCGTAAATTAGGATTCATTATAAGATTTGTATAGGTTTTTATACTTTGACAAAATACTTTATTTGTAATTTTTCAATCTTCATAATTTTTTTTTGTTGCAATTTTCCCTTTTTAATATACAGAATCTATTAGCCAACTGTCTCAAAAAAGACAGTAATTGCGCACACAAAAATAGAGGACACTTTCACCAATCCCTTTAATAGATATATGCAGCATTTCATGAATTCATCGTATAGTAATTAAACACATGATCGGATAGAAAAATCCTCAAGAAAGGGCTTCACTCATTGCTCAGCAAGTATAATATTTTCATCAAGATAAGTATGGATTGTGCATGGTCATTTTTTACTTCCAACGTTATTTTGGTCATCCACCATTCAACGCTAAAAATATTACTCCACTTAGTCAAAAATATAAGACTCATTATTTAGGACAGGAGGAGTAGTATATAATCAATCGAAATTATATCTCAAACTAATGTTGCCAGAATCAAATTGAATAAGAAACCAGTTATATATATATAAATATAAATATTGCCTTCGCTAATTAATATAAGCCTCAATTGACTAATTTGAAAAAATTAAAAAAATGACTGAATAACTTAATTGTAGTAATTACATAATCTTTCTGAAATACTTATGTGTATTAAGAAAATGACTGAAAAATTAAGAAAAATTAATTTTGAAAAACACAATAAATATAGATATTTTAAAGTAATTTAGTAACTTTTTTGATCTTCTCAGATTAGTTAACTGAATCTTATATTAAGAACTAAAGTAGTGTGTTCGTGTGTGTATATGATTCAGAACAATTAAAAACCGGCTAAAAGTGAATTTGGGAAGAATTAGTCAAAATTATTTTTTAGTTTTTATTTTTAATTTCACAAGTTATGTTACTTTTTGGCTTTTATTTGTCTTTGGGTTAGGTTTTTTAAGTGTATATTTGATGATGATTCATTGGTGGTTTTAGTTTATCATGAAAGCATGTGCCGATTTGATCGGACAATTAACTGGTTATATATGATGATTTTTTTGGTGATTTCTAATTGACAATAAATATTATTATTTTCATGTTGACATGATTGACCCTAAATTTGTCATGTATAGTAAGAATATTAATAAATAATATCTAAGATATCTCTTTATTTTTATACATATTCTTGAAAGTATATCAGTTTATTTATCGTTCAACTATTAAATCTTGAACTGTCCGATTATGAAAACATTGTCTCATCAGATGGACAAAAGTACAATGTTATTAGCAACCGTCGAAGGGACAAAAAGTCCCCATTACATCAAAATTCGTCTGAGAAAATTCTGAACATATAATAAGATGTTAGTCTTGGCATAATGCTGCTACACGTACTAGCCATTTAGGAGGGTTGCAGGGGCAAAGATCACGAGAGGAGAAAGCTAGACAAGAGGTTAGAATTCATATTGACGCGAAGAGAAGATTCTAAAATTGCCAAATGAAAATAGAGAACTAGGAAAAGTATTACTTAAGTGCATCCAAAGTTATGCTATATATAGATCAACTATCATTCTGTATCAATGGAAGCTTGTGGTTCAAATCCTTTTGCTTCTTTATAAAAAGTGTATGTGTTATCTACCAGGAAAGACGGATCCTGACACTACCAAATAACTGAGAGGGCAAAATATATACCATTATATGAAAAGCTTTCACATACTTTGGATCATTAAATATGTGTCCCCTATTCGAGCATGTCTCTTCTGATAAATGTAGTCCTAGGACCAAGGCAGTAGGTAAAACATTTTTATCAATTTCCTCAAAAACATAACTATCCAGAAAGACATGATGCTTCTTCCTTACTGTATCACATGATATGAGAAATGGAAGCCTAACATGCATCCATTTCTCAGGTCGATACAACCCCCACTTCTTATTCATATTTAAGAGTATCTCGTAATAAAAATATATATATCAAGGTCATTAGTACTCAACATACATATGTACAATGCTATATTGATCTCTCATCATCTTTAGCTAAAAATGAGGTTGTCTCTTTAGGATTATTCACTGAAGGATCAGAGGATTTAGGCGTTGAACGTAAATGAGCACTAACATCAATTGTTGGTGAATCTTGTGCATATAGAAAAGACTGCTGAGGCAATACTGACTCTTGCTCCCCTGCTTCAAGAGCCTTTTCCATCGAAGGATGATTGCTTGATGAGTTGGATCGTCGTGTTGAATATGCAATATCATCCCTTACTGGTAACTCTTCTGGATATAGATAAGGCTTTTGAGGCAATTCCAAGTCTTGCTCGTCTCCCTCAAGCATCTCCATAACTCTGTTCATTGAAGGACGGTCGCTAGGCTTGGTTTGAATGCACCACAACCCAACGATCAGCATTTTCCTTGCCACTTTCATTTCTTCCTCTGTTGCATCTGCTATGGTAATTTCATTCCCTTCATTTAACTGATCATGAGCCCAAAAAGGAAAATAAAATTGACTTGATTTCTCAGCCAACGCATTCAGATTCTTCCTTCTACCAGCCATCTCCATTAATAACATCCCAAAGCTATACACATCAGCTTTATAGGAGACTCCACCTACATTTTGGTAGAAGAGCTCAGGAGCCATGTATCCTATGGTTCCTCTTGCTGCTGTAAGAGACACAATACTATCATTTGTAGGATAGAGTTTAGCAAGCCCAAAATCAGAAACCTTTGGGGTGAAGTTGTCATCAAGAAGGATGTTGTGCGGCTTTATATCAAAATGCAGAATTTGCATATCACACCCGTTGTGAAGATATTCAATACCACGAGCTACTCCTAGAGAAATGGCATACAATTGATGAAGATTCAAGGATTGCTCATTGTGATTAGGTTTACAGAGAATGTATTTGTCAAGAGACCCATTCTTCATGAACTCATACACAAGAGCACGCTTTGATCCTTCCACACAATAACCAATGAGTTGCACAACATTAACATGGTGGATTCTACCAAGTGTTGCAACCTCGTTGATGAAATCCTGACCATTGGCTTCAGCCTTATCCAACATCTTGACAGCTACATCACGACGACTTCGAAGTTGTCCTTTGAAAACAGAGCCATAGCCTCCTTTCCCAAGTCTTATTTTAAACCCTTTTGTCATCTTTTTGATTTTTCTATAGGAGTACCTTATAGGGATGATGTTGTTGTCGCTTTGCAGAAAATCTTCAATGCTTTCATACATAGATAAATGCCTTCGTCGCCATTTATAGATCAGAAGGGCAACGAAAAATGGAGCCCCCAACACAAATTTGGCCCCCGCATAAAGAGCTGTCAATGAAAATTTAAAATAGAAGATAAATAATTAGAATGTGCCTTTTAACTGCAACTAGTATTGAATTTCTATTGTTTGGTCACCCATTGAACTGTCTACTCTTGTACTCTTAAAATTTGGATTAGTTTGTTTTAAGTCAAGGGATACCTAACACGAATAGGGTGTTCGTCCACTGCAACAAGTCTGCAAAACAGAGGAGACAAAAATTGATATCAGTTTCTCTTGTGAGAAAGCACTGTGGTAGATGTGAAAATACTTAGTGCCACATCGGATAGGATGTCGTTATATTAGTATGGTGGTGGGTTCTTGGCACTAGCTATTACTTCACAACCTATATATGCACAATTATTTATACATCGTATCAGAAAAATAAAATAAATATACACTATCATCATAAAGATTATAGTAATTGAATGAATAGCTAGTAAAAAAATCATTTGTAAACGGGAAAAAGATTGCGGGACAAATTTTTGACAGTAAGTTCATAAAAATTTACATACAAACAGTAGAAATGGAGCCCCCAAGACAAATTTACCTCCAGCATAAATAGCTGTAGATGAAAATTCAAGAGAGAACATAGGTAATTAATTAGAATGTGCCTTTCGACGGAAACTAGTATAGGTTGGAATTTCTATTGTTTGGTCAGTCATTGCACTGTCTACTCTTCTACTCTTAAAAATTAGATAAGTTTGTTAAAGTCAAGGGATACCGAACGTTATCATAGCGTAGAGGTATGAGTAGAGGTATGACCAAATGTCTGCAAAACAGAGAAAACAAAAAGTGATATCAGTTCCTCTTGCGAGAAAGTACCATGATTAATGTGAATATAGCTTGTGCATCAGCATAGTATTAGCCTATTAGGAGAAGGGCTTATGTATAAATTTCGCACCGAAAGTTATTCAAAACTAATATTGACTATTAAAGTATTAATATTTACCATTAACATTTTTAATGATAAGAAACAATATTGCTTCATTTTAATACTTATAGGAAACTTTGAACGCGAAAAACCTATGGGACACTACTATTGTTCCTGAATGAAAACTTTCGAAACGCATTTATACCTTAACCCTAAGGAGGAAGTACAAACTACATTTATAATGTATAACTGCAAAATAACCAATATTAATTTATTATTTATAGATATATTTGTTGAATAATTTTTTTAAATCTTAATTATTGGAGGTAATTAATTATTTGTCTCATCCTAGCCACATGATACCTCAATGCCACATTAAATTCCGATTAATCAAGTTGAGCTGAGAAGGACCAGAACAAACACCTCTAACTGAGCTTCACACTCATTGCTACTTAGAATAATGAAGCAAAATAGTGAGAGTCAATCTTAAGTGGTAGGTGCAATTAGTGGTATTTACGGGACGGGACGAGACCGGGACTGTGATGAAGTTGTTACATTAGTATGAAAGTGAGCTCTTGACACTAGCTATTCCTTCGCAAGCTATAAACAATTATTTATGTACCGTATAAGAAACGTAAAATAAAAATACACTATCATTCAATAAAGATTATATTAAAATGAACTAATAAGATGTTGGTTGAGATAGCAAATATCTCATCCTTGTAAGAACAAGGTTACAAGTTCGAATCTCATGAAGCATATTTGTTGAGAGGCTTTAACTTTAATACCCCCAATTCGATAAAGAGTCAAATCTAAAATAATTTGGAGAGACTCTGAGTTTACGCAAAATATAGTAAAATGAATAGCTCATGAAAGTAATCTCTGAAGGGGAAAAGGGTTGATGTAGGACAAATTTGAAAGTAAATTCATAAAAAAAATTTATATTTAAGCAGTAGAAATTTATGACTTTTTTCAAAGAGATTAATTCTTTGATCCAGCGCAATTTCCATGCATGGAACCAAAAACGTTATGGGTTATCATGAGATGCTTACATGCGATAGGCCAACAGATCCGTTCAAATTTGCTCCATCCTACTGATGTTACACCAGATACACGAATGCATTAGTAGGGGTATGTGGTAGAATATTGTAAAATAAAAAAAATTCACTCACAATAAAATGATATCCAAGGTAAACAAAAAGAAAAAAAAGTTATATATTCCTCATAACTAAGAAAATATTAAATGTATGATGGCCGTCACATAGAGGTGATACACTGATACGTATTTAGTTGACATATCACAGATGATTTGTCTTAGAAATTAAGAAAAATAATTGACAAAAAATAAATAAAAGAAGGAGAATACTAGAGAATAACATGAGTTTTCGGTGGACAGTCAAGTGCCAGCGTGCTAATCATTATATCCTTGTGATCGAGGATCACTTTTTCTCCTACACAATGAAAAACTATGATGGGTCGAGCAATTACGGTGGGGAATAGATTAACGCGATATAATTATAAAAAATATAGATAAATAGTTGAAAGTATAAAAATTAGAGTGACGTCTTTATATAAAGAAAAAAAAAAGTTTAGGAGATAAACAAAAAACATCAATTTTTTTTTTTCTGGAAAAAAGTATGGTTCTTTTGATAAGTTGTACTTTGGGTTTTTGTTTTTTGGTTTTGCTGTGTGATGGGTTGTATCTCTAGGTTTTATTTGAATGGGTTTTTTTCCTGGCTGGCTATTGGTGTTTGTAATTAATTTTTTTTTGGCTTTGCATTATTTTTTTAATTTCCATAATGGCCAAGCATTCAGAAATAACAATTATGGAGAAGATCACAAAAGTCATAATTGAATCCCCCCCCCCCCCCCCCAAAAAAAAAAACCTGCTCTATCCCGTGTTACAAGGAATGGCCCTGGCGCTGTGTGTGTTTTTTTTTTTTTTTTTTTTGGGGGAGGGGGGGGACCAAATATTTTCTACTAAAAGCTAAGAAACCATTCCATCTCTATAATGGAGGACAATGGAAGTATGGTAAAGTCAAAATTGTCCCTCATATAGTCATATATGAGTATAGCCAAAATATAATGAATTTTTTAACATGTCAATAAACTTTTTTTTATTTATACTTTTTTGGTTATTTACGTTTTATTTTCTCATCTTCATTTATATTTTTTTATATTTATTTTTATTATATCTGTCATCATTTTCATTTCTACATCTATTATTTCGATTTTATTCAGAATTCATATTTTTTTAATTTATTTTGTTTTAATTAGTTTTGATATAATATTGCATTTTGATGTATATGTATATTGGGAGCCTTTTTGAAAGTAAATAATATTTTATCAAGAGCAACTTAGTCAATTACCATTATATCTTTTTCATCTTTTTCATATTTTATAATAAAAAAACATACAATAATACAAAATATCACTACTTTCTAGTTTGTAATTAAATATGAACTACAAATTAAATGTTATATTAAAGACAGGAGGGCTACTATCTTTCTTAAAATATATGAAATGAGGTATTAGTAATCTCATTTCCATTTCTTTATAATCCATTCCAATGTACTCCTAAGTCCTACCAAATACAAGGTAAAGTCATCGTGATTCTTGAGGTTAGTGGTGGAGGAGGACTTATATTAAATGTTAACTGAATATTATGACCAAAATTTACTAAAAAAAACTATTGAACCAAAATTTTTAATATATCTTTTTATCGTTTAATCATCTTCATTTTATTCTTGCATTGTTTTTATCTAATAAATACAAAAGTAAAATTGAATATAATTCTTTTTCATTGAATGTAAAGAAAGTTACTCGATTAGTCAACATGCATTTTCATTCTTTTTTTTCCTCTTATTTTTGTACACACTTTGATTTCATTTTTCTTTTTGGCCAACACATCTTGATTTCAATCAGAGTTATTTCATGTGCAACAATCTAAAACTTACGCACAAACCTGGACTGCGAGAATATAGGTAGAAACTAATTTTCGGCCAAAAAAAAAATATGGGTAAAAGCTAGGGTTGAATTATAATAATTAATTATTATATTGAAGGATTTTTCAATTATAAATTTTTTTCTTGTAGGCATAGAAAAGAAACGACACAAATTAATTAGTTCGTATTTTAACAAGTAAAATATAATAATTGAAATCCTTAGATATTTTTATCCTAAAAAATGGAATTACATGTATATATAGGATGTTAACAATATGATTGACTTGTTTCAAGGAATTCCAAATGCAAGGGACGAGTAAGGATAGAGAGTGCATGAATCAAAGGTAAGAAAAAAACGAAGAAATGAGCCCCAGTTATATGTCGAGCATATGCGTATTGACATATGGAATTAAATCGACTAACATAATGGACTTACCTGACTTACAAACTGGTTTCGTATTTCCTTGATGGAAGCGCAAGACTGCGTATTCTCCATCATTGGGGCAGAAACTGTTGGACCAAGTAAGTTCAAAGCCATAAAGAAGCATATTGTGGATGTCTGTGCAGGACCAAGACTGGTTGTTCTTTGGAGCAGGCGCCGACGTCATATATATAAGTTCTACGCCACAATCATCGTCCAACCCCAAGTCACTGAGAGTTTCGCTGCCAACATTCACGTACGAATATGGAGAAGAAGAAGCTACAGAGCCATTTGAATTTTTGAAGCAAGGAGATATGTCCACAAACCGAGGGGAATCCACAGGTTGTTCACACCTTACGTATATCATATATTTCTTCAATTCATGCCATGTCACATGCCCATCTTCAGACTCCTCATCAAAGCCGGTGCTACATAGACCATGATAGCTAAAGTTGTAATCTGTTAAAGAATACTCAGGAAGGGAAGAGGAATCCAACTCCAGAATATTAGCATCCCTCACTCGGATTGTGTAGTTCTCATAATTAATGGACACAACACTGTATCTCCCAGATTGCCAGCACATTACCAATTGGTTGTGCTCGCAAGATAGGTTGTACTTGTGGTCACCACACTGCTCTGGAGACTCTCTTAGCCGAAAAGGACTGATAACATCGTGATCTCCGCATAAACTAGAGCAGTTCTTGTGTCCATCGAATGCCTCGCAAGTTCTGCAAAATAACATCATCATGAGCAAAGCGACCAGAAATTTTCCTAAAGAGGAACACATGTCCGTTATCATGATCTCAAAATGAAGAGTAATTAGTAGTTTCAACTTCGGAAAGACGTATAAGAGTCCTTCCACCGATGTATTTAGCATAATCAAGAAGCTGCCTAGAAGTTTTTCTTATGACACTGACAGCTTGTGTATTGACACCACATGTTTCTTATTATCCAGAAGTTGCCTAGAAATTATTCTGAAGTTGACACTTGACAGCTTGACAGGACTCCCTATAACTCACAAAGGTGAGAGGTTATTGACATAAGCAGGTACATCATGCAAGGAAAGTGTTAGGAAGCTACACGTGTTTAGAAAAACCGCTTGGTTTCGTATTTGAGATGAGATTAGGAACTTGTTAACTCATCTTGCTACTTGGGAGAAGCCAGAACATGGAAACTTTGCCTGTAAACTCCTTCTTCCCCTTATGTTTGTTGCTAATTCTTTTGTTTTCAGAGTCTGTAGGAAGTTGGAATAGCTGTCCAGAACCTGAAACATCATGTGGGAAACTTCTTGTTCGGTTTCCTTTTCGAGTAATAGGACGCCAATCAGAACAGTGTGGCTATCCTGGGTTTGATTTAGAATGTTCTTCTGCCAAACATGCTATTCTTGAGCTTCCTGGATCAGTCAAGCTCAATGTCAAATGTATCGATTACAAATCCCAAAGCATTCAGTTATATGATCCTTCTGGTTGCCTTTTAAGGCACGTCCGTTATCTCACTCTACTTCATTCCCCTTTCCAATTCATAGACCGCTATCTTTATGACTATACAATTTTCAATTGCTCGTCACCAAGGAACAGAATACTACATTCAAGGTGTCTAAGCAGCTCAACCTATCAAGTATATGCTGTTTATTCTGACGAGGATATCGGAGTACTTCCCTTATTTTGCAGAAAAATATTCAACGTTTCATCCATCCCATATGACATTATTGCGCATGATGATAGCACTCTTCATTTGATGTGGTCTCATCCAATGTGTAAACATTGTGAATTAAAGGGAACAAGATGTGGATTCAAGGATATCACAACGAGGAATAATACTACCAGTTACGATACTGCGTGTTTACAGGTTCGTCACAAAGGTAATATTGATCTCTTGCATCAAAACCTAATCCCCTTTGTCAAAATGTACATCATTTAGATAAACTGACTATAACATGCATTCGTTAATTTAATAATTACCTCTAATGAGCATATGAAGTGCTTGTTTGACAAATCCCCATAATCACTTAAAAAAAAAAAGAAGCTCTTTTGCACTTCACAAGATAAAACTTCTCTCACATATTTAAAACAAGCTAATCCAAACACCTTCAAAATCGCATGAATGTGTACATGTCTTGTCTGGTGTGAAGCATCAAAGTTCCTCATATGTAAGTCATGATTGGGTTAAATTCTCTTATGCATGCTATTGATCAATCATGTTAATTTCATTTGCAGGCTTATCAAACAAATTTGTAATTACAGGTTAGCATCAAGTTGATATTGGTATTTTCTCCTAGTGGCCAATTGTAGATTTTGAAACTAAATTCGAGCTCTCACATCATATGTAGGATCAATCTTGGGCTCACTTCTTCTAGTGTTGACCCCTGTTGTAATTCATTATGTTTGCAACCCTTACAAATCACAGAAAGAAAGCCAAGCAATAATTGAAAAGTTTCTGAAAGATTATAGAGCTCGCAAGCCAACCAGATATTCTTATGCTGAAATCAAGAGGATTACCAATCACTTTGAAGTCAAGTCAAGGGAAGGATCTTTCGGTACAGTGTTCAAAGGAAACGTTTCATCTGAGTTCGAAGTTGCAGTTAAGATCCTCACTAATTCTGAAGGAAATGGTGAAGAGTTCATCACTGAAGTTGGAACAATGGGCAAAATCCATCATGTCAACATTATTCGCTTAATGGGCTTTTGTGCTGATGGCTTTAGAAGAGCACTAGTTTACGAATATTTCCAAATGGTTCCTTACAAAATTTCATAAATTCATTAGACAAAAGCCAAAACTTTGTTGGTTGGAAAAAGCTTCATGAAATTGCTTTAGGTATAGCCAAAGGAATTGAGTATCTTCATCAAGGGTGCGAGCAACGCATACTTCATTTTGACATCAAACCTCACAATATTTTATTGGATGATGACTTCACTCCAAAAATATGTGATTTTGGACTGGCCAAATTGTGTTCCAAAGATCAAAGCATAGTGTCAATGACTAACGCCAGAGGAACATTGGGTTACATTGCTCCAGAAGTCTTCTCACGAAATTTTGGAAATGTATCTCACAAAGCAGATGTTTATAGTTTTGGGATGTTGCTACTTGAATTAATAGGAGGAAGAAGGATCACCCATGACACAACAGAAAATGCTCCCCACATTCACTATCCCGAATGGATCTATAATATTTTAGAAGAAAAGGAGGATGTAAGGATACATATAGACGAAGACAGTGATGCTTAAAACTGTAAAAAAATTGGGAATAGTGGGACTGGGTGCATTCAATGGCATCCTGTGGATCGACCATCAATGCAAGTAGCGGTTCAAATGTTAGAAGGAGAAGGAGACAAATTACCAATACCTTCTAATCCTTTTAATTCTGAAGGTACATCAATAAGAAAAAGGTCCAGCGTGCCTACAAGAAGTCTGATGCAGGGTTTAGAAATAATCCAAGAAGTAGAGTGACAGTCAATAATATAAAATATTAACCGGTTTGGTAGATTTTGAAGTTTGCCTTTTGTTGTGTGTTGTTATGTCATTCGTTCGTGTATGTTGTTTGAGCCTTGTGTCTAGAGAAGAGAAGAATGCAACATGTAAAGCATATATCTAAGACTTCGTTTTTTTCCTCTCATATGATATGTGTTCAACCCAAGCATGATTGCAATTTATGGTCAAAATTTATCGCCAATAATTAACACTGGAATTGGATCATCGCTACATGATCTCAATATATATTCTCCTCATATGTAATCTAGCTGTAATAGGTACGATCATCAATTAAGGGGGAAATATCTCATTCATTCTTAATTTTCGTATATAAATACCAAGTAAATCTTTCATGTAGGTTTGGCGTAAAAGGTTTCCATAATTCCCATGAAGTATACTAAAGAAATCACTTGAATCAGCACATCAGGTCTCAAGCAAATTCTTCTCCTTTAATTTAATTTGAATATTTTCAAATGTGGGGGAATAATCAATAGATCGACATTTTAATCACATAGGGATAAAGAAGTATTAAGACATACAGAGAATAATATAATGAGGATGCAATTCCCGGCCGGTGACATTCCATATATGTATGAAAATATATATATAAATATATATATATATATATATACACACACACACACACCTGCTTGTTTTTAGTAATCGAAGTATATGTTTAATAAAAATTAAGAACACAAACAAGAAAAGTTGAGTTTCAGACTTAGATTCAAGATATACTCGCTATGTAGCAGAGCATAAGAAATTAAATCGATAGTTTGTAATGCAATACAATAACTGTTGGAATCACAGCTTAAAAGTTCACGCAAGAGAAAAGAGATGAAAAACAATGCGTAATTTGGTTTATTTTTTTAGACTTAGAACCCTAATCTGTGTAGGTATTATATGTTTGAGAGTTAAATATGGGTATTTCTTCTCACACAGATTTAAGTCTTAATTCATTATATTATGAGGGACTAATTCATTTCACTAGACCTAATCTTTATTAGCTTTCTAGCAGAGACTTATTCTAAGCAAAAACACATAAACCATGTAGATAATGAGACAGCTGAAAATGACTAAAATTCAACATGGTTTTTATTGAAATTAATTGTGTAAATGCCAACGCCTTCATTTAGAAGGAAAATAAAACTTGTAGATGAGTTAGATTTTGAAACTTCGAGGCAATCAAGACTCAAGATCAACGTGTTTACAAAAATATTTATAAACTGTTCATCAATGAGATCCTGGTATTGATTTAAATTCAAATTCTTATGAAATAAATATCAATCCTTATTAATTGGATCAAGTTTTTTGTAGTGTACATGCCTTTTTTTTCCCCCTTCTTTAAAGATACCTCCGTTATCCAAAATTTTCAAAACAAGTGCGATTTTAATTTATTTGTCCTTTAAAAATGAGGAGCCAAATGAAACTCAATGAGGAATTGAAGCCTCAGCGAAGTTTCAAAGACAATGGGATTATATTGAATTTCGAAGATGGGGTTGCTAGGGATTAGACGTGGTCAATGTACGAAATTCATATATAGTTTTTATATTTATATTTAGACGTGGAAGTAATATAATATACGTCTCTAAAAATGAAATTGACGCAGGAAGCTTCACCGAAGCCAGTGTCCGTCATATTGTTCATTGACTTGGTCCGCTCTTTGCAGCGAAACCAAAATGAGAAATGGAAAGATGAAGATACCGTCACACCATGGAGAAAAGTCTATGGATATTTATATTTAGAAGTGGAAGTAATATAATATACGTCTCTCCAAATGAAATTGACGCAGGAAGCTTCACTGAAGCCAGTGTCCGTCATATTGTTCATTGACTTGGTCCGCTCTTTGCAGCGAAACCAAAATGAGAAATGGAAAGATGAAGATACCATCACACCATGGAGAAAACTCTATGGCCTCCCAAGTTGTGTCGTGTGTTTGTCACTCTCCATTGACTTGAGCAAAGCCAAAATGAAAAATGGAGAAGTGAATTAATTATCACATCATGGAGAAAAATATATGCCTAAGTCTCATTCCAAAAACATCCCTCGCTCCAATAATTTAATTTTGACGTTGACTCACACAAGGTGACAAGACCCATTTTACACGCTCTCAACCATAGAAACTGTGATTAGGGGAGAGATTCATGATAATTAAATTCATATTGCAAAGTAAATTATTTATGTGTAAAATTATCTTAAAAAATTAATTGTGATTTAGGAAAAATCTAAAACAATTTTTCTTAATATTTATAAAATGGCTAACTATAAATTATACTACTTTTGGTTTTTAATATATAAATTAGCTGACTAATCTGAGCATATTAAGAAAACTAGTTAAGCTAATTATTTAAAAGAAATAGGTATTACCTTTCTTAAAATATTTTTGATAATCAAATACATTGGTTAGAACTATCTTTAAAAAATAATAAATAAATATGAGAGATAAAACAAAAAATAGAAAGATGATGATACCATCACACCATGGAGAAAAAGTTATGGATATTTATATTTAGAAGTGGAAGTCATATAATATTCGTCTCTCCAAATGAAATTGACGCAGGAAGCTTCACCGAAGCCAGTGTCCGTCATATTGTTCATTGACTTGGTCCGCTCTTTGCAGCGAAACCAAAATGAGAAATGGAAAGATGAAGATACCATCACACCATGGAGAAAACTCTATGGCCTCCCAAGTTGTGTCGTGTGTTTGTCACTCTCCATTGACTTGAGCAAAGCCAAAATGAAAAATGGAGAAGTGAATTAATTATCACATCATGGAGAAAAATATATGCCTAAGTCTCATTCCAAAAACATCCCTCGCTCCAATAATTTAATTTTGACGTTGACTCACACAAGGTGACAAGACCCATTTTACACGCTCTCAACCATAGAAACTGTGATTAGGGGAGAGATTCATGATAATTAAATTCATATTGCAAAGTAAATTATTTATGTGTAAAATTCTCTTAAAAAATTAATTGTGATTTAGGAAAAATCTAAAACAATTTTTCTTAATATTTATAAAATGGCTAACTATAAATTATACTAACTTTGGTTTTTAATATAAAAATTAGTTGACTAATTTGAGCATATTAAGAAAACTAGTTAAGCTAATTATTTGAAAGAAATAGTTGTTACCTTTTTTAAAAATATTTTTGATAATCAAATATATTGGTTAGAAATATCTTTAAAAAATAATAAATAAATATGAGAGATAAAGTAAATTAGGTCTTATATTCATAACTAAAATAAAAATTAAATAAGTTTGTATATTAAGGGCACGAAGTAGTGGATTAGACGCTTAAGCACAAGGTCTTTACTGGGCCCTCTCAACCCACAGGGCCGAAACAAGTGGGAGTGTTTCTTTTTTTTTGGTACAAAGTGGGACTGTTCAAAGTTAGAGATTATTCAGGTGAGAAATGAGTCCAAAATATAGTGGACTTACAGTGAAAGACGAAACACACCGATCCTCGTTAAAGAAGCCCAGAACATGGTGTGTGTGTGTGTGTGTGTGTGTAGGCCCAGGTCTATCATTAATCATTACATACGAAATCCAACGTGGATGAATATGACAAATACAATTCCATTTCTACAAAGAGGAGTTGGGTTTAGTAGAGGGAATTAATCCCTCACATGCAATGTGAATGAATTAAGATTCAAATTCTTATTAGAAGAGATGATCATATTTAGTATCCAACAATACTTAAAATAAAATTGCCTCTCCTTTAACATTTTGTTGGAAGCTTCAAGTGCTATATTATTGCAATTCTACTTGACATCTATTATTAATAATAAATGTCGTTACTTTTTTTAAGCTTAAAGTACAAGAGACCTTGGCATTTTTTAGAAAAAGTCTTAAAGATACAAATTAAACATTTCATTAAATTTTGGACATGGTTTTATAAAATATCATTATTTGAAAGGCAATCATGTAAATATAATATGCAAGTTAAGACGTAAGTCAAACTTTACAAATTAAAAATTTGAAAACCAAAAAAAAAAAAAACACTGTGCAACTGTTGAGTGAGCTTTTTAATTTAAACTTGTAGAACTTGAGACTTGTGACTCTTAAAACTTCACAGTATGAGTGGACCAAAATTTAAATCCTTACTAGAAGAGATTACCATATTTAGTATCCAACAATGCTTGAAATAAAATTGCCTCTTCTCTAACATTTTGTTAGAAGCTTCAAGTGCTATGTTATTGCAAGTCTACTTGACATCTATTATTAATAATAAATGTCATTAATTTATTTAAGCTTAAAGTACAAGAGACCTTCACATTTTTCAGAATAAGTCTTAGAGATACAAATTAAACATTTCATTAAATTTTGGACATGGTTTTATAAAATATCATTATTTGAGGGGCAATGATGTAAATATAATATGCAAGTTAAGACATGATAGCATACCAATAAGTACTCAATATGGAGGTCCTGAAACCCAAGAAATGCTTATCTAATTAAAGGCCCAACCAACCCTTCAAATTGTTTAAAGAATTTATAGCTTCAAAATACTTACATGGAGGAGGACATAGATCATTGCTTGGATAATGATATGGACAATTACAAATACAAAGTTTAAAGTGACATGTGATAGGCCACCCTCAAAGCCACTATGGCATGATTAGTGAGCCCAACAAGAGTTCAAGATGATGTACAAAGTCCATATAGAGTTCAGATTAAAGAATTCACTTAAAGTACCATATGACAAGTATATGCCTTGGACAAGGATCATAAGTAATGTCCAAAAACATTCAAGAAGCATCTAGAAGGCATCCTTATACATTAATTATGATTTTATATCATTTTTAGGAAGTTTCTATTTTTATTTACTTTGAATAAGGCCTTTTGGTTAACGATCGTTCTAGAAGCTTTGTTTTGATTTAGTTTCCTATTTTTTAGATAGTAGACTTGTTTTTGAAGTTTAAGTAATTTTCTTTTCTCTTTATATAATAAATGGTGCCTCCTATAGTCAAATAATCATCAATGAGGCATCGTCTTAGTATTTATATCCTAGGATTCTGATTCTAGAGTGTTCTATAGTTACCTATAATATAGGCTACGTTTTTGTATTTTGGGAGAGATGATTTGAATGATTAATAATATGAGAATTTTATTTGCTTTTGTGTGAGCCTTACTTGCATCCTCGTATTCTAGTAAGAATACTCGACAGTATCAAGGAATTAATCAACTTTATAATGTCTTCATGACTAGGGCTGTAAGAGACATGTTCTTTTAAGGTCCTATCTCGATCATCCGTCTAATTCATCATGTTTGGAGTTACAAGAGGCAGGTTCTTTTGGGGTATCATTCCGTTCCTATACTTGAGTCTAGCCGGTCCGTATGTTCCCCTCATATCAAGACCAAAGTTAGACTTTACAGGTTAAAATTTTGAAAAACCAAAAAAAAAAAAAAAAACAATGTGTAGCGGTCGAGTGAGCTTTTTAATATTAAACTTGTAGAACTTGAGACTTCATACACTTAAAACTTTATAATGTGTGCGAATCAATACTCGAATCCTTACTAGAAGAGATGACCACATTTAGTGTCCAATAATGCCTGAAATAAAATTACCTCTCCTTTAACATTTTGGTAGAAGCTTCAAATGCTATATTATTGCAATTCTACTTGAAATCTATTATTAATAATAAATGTCATTAATTTATTTAAGCTTAAAATACAAGAGACCCTCACATTTTTTAGAACAAGTCTTAGGGATACAAATTAAACATTTCATTAAATTTTGGATATGGTTTTATAAAATATCATTATTTGAAAGGCAATGATGTAAATATAATATGCAAGTTAAGAGCAAAGTCACACTTTACAGGTTAAAAATTTGAAAACCCAAAGGAAAAAAAAAAAAAAACACTATGCAGCGGTCAAGTGAGCTTTTTAATATTGAACTTGGAGAACTTGAGACTTGTGACTCTTAAAACTTCACATTAATAGCATGCTTAGAATAGCTTATAAGTAATTTTTCAATCATAATTTACAGAATGTAAGATAAATATGTAAGATGAGTTTTCTTTTGACTTACATGAAACATATTTATAAGTGTTTTTAAATGCTTTCACAAACAAGCCCAACATCATCTCCACCAGAGCCTGAACTGATATGAGGTTTTTATTTGGTGCTCATCAAAACAATGAGCACCATGTGTGCATTATTACAATATAATTTAGATCATTCAAAATTTGATATGAATAGTTCAAATTTAAAATTTTTAATATCCAATATTTTGAATAATAAATTTATTTTTTAAAAAAAGTGTTACTCATAAGATTATCTTTATTTTAAATTCTATATTTACTAAAATAAAAATTAATTAAAACATATAAAAATTTAAATTTAATCTAGAACATCCAAAATCAATTTGGATAATCTAAATAATGATGAACACTCATGCTCATCACAATGATGAGCATGGACTGCGCTCCACCTCCAAATTCACAAATAAAACTGATAATTTTATATAAACTACTGAAGTAAAATGTTAATAATTTGTTAATATAAAAATTATATCTTAATAAAAATATGTTATTTGACAATATTTTCATTTAAAACTTGTTTTAGAGGATAATAACGTGATTTAGATCTTTTGTTTAAGATCACATACTCAGTAGCTCAAAAAAGTTAACCAAAAGGGTTAGAAGAGAAACAAACTACGTTGACGTCACAAATTAAGGAATTTGATAGAGAGAAATGCGATTTCAACACTTGTTCTTTGCCAAACAAGACGCCTTAAAGGACATTTATATCTGATTTTACTGATAAATGATACTACCTCCGGTCCTAATTATAAGAGCCAGTTAACTAATTTGAGGAGATTAAGGAAGTAAGTTGAGTTAGTTATTTGTCCTAAATAGGTATTGTCTTTCCTAAAATATCCTTACTAATCAAGTGTATTGACTAGAACTATTATTGTTAGAAGGGTTACTTTGGAAAAAGAAACGTATAAATATGAGAGATAAGATGGATTGAGGTCTTATATTTAAGATCAAAATAAAAATCAAATAAGGTCTTATATTAAAGACCGGAAGTAGTATAATACAAGGTTGTACCAATTTTCTCGAAAACATGCCATAAAGGACAAGCGCTTCTGTCTACAATTTATCCCACATATCAAATAAAAACGGACGCCTAATATCAACTTATTATGCTAATAAAACACCCCCAAGCTTCTTATTCATTTTTGCGGTCTCTGATACAAAAGCAAAGATAATTGTTAGAAGCATCACTTGTCTCAACAAAAATTAATATATATCAGGATCAATACGTCACTGGTGTCCAACATAAATTTACTACGCTATATATATATATATATATATATATATCTCATATCCTAATTAAACATGCTTCTAAGCATAGACTTACTCGTTGAATCTGAAAGATTTTGTTGGTAAATTTAGTGCATATCGATGAGACTTCTGAGGCAATTTTGAGTCTTTCTCCTCTGCCTCTGGCATATCTACAATTTCGTCCCTTGAGGAACATTCTTAAGGCTCGGACGATGTGATCGTTGAACTTGAATTATCATCATCATCATCAACTGCAGGCAAATCGTGCGGATAAAAATAAGGCTTTTGAGGCAATTCTAGGTCTTGCTCCTCTCCGTCAAGCATCTCCACAACTTTGTTCATTGAAGGACGATCACTAGGCTTGGTTTGAATGCACCACAACCCAATGATCATCATTTTCCTGGCCACTTTCATATCTTCCTCTATTGCATTTTCTATGTTGCTTTCATTTCCTTTGTTTAGTTGATCATATACCCAAAAGGGAAAGTAAGATTGAATTAAATGTTCAGCCAGCACATTCAAATTCTTCCTTCTCCTAGCAATGTCCATCAATAGCTTTCCAAAACTATAGACATCGACTTTATGAGAGATTCCACCCACATTCATATAGGATAGTACAGGAGTTATGTATCCTACAGTACCCCTTACTGTTGTTAGAGATACGACACTATAATTTGTAGGATAGGGTCTAGCAAGGCCAAAATCAGAAATCTTTTGGGGTGAAGTGGTCATCAAGAAGAATATTGTGTGGTTTTGTATCAAAATGCAAAATTTGCATGTTGCATCCTTTATGTAGATAGTTAATACCACAAGCTATGTATCTTATAGTCCGCCTTACTAGTGGTAGAGATACGACACTATAATTTGTAAGATAGGATCTAGCAAGGCCAAAGTCATAAATTTTAGGGTGAAGTGGTCATCGGGAAGAATGTTGTGTGGTTTTGTATCAAAATGCGCAATTTGCATGTTGCATCCTTTATGTAGATAGTTAATACCACAAGCTACTCTAAGAGAAATGACATACAATAATTGATGAAGATTCAAGGATTGCTCATTGTCATTAGGTTTAGAGAATATGTATTTGTCAAGAGAATTATTCTCCATGAACTCATATACAAGAGCACGCTTTGATCTTTCACACAGTAACCAATGGGTTGCACCACATTAACGTGGTGGATTCTACCAAGTGTTGCAACTTCATTGATGAAGTCTAGTCCATTACTTGTGGCCTTATTATCCAACATTTTGACAGCCACATCACGACCACTTCTAAGTTGTCCTTTGAACACAGAGCCATAGCCTCCTTCCCAAGTCTTACGTTAAACCCTTTTGTCATTTTCTTGATTTCTTTATAGGAGTACCTTATAGGCATGATGCTGTTGTGGCTTTGCAGAAATTTTTCAATGTTGACGTACACTGATAGATGTCTTCGTTGCCATTTATAGATTGGCAGGTCAATGACAATTGCAAAGCCCAAAGCTCCTCTACAAAGGCAAAGACTAACTGCTCGCGAAAATTTGAAAGAGAGGGAAAAAAAAAGACAGAATAATTAGAATGTGCTGGCTCCCTGGCGCTCTATCTGGAACTAACATGTAATTTTTATTGTTCGGTTCAAGCCAAGGAATTACCTAACAAAATGATGGCGGATAGCATAATGGCTGCGAAGCAAAGAAAGTGAGAGGTGATGTCAATTTATATCTTGAGAGAATAGAAGGGAAATTGTAAATAAAATTATTTAAATTTAGGATGACAAAATTTGAGAAATACAAATTGTTATTTACAGCACACAGTTTAAGATTTTAAATTAAAGCTATGCATATCAAGAAGCTTAAAAATTTTAACATTTGCTTGAAGACAAATTTGGCCATAGGATTATTTTTACGATATACATAAAGAACGAAATTTTCAGGTTATAAAATTTTTTAAAAAAATTTTAAACAATAAAATTTCATCTGACACTCCAATTTAAATATTTTATTTTCAAGAACGCTATTAGATGAATATATATTTTACAAAATTAAAAAATGCGTCGTACTAAAAATGTTACAAGTTCCCACAATGTTCCTTACCTCCTACCAGACGGTATGCAAATACATAGCGAGCTACAAAGTCCTCTGATAATAAAACAACTATGTTAGTAATAAATAATATGGGGTATTTCTACTAATTATAAATAATTTGAATATAGGGTGAAATGTTTTACCAATGACGGACTTTATCAATCCTTGATTAACTTATTATGATGCAAACCGATTTTCAAAAGCCTCGATCCCAACACTATTCAAAACTTAAATTGGCAAGTTCACTCCTGAGGATACATGTAAATGAATCAGATTAGTGTTTATGGGGGCTTGGATTATGAGGATGACACTTATAGCAAATTATTTTTAGCTTAGAAGGAATGAACGGGACAAGAGTGAAGATATGTGGATAAAGAAAAATGATAGCAAGGGGTGTGGATTAATTTTGTAAAGCCGCTCTCTCTCTCTCTCTCCGTGCATGTGCCTATAAAAATGATAGAGTCGGACGTATGAACATTTTAACAATGTCCATGAGAGACTCATTTGAACCCAATTCCGGAATCGAAGAATTTTCCTGATTTAAGTAAGGAAAAAGCAAGAGTAATGAAGCTACAGTTAAGGGTTAATAGTAAGAATTTAAAGCCTTGCCTACTAAATGGCGTAGATGCTGGATTTCATCAAAGTTTGATATTCCTTTCCACCCAAAAAGTTCAAAGCCATAAAGAAGCATATTGTGGATGTTTGTGCAGGACCAAGAGTGGTTGTTCTTCGGGGCAGGTGCTGACGTCATATATACATCAGTTCTACACCACAATCATCATCTAACCCCAGATCACTGAGAATTTTGCTGCCAACATTCACATACGAATACGAAGAAGAAGAAGAAGCTACAGAGCCATTTGAAGTTTTGAAGCAAGGGGCTGTGTCAACAAGCACAAGGGAATGCACTGGGTTTTCGCACCTTACAAATATCATAGTGTTTGTCAGTTGATTCGGTTCAATTTCCACATAAATACCATCGAAAATGGATGGAATAATGGTGGGGTTATATGGATCATCCCAATAGCTGAAGTTTAAGTCTGTTAAAGAATAGCCAGGCAAGGAAGTGTGATCCGACTCTACCGCATGAATATCCCTCACTCGGATCGTACTATTCTCATAATGGACACATTATACCTCCCAGATTTCAAACGCATTAATTATTGGTTCTGCTCGCAAGATAGCTCGTAAATGGGGGCACCACACCCCTTCGGAGAGTCTTCTAGCCGGAAAGGGCTCCTAACATTAACATCTCATCATAAACTAGAACACTTCTGGTCTCTTTCTGATGCCTTGCATGATTCGTAGGATTCCATTATCAGAAACAACGCCACCAGTAATTGTGCTGCTGAGCAACACATGCTTCTTACATTCAAGCTTGCTCGACAATTATATATTTCATAGATCCAAAATTTGCCTGCAGATTTCTTCTGACATACTTGCATAATTATATATTGAAGAGAGGACAAGAAACTATATAAACAAAGATCCACAACCATATATTCCTTATCTTCAGGCAGTTGCAGACTTGGGTCCACTGTCAATGATTTATCTGAATCATGCAGGTGCGTCATGTGAGGAGATCAGGAACATTAGACGTTTAGTTGCATCAATTTTTAATTAGTTCCTATAACTCATGTTTCTGAGAAATTTTTGTGTGCACTGGGAGCACCATGTGTCATTTGTGATCTCTCCAATTAGATAAAACCAACTCAGATAAATTCAGCCTCACATGACGTCACTGGTCAGAGAAATAAAAAGTCCTGGTTCCCACAAAAATTTATATTTAATACTTTCTCTCTCCTGTCAATTTACTGCCCCTCTCTTCCTTCCATTTTTACTTCCAACAATACCCCTCATTTCTCTTCCATCCAAAAAAGCCAAATCCCTCGGCTGTTAGAAAACCACGCTAAAGAGCCTTCATCCTTTTTCATTCCACCAAGACACCAAGACAACAGCGTGCTTCCCCGCAATATATTAATTATTATATTAAACGTATTTATTTACAACATTTATGTTAACTAATAAGTTAATGTTACAAAATAATAAATATATAGATATATATTAAAATATTTATTCATACCTGATATACATTTAAATAAATTTCAGCGGTATTATAAAATTTAATTCAGTTCTTTTTAATTAATATATTTTCACATCTATTAAATTTTTTCACCTTAAACATTTATATGCATATGTATATTTAGATAAATTGAAAAAATGGACCCAATAGATATATGCATATTGCATAAAAAATCACACATAACAAGATTTGATCGGATAAACCTAATTGTAAGTAAATTGAACTCATCGAAAAAAATATAAGTAAAATGATGTAAGTTTTGTCTTTTGAAAAAAAATACCATCTTCATTTTAAATGTAAGAGCTATATAAGATATTCATTTTAAAACTAAATATAAGACTTAGTTTATTTTATCTATCAAGTTTGTTATTTTCTTCCTTGAAATATCTTATTTATTATATATAGTAAGAAAATTTTCATGAACAGGTGATACGGTTATGATGCATATAATTTAAAAAAAAATTTGAAGAAAATTAATACATAATTGTTATAAATAATTAACACAACTAAATTTATTAATATTGATAAATTATTTATCTAACTTTTATATGAAAAGTCAGTTGTAAAAGTTGTAAAAGTATGTGCATGTCACAATTCAATTAAAAATTGAAAAGTTAGAAAATTTATCTAAATGTGACTTAAAATTTAAAAGAATTTGCAAAATTGCAATAACAATCAAAGTTTATTAAGTAATAAAATAGTTTTTTCCACTCAAAAAATTAATATATATATATATAAACCTATGTATTTGTTATTTTATAACATTAACTTATTCAGCATAAATTTTATAAATAAATATTCTTAATATATTGCTGGGAGGCGGAATGGGGTTTACTGATGATGGCGGGTTGATAGAAGAGGAAAAAGGGGCATTGTTGGAAGTGAAAATGAAAGGAAGAGAGAGGCATTAAATTGACGGGGAGAGAAAATTGTTAAATAAATGTTTCTGTGAGACCCACGACTTTTTATTTCTCTGACTATGATGGTATGTGAGATTGAATTTATCTGAGTTGGTTTCGTCTAATTAGAGAGATCACAAATGGCGTGGTGCTCCCAGCGTACAAAAGAATTTCTCTGTCATTACGGAATTGTAATCGCTACGTGTTTCTTACCTTAAACTCGAGTAAGTAGCGATTACAATTCCGTAATGACTTTTAAAGCCGAGTCCTCAGTTATATATTTCATCCGATCAAAAATTTGCCTGAAGGAATGCTTTTGACGATGGCACTAGTTTTTATTGAAGTGAAGATTCTCAACCATTTATTTCTTATCATCATGACATTGGCATTTTTTCTGCCCGAATAGTCCTGATGCCAACACCTGAGCCCACTTCAACGATTTTTCTGGATTATGCAGGCATATCATGGGAGGGAATCAGTAAAATTAGACCCGTAGTCCTTGTACTTTGCATCAGTTTTTAATTTTGTCCTTGTGACTTCAGAATTTGTAAAACGGTCCTTAGAATCCAGCAAACAGCTTCTTAAAAAGGGTTAGATGTTACTCTGCTTGTTTGACATAAGGGATTTGGTGGCTCCATAAAATTTTTTCAAATGCATAAGCTAGTTCGTCCATGTTCGCACCATCCGTCGTATCATTTCATTCATTTGAGTCTGGTTTTTGGTCTTTACTGCTCTATGCATAAGCTTATTGACCGTGTGAAATACCTTTTGTACAAGTCTTTATTCGATGATATTGTTCCTTCAATGCCTTTGGATTCCATCAATAGATTATACAAATTACACGCACACACGTGTTTGAGTCAAGAACACCACAGCTAAATTACAGAGAGTGTATAAGATAGAGAAGTTATAGCAACACTATAAGATAAATCTGACAGAAGTATCCTCTCATTATTTAATGAATTTTTTTATTCACATTATAGAGAGTGTTAAGCAATGATATAACTAATGATTGCATAAAAAAATGATATAACTAATGAGAAGGGGGAGGGGGAAAAACAGAGAGAGAAATGCCGCCAAGGTTATGTTTTCCTATTACAAAGACAGGGGGCTTCAGTGAATGCATGCGTAGTTATTAGCAAACAAAGCTACCATTTCACCCAGGTGATGGTGATGGCGTGGACCTTGTCAGTATATTATCGTCTCATTTTCCCACGCTTTCTTGTCAGGGACTTCTATACAATTTATAGTTAACTTCAAGGACTAACTTTAATAGGTTTTAAGGAATTTTGAAACTACAAGGACTAAATTTAAGGAAAACAAAAAAACAAAAAACAAAAATCACTCATCTAGCTACTGGGAGAAAGCCAGAGGGTGGAGATGATGGGAACTTCAACGGCAAACTCCTTCATTATTTGCTTGTTGCTAATAGCTGGGTTCTCAGAATCTGTAGGAAGTCGAAGTAGCTGTCCAGAACCTGAAACAAAATGTGGAAACCTTGCTGTTCCATTTCCTTTCCGGATAATAGGATGCCAACCTAGAGAGTGTGGTTATCCTGGGTTTGGTTTACAATGTTCCTCCACCAATTTGCTGTTCTTGAGCTACCTCCTTCAATCAAACTCAACGTCAAACACATTGATTACACTTCCCAAGCTGTTCAGCTCTATGATCCTCATAGTTGCCTCTCTCTGCATCTCCCTAGTCTCACTCTTCCTCCTCCTTCCCCTTTCCAGCTGCAAGCCAGCTTGTTTCTTGATGATGATGATGACTTCATCGTCTTCAATTGCTCGCAGCCGAAAAGCTCCAAGGATGTGAAATTAATCTCAACTTGCCAGCGCAGATCTACCTATCACGTATATGCCATTTCATCAAGTGCATACAACAGACGATTTCAGTTGCTGTCTTGCACCAAAGTATTTAACATTTCATCCGTCCCAGGGAAGATATTTAGAGATGATTACAGTCTTCATCTGAAGTGGTCTAATCCTAGGTGTAAACATTGCGAATCATCGGGAAGAAGATGCGGGTTCAAGAATAGCAGCATTAGTAATGAAACTGCATGCTTTGAAATAGGTATGATCTGGTCTACTTTCTCAACAAATTCAAATGTCAGACCATACCATGGATTCATTCATATAATTGTTGCTTCTAATAGATATACAAATTCACATGAACATGGAAAGCATTAAAATTCTTATTAAGATGAGTCACGGGGAGCAGGGTGTAAGCTACCCTTTGGTGCTGCCCCCTACTTCCTTTTAATTTTGGGCTCTTCTCAAATTTTTCTTGTTGTTCTTTTTATCATTAAATTCTATATAAAATGAGTGATATTTGATATTTTATGTATAAAAATGGTTTAGTTTTTAATTTTTTTAATGATTTTTTTAAAGATTTAGCACTTTAAATGGTTCAATTTCTTTTTAACTTAGAGTGCTAAATCTTTAAAAAAAAATCATAAAACATTAAAAACTAAATCATTTTCTGCAAATAAGATATCAAAATATATAGAATCTAATGGTAAAAAAAAAAATCACAAAAAAGAATTTAGAAAAAGCTCCAAAATTAAGGGGCATCACCTAGGGAGCAGCTAACACCACTCTCTGAGTCATGTGGGCCTATGCTTTCTAAAAAATCTATGATATAAAGAAATATAATATTCCTCCGATCTTTAATATAGGACCTATTTAATAGGAGTATTTTGATTAAATTAAAAAAAATAGTTAAGTTAAGTAATAATCATAAATATAACATATGTTTCCCAAAATACTCTCAGTTAAAACTTCTTTTAAAAACTGACATTTAAAAAGAAAATTTAAATTATTTTATTAAAAATATAAAGGTAGAATTGATGTATGTGTGGAATTAATGAGTAATAAGTACTCACTCATTTTATAAAATATATAGGTGTATTATTAATGAGTAATAAGTATTATTGTGGTATTTAATTATTTAATAGGGGTAATTTATGAAAGGATTGGTAAATATGAGAAATATATCCTATATTTAGGATCAAAAGTAACCTTCTAATTAGGTCCTATATTAAGGACAAGAGAAGTAATATATAAGTACTTGAGTGCATGTGCAAAGCTGACCAATATCATGCTAATTTATTTAATTTGCAGGTTCATCAAACAAGTTTTTAACCGGAGGTTAGCTCTCAAATTGAGCTTAGAATTTTCCAATGAAGTTTAGTTTTTCCTGTTAAATTTGAGTTCTTATATGTGCAGGAGTCATTGTGGTCTAGCAGCAATTATTGTTACAGTTCATTACTTCATCGATTCTTACAGATCACAGAAAGAAAGCCGGGAAATACTTGACAAGTTTCTGAAAGATTACAAAGCACTCGAGCCCACCAGGTATTCTTATGCTGGAATTAAGAGAATTACCAATCAATTTAAAGAAAGTTAGGAGAAGGATCTTTTGGTGCTGTGTTCGAAGGAAACATTTCATCCTAGTACAAAGTTGCAGTGAAAATTCTTTCTGATTCAGAAATAGGAAATGGTGAAGACTTCATCATTGAAGTTGGAACCATGGCCAAAATCCATCATGTCAACATCATTCACTTCGTCGGCTTCTGTGCTGATGGCTTTAGAAGAGCACTTGTTTATGAGTACTTACCAAATGGTTCATTACAAAATTTCATAAATTCACTTGGCCAAAGGCAAAACTATCCTGGTTGGAAAAAGTTATAAGAAATTGCTTCAAGCATAGCCAAAAGAATTGAGTATCTTCATCATGGTTGTGAGAAGCACATACTTCATCTTGACATAAAATCTCAAAATGTTCTATTAGATAGTGATTTAACTCCAAAAATATCTGATTTTGGGCTAGCCAAATTATGTTCTAAAAATCAAAGCATAGTGTCAATAACTAATGCCATAGGTACTTTTGGCTATATGGCTCCCGAAGTATTCTCTGGAAACTTTGGAAATGTGCCTCACAGAGCCGATGTTTATAGTTATGGGATGCTTCTACTTCAAGTGACGGGGGAAGAAGGATCACCAATGATGTAGAAGAAAATGCAGCCCACATCTCCTATCCTGAATGGATCTATAATATTCTAGAAGGAAGAGAAGTTATAAGAATTCATATTGAGGAAGAAGAGGATGCTATAATTGCCAAAAAAATTAGGAGTAGTGGGACTGTGGTGCATCCAATGGCATGCTGTGGATCGACCATCAATACGGGTCGTGGTTCAAATGTTGGAAGGAGAAGGAGATAAATTACCAATACGTCCTAATCCTTTCGACTCTGAAGGTCCTTCAACAAGTACAAGAGCCAGTAAGCCTGCTAGACTTGTGATGAAAGGTTTAGAAATAATCCATGAAGTAGAGTGAGAGTTAATAAATGTCAAATATTAATATTGGTTTTCCTTCTGATCAGTGATCGTGGTTCTGTCATTGTTTAAGTTTGTAGTTTTAAGTCTTCAGTCACTCCAGTATATATAGAAAATGCAATATGTAAATATATGGAAGCCTTGTTAATTATTTATATGATCAATATTTATTTTCTTTTTGAGATGGAGATGCCAATACGCTAGGAACTCTTTGGTATTGGCTTAAGGATCTTTGGATCGTGTTGCTTTTCTCTCTGTCTCTGTCTGAGTTTTCTGGTGCGTAATATTCTGAAAATTGGCATTTAGCAGTCAAATTCCTAAGAGAGCCCTCAATTCTGGACTATTTTTTTTCTCAAGTTAAGAATATGTAAAGTTCTATGAAGAATATATTACATCTGATCTGAATCCTGATGTTTTGAGTTCAAATGCAGACCAACTATATCTATAGGCTGTATACTATTTCATGACAGAGTATAGTTCAGCATTGATACTTGGGAGAGACTCTTAGCGACATTTCATTTGCAAAACTAAGTAGAATAGACTTGAAGTGCATGTTAGGATATTTATATGAGTATTTATTATTAGTTTAAATCTATTTAATATAGAATGGATGCTTCCAAACAATTTTGTATAATTCATTTAGGAATGCTTTAAAAGAGAATTTTACCCACTGGCAATATTTTTTGATCATTTTTGCTTCATATAAAAACAGCAAGTGTTATCCAAAGAGACATAAATCTTGCCAGTGCCAAATAACTAAGAACAACAACATAGTGCATTATGTTAGAAAGCTTATGCAATGGGTCATTAATTATCTGTCTTGCTGAGATCTTAAGCCATTCTGCAATGTCCAATGGATAAGGAAAGTCAACTTGAAGGCCTAACACAGAAACAAACCATGCTGACTTGTCTACCCAAAAAAATAAAACTGTACTAATCTAACAAAAGGAAATATTCTGATTCATAACTGAGAACCTTACAGAAATGTCTGGAGAACTATAAACAATGCTATGATGATCTTTCATCTTCTTGAGCTAAAAATGATGTTGTATCTGTATAATTACTTACTGATAGATCAGAGGATGACATTATCGAATTTGAATGGTTACTAACATCCACATTCAGAATATCTTGTGGATAAAAATAAGGCTTTTGAGGCATTTCTAAGTCATGCTCCTCCCCCTCAAGCATCTTTGCAACTTTGTTCATTGAAGGACGATCATTTGGCCTAGTTTGGATGCACCACAGTCCCACAATCATGATTTTCCTTGCCAACTTCATTTCTTCTTCTGTTGCATTTTCTATGTTAATCTCATTTCCTTCATTTAATTGATCATAAACCCAGAAGGGGAAGTAAAAATGACTTGACTGTGCAGCTGACACATTTAGATTCTTTCTTCTACCAGCAATGTCCATTAATAACTTCCCAAAACTATACACATCCGCTTTGTTAGAGATTCCACCCACGTTTCTATAGAAAAGTTCAGGGGCCATGTGTCCTATCGTACCTCTTATAGTTGTGAGTGACACAATGCTATCACTAGTAGGGTAGAGTTTAGCAAGGCCAAAATCAGAAACCTTAGGGATGAAGTTGTCATCAAGAAGGATGTTGTGTGGCTTTATATCAAAATGCAGAATTTGCATGTTGCAACCTTTGTGAAGATATTCAATACCATGAGCTACTCCACCAAAAATGGCATACAATTGATGAAGATCAAAGGATTGCTCATTGTCGTGTTTAGAGAAAATGTATTTGTCGAGAGATCTATTTTGCATGAACTCATATATAAGAGCATGTTTCAATCCCTCCACACAGTAACCAATGAGTTGCACGACATTCATATGGTGGATTGTACCAAGTGTAGCAACTTCATTTATGAATTCTTGATTATCAGCTTTGGGCTTATCCACCATCTTGACAGCTACCTCACAACCACTTCGAAGTTTTCCTTTGAACACAAAGCCATAACCTCCTTTCCGAAGTTTGATTTTAAACCCTTTTGTCATCTTCTTGATTTCTCCATAGAAGTACCTTATAGGCATGATATTGTTGTCACTCTGCAAAAATTCTTCAATGTTGTCTTACATTGATAAATGTCTCCGCAGACATTTATAGATCATAAGGGCAATGACAAATGGAGTCCCCAGAACAATTTTACCAAGAGTATGATAAACCGTTCATGAAAATTTGAAAAATTAGAACGCGCCCTTGGACGAGTACTTCATTATTATTGCTTGGCTAGTTATTAAACTATTCATATTCACACTCTTATGAATTAGATAAATCTGTTGGAGTAGTCAAGGGATTACCTAATATAGTGTGTACGTAGCCCACAAGATCTGAAAAATAGAAAAAAAAAACTAATATTAGCTTCCATAAAGAGAAAATAACTGTAATGTTAAAATAGTTAGTGCCACATATTGAATACATATTAGTGTGAAGGTGAGCTCTTGGCATTAGCTATTTCCTTCGCAACCTATAAACAATTATTTATACATCGTACAAGAAAAATAAAATAAAAGTACACTATTATTCAATAAAGATTATACTCTTCTGGTCCTTAATATAAAACATATTTAACTAATTTGATTAAATTAAGAAAGTCAGGTAACTTAGTTAATCATAAGAAATTTGACATGTTTTTTCTAAAACACCATAATCATCTTCCTTAATATCTCATCTCCCTCTTCTACTTGATTATAGTTGAAGGAGTATTCATAAAGGTAATTTAAAAAAATTTGATAAATATGAGAAATAATTTTTATATTTAAGACCAAAATCAACTCAATAATTAAGTCCTATATTAAGAATTGGAGGAGTAATAATCAAATGAATAGGTCATAAAAATCATTTGTGAAAGGGGAAAAAGGTTGATGTCTAAGACAAATCTTTAACAGTAAATTCATAAAAGTTTTATACATGAGCAGTAGAGATCTCTGACTTTCTTTTTTCTGTGAGATCCTCATTACAGTGCAACTTGCAAGGATGTTTTATGCAAGATGGAATCAAAGAAGTTAGAAGTTATGATGGAGTGCCTTACCCTGGATAATTAAAAGGATCATTTTGAAAATGCCACTTGCTACTGCTACACCAGATAAACAAATGTATAAGTACAGGGATATGGTATATGTATTTTACTGACAAGATGCGGGCAAAAAAAATATTTTACTGATAATATGATAATGATTGAGATTTTATTCTGTCCGTGTGTTGCTAACTCTTTACTTTTAAGTATTTAAATGTTTTTATGGATTAAAAAAATTCAAACAGAAAAGCATTCTTTTCAAAACACAAGTAATACCTTCCAAATTTGTCAATAGCAAAAAATAGTCATCTCAGGGTGCTTAGGGTAATGGATAGATTCCTCTTTAAAAAATAGTCATCTCAGTGCGCTAAGGCTAATGAATAGATTGCTCTTAACTAGATAGTTTATTGCTTTCTTTATTGCATATACAAACCAAACGAATTCAATTTCATCGACACTAGTTTTTTTAATTATATTTTTTATTTTAAAAATATATATGATAACAGGGGAATGCATATGAATATATGATACACACACCCTGAACCAAAAAATGATATATTTTTCCCAAAAAATGGTTTTGTACCACTTGTATAATATTATTGGCAACTAGAATTACATCAAAATTCAATAATGGAACATCAACGTAAGCAGGAAAAAAAACAATTAATGGACTTACCTATTTGACAGCGTGGTTTCTCTTTGGCAAGCCAAACGCTAGAGATATGGAAACTGCGGTCGTAAACTCCTTCTTCTCTGTATTCTTGTTGCTAACTCTAAGGTTTCTAGTGTCTGTAGGAAGCTCAAATAGCCGTCCAGAACCTGAAACATCACGTGGAAAACTTCCTGTTCGGTTTCCTTTCTGAGTAAAAGGATGTTACTCTGCTTGTTTGACATAAGGGATTTGGTGGCTCCATAAAATTTTTTCAAATGCATAAGCTAGTTCGTCCATGTTCGCACCATCCGTCGTATCATTTCATTCATTTGAGTCTGGTTTTTGGTCTTTACTGCTCTATGCATAAGCTTATTGACCGTGTGAAATACCTTTTGTACAAGTCTTTATTCGATGATATTGTTCCTTCAATGCCTTTGGATTCCATCAATAGATTTTACAAATTACATGCACACACGTGTTTGAGTCAAGAACACCACAGCTAAATTACAGAGAGTGTATAAGATAGAGAAGTTATAGCAACACTATAAGATAAATCTGATAGAAGTATCCTCTCATTATTTAATGAATTTTTTTTATTCACATTATAGAGAGTGTTAAGCAATGATATAACTAATGATTGCATAAAAAAATGATATAACTAATGAGAAGGGGGAGGCGGGAAAACAGAGAGAGAGAAATGCCACCAAGGCTATGTTTTCCTATTACAAAGATAGGGGGCTTCAGTGAATGCATGCATAGTTATTAGCAAACAAAGCTACCATTTCACCCAAGTGATCGTGATGGCGTGGACCTTGTCAGTATATTATCGTCTCATTTTCCCACGCTTTCTTGTCAGGGACTTCTATATAATTTATAGTTAACTTCAAGGACTAACTTTGATAGGTTTTAAGGAATTTTGAAACTACAAGGACTAAATTTAAGGAAAACAAAAAAAACAAAAAACAAAAATCACTCATCTAGCTACTGGGAGAAAGCCAGAGGGTGGAGATGATGGGAACTTCAACGGCAAACTCCTTCATTATTTGCTTGTTGCTAATAGCTGGGTTCTCAGAATCTGTAGGAAGTCGAAGTAGCTGTCCAGAACCTGAAACAAAATGTGGAAACCTTGCTGTTCCATTTCCTTTCCGGATAATAGGACGCCAACCTAGAGAGTGTGGTTATCCTGGGTTTGGTTTACAATGTTCCTCCACCAATTTGCTGTTCTTGAGCTACCTCCTTCAATCAAACTCAACGTCAAACACATTGATTACACTTCCCAAACTGTTCAGCTCTATGATCCTCATGGTTGCCTCTCTCTGCATCTCCCTAGTCTCACTCTTCCTCCTCCTTCCCCTTTCCAGCTGCAAGCCAGCTTGTTTCTTGATGATGATGATGATGATGACTTCACTGTCTTCAATTGCTCACAGCCGAAAAGCTCCGAGGACGTGAAATTAATCTCAACTTGCCAGCGCAGATCTACCTATCACGTATATGCCATTTCATCAAGTGCATACATCAGACAATTTCAGTTGCTGTCTTGCACCAAAGTATTTAACATTTCATCCGTCCCAGGGAAGATATTTAGAGATGATTACAGTCTTCATCTGAAGTGGTCTAATCCTAGGTGTAAACATTGCGAATCATCGGGAAGAAGGTGCAGGTTCAAGAATAGCAGCATTAGTAATGAAACTGCATGCTTTGAAATAGGTATGATCTGGTCTACTTTCTCAACAAATCCAAATGTCAGACCATACCATGGATTCATTCATATAATTGTCGCTTCTAATAGATATACAAATTCACATGAACATGGAAAGCATTAAAATTCTTATTAAGATGAGTCACGGGGAGTGGGGTGTAAGCTACCCCTTGGCACTGCCCCCTACTTCCTTTTAATTTTGGGCTCTTCCCAAATTTTTCTTGTTGTTCTTTTTATCATTAAATTCTATATAAAATGAGTGATATTTGATATTTTATGTATAAAAAATGGTTTAGTTTTTAATTTTTTTAATGATTTTTTTAAAGATTTAGCACTTTAAATGGTTCAATTTCCTTCCTGTTCGGTTTAGTTAAAAATGAGGTTGTCTCTTTAGGATTATTCACTAAAGGATCAGAGGATCTAGGCGTTGAAAGTAAATGAGCACTAACATCAATTGTTGGTGAATCTTGTGTATATAGAAGAGACTGCTGAGGCGATACTGACTCTTGCTCCTCTGCTTCAAAAGCCTTTTCCCTTGAAGGATGATTGCTTGATGAGTTGGATCGTTGTGTTGAATATGCATTATCATCCCTTGCTGGTAACTCTTTTGGATATAGATAAGGCTTTTGAGGTAATTCCAAGTCTTGCTCGTCTCCCTCAAGCATCTCCACAACTCTGTTCATTGAAGGACGATCGCTAGGCTTGGTTTGAATGCACCACAACCCAACGATCAGCATTTTCCTTGCCACTTTCATTTCTTCCTCTGTTGCATCTGCTATGGTAATTTCATTCCCTTCATTTAACTGATCATAAGCCCAAAAAGGAAAATAAAATTGACTTGATTGCTCAGCCAACACATTCAGATTCTTCCTTCTACCAGCCATCTCCATTAATAACATCCCAAAGCTATACAAATCAGCCTTATAGGAGACTCCACCTATATTTTTGTAGAAGAGCTCGGGAGCCATGTATCCTATAGTTCCTCTTGCTGCTGTAAGAGACATAATATTATCATTTGTAGGATAGAGTTTAGCAAGCCCAAAATCAGAAACCTTTGGGATGAAGTTGTCATCAAGAAGGATGTTGTGCGGCTTTATATCAAAATGAAGAATTTGCATATTGCACCCTTTGTGAAGATATTCAATACCACGAGCTACTCTGAGAGAAATGGCATACAATTGATGAAGATTCAAGGATTGCTCATTATCATTAGGTTTAGAGAGAATGTATTTGTCAAGAGACCCATTTTTCATGAACTCATATACAAGAGCACGCTTTGATCCTTCCACACAATAACCTATGAGTTGCACAACATTAACATGGTGGATTCTACCAAGTGTTGCAACCTCGTTGATGAAATCCTGACCATTGGCTTCCGCATTATCCAACATCTTGACAGCCACATCACGACCACTTCGAAGTTGTCCTTTGAACACAGAGCCATAGCCTCCTTTTCCAAGTCTTATTTTAAATCCTTTTGTCGTCTTCTTGATGTCATTGTAGGAGTACCTTATAGGGATGATGTTGTTGTCGCTTTGCAGAAAATCTTCAATGCTTTCATACATTGATAAGTGCCTTCGTCGGCATTTATAGATCAAAAGGGCAATGACAAAAGGAGCCCCCAGCACAAATTTACCTCCAGTATACATCGTTGTTAATGAAAATTTAAATGAGAAAATAGATAATCAGAAAGTACCCTTTACCTGAAACTAGTATTGAGTTTCTATTGTTTGGCCAGTCATTGAACTGTCTACTCTTCAAAATTAGACAAGTCTGCCAAAATCAAGGGATATTTACCTAACAACATGCATGTTACTGCAAAACAGAGGAGAAAAAAATTGACATCAGTTTCTCTCACGAGATAGTACTATGATTAATGTGAAAACAGTTAGTGCAACGCTTAATAGGTTGTGAAGTTGTTATTTTAGTATGGAGGTGAGCTTTTGACCCTAGCTATTCCTTCGCAGCATAGAAACAATTATTTATATGTCGTAAGAGAAAAATAAAATAAAAACACACCGTCATTTAATAAAGTTTATAGTAAAATGAATAACTCATGAAGGTCATTTGTGAAGGGGGAAAATGTTGATGTAGGACAAATTTGATAGTAGATTCATAAAAAATTTATATATAAGCAGCAGAAATTTATGATGTTTTTCAATGAGATTAATTCTTTGATCCTGTGCAACTTCCAAGCATAGAACCGAAAAAGTTACAAGCTATCGTGAGATGCCTTACCTGCGATTAACCAAAGGATCCCCATAAGCGCGACAGAAATTCCTGATGCCACACCAGATGCACGAATGTATCAGTACGGATATGTGGTAGACTATTGTAAAACCAAATAATAATAATAATAACAACAACAACAACAAAATGATATCCAAGAAAAAAATATAAGATATATATATTCCTTAGAACTAAGAAAAAATTAAATGTGTGATGGTTGTGAACTATAGATGATACGTATTTAGCTGATATATCATACATGATTTTTCTTAGAAATTAAGAAAAATAATTGACAAAAAAAAATAATTAAAAGGAGGAGAATACTAGAGGATAGCATGAGTTTAAGGTGGACGGACAAGTGCTAGCGTGCTAATCATAATATCCTTGCGACGTAGGATCACTTTTTCCCATAATGAAAACTATGATGGTTCAAGCAATATGGGGAATATGTTAATGCTAGATTAAAGTGACATAGTTTATAAAAAAAAATATAGATAAGTAGTTGAAAGTATAAAAATTAAAGTGCCGTCTTCATCTAAAGAAAAAATAGTTTAGGAGATAAGCAAAAGACAACAAATGCTATTTTTTTTCCTAAAAAGGTATGGTTAGACGGGAATATGGGAGAGATATTTTTCAATCCAATCGGAAATTTGGTAATTGTGATCCTAAACTTATTTATACCCAAGTACCTAGGGACTTTAGAGCTATTTGGTCATTAGGTGGGATTTTGCTGTATTTACCATTCTTATGTGAAACTTCAGTGTAATTTTTCCTCAAATTTAAAACGAATTCTCCAACATAATTAGTTCACATTTTTTTAAAAAAGGATATAATATCTCTCCTTTTCATTACTCGTCAAATTAAAACTCATTTTTACTCTCATTCTTATTTTTTAGCGTTTCAATTTCAATCAAAGATTGTTTCATAGACCAAACATGACACCAGTTTTCTCCCTTGGCAAAACGAAAGTTAATTAACAACCGATAATTCCGGGTATTGATAGCCAAGCATTCAAAAATGAAAATTACGCAGAAGATGACAAAAGTCATAATTGACTCTTGCGGGAAAAAAATCAAATTAAACTTGGTCTCTCTTGTGTTACAAGGAATGTAGGATAGTTTTGTTCAAGAATATAGTAACAAATCGAGGGATTGGCCCTGGTGGAGTGTGCGCGTGTGTCGGGTTTTTTTCCCCCCGGGGGGGGGGGGGGATATTTTCCACTAAAAGCTAGGAAAACCATTCCATCTGTATAATGGAGGAGAATGGAAGTATGGTAAAGTCAAAATTGTCCCTCAGATATGAGTATAACCAAAATATAATGAATTTTTAACATGTCGATAAACTTTTTTTTATTTAACTTTCATTTATTATTTACGTTTTATTTTCTCATCTTCATTTATATTTGTTTATATTTATTTTTTATTATATCTTTCATCATTTTCATTTTTACATCTATTATTTCGATTTTATTCAGAATTCATATTTTTTTAATTTATTTTGTTTTAATTAGTTTTGATATAATATTACATTTTGATGTATATGTATATATTGGGAGCCTTCTTGAAAGTAAATAATATTTTATCAAGGGCAACTTAGTCATCTATCATTATATCTTTTTCATCCTTTTCATATTTTATAATAAAAAAATATAATAAACAAAATATTACTACTTCCTAGTTTAATTAAAAAAAACATATCATAATACAAAATATTACTACTTTCTAGTTTGTAATTAAATATGAACTACAAATTAAATGTTACATTAAAGACAGGAGGGCTACTGTCTTTTTCAAAACATATGAAATGAGGTATTAGTAATCTCATTTCCATTTCTTTATAATCCATTGCAACGTACTCCTAAGTCCTACCAAATACAAGGTAAAGTCATCGTGATTCTTGAGGTTAGTGGTGGAGGAGGACTTATATTAAATGTTAACTGAATATTATGACCAAAATTTACTCAAAAAAAAAAGGACCAAGATATTTAATATATCTTTTATCATTTAATCATCTTCATTTTATTCTTGCATTGATTTTAGGAGAAATTGCAAAAAAAATCTTAAAATTGTAAAAACGCAGATAGAGACCATTGACAACTTCACTTTGGGTTTTGACAACTTCATGATATATTATTATTGTCAAAACCCAAAGTGAAGTTGTCAAGGGTCCCTATCTGCATTTTTACAATTCTAAGGTCTTTTTTTGCAATTTTTCCTTGATTTTATCTAATAAATACAAAAGTAAAATTGAATATAATTCTTTTTCATTGAATGTAAAGAAAGTTACTCGATTTTGTCGACATGCATTTTCATTCTTTTTTTTTCCTTCTTATTTTTACACACACTTTGATTTAATTTTGGCCAACACGCCTTGATTTCAATCAGACTTTTCATATGCAACAATCTAAAGCTTACACACAAAGCTGGACTGCGAGAATACAGGTAGAAACTAATTTTCGGCCAAAAAAAAATACAGATAAAAGCTAGGGTTTAATTATAATAATTATTGAAGGCTTTTTCAATTATAAAAATTTTTCTTCCAGTCATAGAAAAGAAACGACACAAATTAATTAGTTCGTATTTTATCAAGTAAAATATAATAATGGAAAAGCTTAGATATTTTTATCCTAAAAAATGGAATTACATGTACACATAGGGTGTTAACAATATGATTGATTTATTGCAAGGAATTCCAAATGCAAGGGACGAGTAAGGATAGAGAGTGCATGAATCAAAGGTTAAAAAAAAACAAAAATGAAGAAATGAGCTCCAGCTGTATGTCGAGCATATATGTGTGTATATATATAATTTTTTTTTTACCAGCGAGCATATATGCATTGACATATGGAATTAAATCGACTAACGTAATGGACTTACTTGGAATACAAACTGGTTGCATATTTCCTTGATGGAAACGTAAGATTGCGTGTTCTCTATAGTTGGGGCAGAAACTGTTGAGCCATGAAAGTTCAAAGCCAGAAAGAAGCATATTGTGGATGTCTGTGCAGGACCAAGACTGGTTGTTCTTTGGAGCAGGCGCCGACGTCATATATATAAGTTCTACGCCACAATCATCGTCCAACCCCAAGTCACTGAGAGTTTCGCTGCCAACATTCACGTACGAATATGAAGAAGAAGAAGCTACAGAGCCATTTGAATTTTTGAAGCAAGGAGATGTGTCCACAAACCGAGGGGAATCCACAGGTTGTTCACACCTTACGTATATCATATATTTCCCCAATTCATGCCGCGTCCCATGTCCATCTTCATACTCCTCATAAAAGCCGACGCGATATGGAGCCATATCGCTAAAGTTGTCATATGTTAAAGAATACTCAGGAAGGGAAGAGGAATCCAACTCTAGAATATTAGCATCCCTCACTCAGATTGTGTAGTTCTCATAATTAATGGACACAACACTGTATCTCTCAGATTGCCAGCACATTACCAATTCGTTGTGCTCGCAAGATAGGCTGTACCTGTGGTCACCACACTGCTCTGGAGACTCTCTTAGCCGAAAAGGATTGATAACATCGTGATCTCCGCATAAACTAGAGCAGTTCTTGTGTCCATCTGATGCCTTGCAAGTTCTGCAGAATAACATCATCAGGAACAAAGCGACCAGAAATTTTCCTGAAGAGGAACACATGTCCGTTATCATGATCTCAAAATGAAGAGTAATTAGTAGTCTCAACTTCGGAAAGACATATAAAAGTCCTTCCACCGATGTATTTAGCATAATCAAGAAGCTGCCTAGAAATTTTTCTTACGACACTGACAGCTTGTGTATTGACACCACATGTTTCTTATTATCCAGAAGTTGCCCAGAAATTATTCTGAAGTTGACACTTGACAGCTTGACAGGACTCCCTATAACTCACAAAGGTGAGAGTTTATTGACGTAAGCAAGTACATCATGCAAGGAAAGTGTTAGGAAGCTACACGTGTTTGGAAAAACCGCTTGGTTTCGTATTTGAGATGAGATTAGGAACTTGTTATCTCATCTTGCTACTTAGGAGAAGCCAGAACATGGAAACTTTACCTGTAAACTCCTTCTTCCCCTTATGTTTCTTGCTAATTCTTTTGTTTTCAGAGTCTGTAGGAAGTTGGAATAGCTGTCCAGAACCTGAAACATCATGTGGGAAACTTCCTGTTCGGTTTCCTTTCCGAGTAAAAGGACACCAATCAAAACAGTGCGGCTATCCTGGGTTTGATTTAGAATGTTCTTCTGCCAAACATGCTGTTCTTGAGCTTCCTGGATCAGTCAAGCTTAATGTCAAACGTATTGATTACAAATCCCAAACCATTCAGTTATATGATCCTTCTGGTTGCCTTTTAAGGCATGTCCGTTATCTCACTCTACTTCATTCCCCTTTCCAGTTCATAGACCGCTATCTTTATGACTTTACAATTTTCAATTGCTCGTCACCAAGGGACATAATACTACATTCAAGGTGTCTAAGCGGCTCAACCTATCAAGTATATGCCGTTTATTCTGATGAGGATATCGAAGTGCTTCCCTTATTTTGCAAAAAAATATTCAACGTTTCATCCATCCCATTTGACATTATTGAGCATGATGATAATAGCACTCTTTATTTGATGTGGTCTCATCCAATGTGTGAACATTGTGAATTAAAGGGAACAAGATGTGGATTCAAGGATATCACAACAAGGAATAATACTACCAGTTATGATACTACGTGTTTAGAGGTTCGTCACAAAGGTAATATTGATCTCTTGCATCAAAACCTGATCCCCTTTGTCAAAATGTATATCATTTAGATAAATCGACTATAACATGCATCCGTTAATTTAATAATTACCTCTAATGAGCATATGAAGTGCTTGTTTGACATATCCCCATAATCACTTAAAAAAAAAAAGAAGAAGCTCTTTTGCACTTCATAAGATAAAACTTCTCTCATATTTAAAACAAGCTAATCCAAAAACCTTCAAAATCACATGAATGTATACATTTCTTGTCTGGTGTGAAGCATCAAAGTTCCTCATATGGTAAGTCATGATTGGGTTAAATTCTCTTACGCATGCTATTGATCAATCATGTTAATTTCATTTGCAGGCTTATCAAACAAATTTGTAATTACAGGTTAGCATCAAGTTGATATTGGTATTTTCTCCTAGTGGCCAATTGTAGATTTTGAAACTCAATTTGAGCTCTCACATCATATGCAGGATCAATCTTGGGCTCACTTCTTCTAGTGTTGACCCCTGTTGTAATTCATTATGTTTGCAACTCTTACAAATCAAGGAAAGAAAGCCAAGCAATAATTGAAAAGTTTCTCAAGGATTATAGAGCTCGCAAGCCAACTCGATATTCTTATGCTGAAATCAAGAGGATTACCAATCACTTTGAAGTAAAGTTAGGGGAAGGATCTTTCGGTACAGTGTTCAAAGGAAACGTTTCATCTGAGTTCGAAGTTGCAGTTAAGATCCTCACTAATTCTGAAGGAAATGGTGAAGAGTTCATCACTGAAGTTGGAACAATGGGCAAAATCCATCATGTCAACATTATTCGCTTAATGGGCTTTTGTGCTGATGGCTTTAGAAGAGCACTAGTTTACGAATACTTTCCAAATGGTTCCTTACAAAATTTCATAAATTCATTAGACAAAAGCCAAAACTTTGTTGGTTGGAAAAAGCTTCATGAAATTGCTTTAGGTATAGCCAAAGGAATTGAGTATCTTCATCAAGGGTGCGAGCAACGCATACTTCATTTTGACATCAAACCTCACAATATTTTATTGGATGATGACTTCACTCCAAAAATATGTGATTTTGGACTGGCCAAATTGTGTTCCAAAGATCAAAGCATAGTGTCAATGACTAACGCCAGAGGAACATTGGGTTACATTGCTCCAGAAGTCTTCTCACGAAATTTTGGAAATGTATCTCACAAAGCAGATGTTTATAGTTTTGGGATGTTGCTACTTGAATTAATAGGAGGAAGAAGGATCACCCATGACACAACAGAAAATGCTCCCCACATTCACTATCCCGAATGGATCTATAATATTTTAGAAGAAAGGGAGGATGTAAGGATACATATAGACGAAGACAGTGATGCTAAAACTGTAAAAAAATTGGGAATAGTGGGACTGTGGTGCATTCAATGGCATCCTGTGGATCGACCATCAATGCAAGTAGCGGTTCAAATGTTAGAAGGAGAAGGAGACAAATTACCAATACCTTCTAATCCTTTTAATTCTGAAGGTACATCAACAAGAAAAAGGTCCAGCGTGCCTACAAGAAGTCTGATGCAGGGTTTAGAAATAATCCAAGAAGTAGAGTGACAGTCAATAATGATAAAATATTAACCGGTTTGGTAGATTTTGAAGTTTGCCTTTTGTTGTGTGTTGTTATGTCATTTGTTCACGTATGTTGTTTGAGCCTTGTGTCTTGAGAAGAGAAGAATGCAACATGTAAAGCATATATCTAAGACTTCTGTTTTTTCCCCCCTCCTATGATATGTGTTCAACCCAAGCATGATTGCAATTTATGGTCAAAATTTATCGCCAATAATTAACACTGGAATTGGATCATCGCTACATGATCTCAATATATATTCTCCTCATATGTAATCTAGCTGTAATAGGTACGATCATCAATTAAGGGGGAAATATCTCATTCATTCTTAATTTTCGTATATAAATACCAAGTAAATCTTTCATGTAGGTTTGGCGTAAAAGGTTTCCATAATTCCCATGAAGTATACTAAAGAAATCACTTGAATAAGCACATCAGGTCTCAAGCAAATTCTTCTCCTTTAATTTAATTTGAATATTTTCAAATGTGGGGAAATAATCAATAGATCGACATTTTAATAACATAGGGATAAAGAAGTATTAAGACATACAGAGAATAATATAATGAGGATGCAATTCCCGGCCGGTGACATTCCATATATGTATGAAAATATATATGAATATATATATATACACACACACACACACCTGCTTGTTTTTAGTAATCGAAGTATATGTTTAATAAAAATTAAGAACACAAACAAGAAAAGTTGAGTTTCAGACTTAGATTCAAGATATACTCGCTATGTAGCACAGCATAAGAAATTAAATTGATAGTTTGTAATGCAATACAATAACTGTTGGAATCACAGCTTAAAAGTTCACGCAAGAGAAAAGAGATGAAAGAACAATGCATAATTTGCTTTATTTTTTTAGACTTAGAACCCTAATCTGTGTAAGTATTATATGTTTGAGTTAAATATGGGTATTTCTTCTCACACAGATTTAAGTCTTGATTCATTATATTATGAGGGACTAATTCATTTTACTAGACCTAATCTTTATTAGCTTTCTATCAGAGACTTATTCTAAGCAAAAACACATAAAACATGTAGATAATGAGACAGCTGAAAATGACTAAAATTCAACATGGTTTTTATTGAAATTAATTGTGTAAATGCCAACGGCTTCATTTAGAAGGAAAATAAAACTTGTAGATGAGTTAGATTTTGAAACTTCGAGGCAATCAAGACTCAAGATCAACGTATTTACAAAAATATTTATAAATTGTTCATCAATGAGATCCTGGTATTGATTTAAATTCAAATTCTTATGAAATAAATATCAATTCTTATTAATTGGATCAAGTTTTTTGTAGTGTACATGCCTTTGCCCCCCCCCTTCTTTAAAGATACCTCCGTTATCCAAAATTTTCAAAACAAGTGCGATTTTAATTTATTTGTCCTTTAAAAATGAGGAGCCAAATGAAACTCAATGAGGAATTGAAGCCTCAGCGAATTTTTCCAAGACAATGAGATTATATTGAATTTCGAAGATGGGGTTGCTAGGGATTAGACGTGGTCAATGTACGAAAGTAACAACCTTATCTTCCACCCATGATTCCTTTTCAAAATACATTGCACCTTGGAATCAAAGCGACGGATCAATCAATTTTAGTCATCACGATAGCGATGACCAAAAAGTGTGTATAGATGGAAAAGTGAGTCGTTAAGAGGCCCTCAGCTGGCCTTTAATTTATTTTTTCATCGGACTAATAGAGAAGCCCTAAGTCTAGCTATCCACAAGGGCTTATTATTACAAATTAACTAATATAGTCTACAACTTTGATGAGTTTCCTGGAAACTAAGGCGCATTCAGAAAAACTCAACGTGCCTGCAAGGGTGGAAATTCGTTCTCTTTATTCTTTGTTCATCCTAACCATCACGGCGCATTGCGTGTTTTTCTGTCGTCAAATTTGAATACGAAACGACAAAAGAAGAAAAGGACCTGTCATCTAATTACTAGTGTAGCATTTATTTTTTTAGACTTTGACAAGTCTTCTTTAGTAAAAAAAAAGATTTACAGACATGCACCCTTGTGTGTGCCTTTGTCAATCAAACTATAATGAACCTACAAAATTTAAATTAAATATACATATATAATATTTTTTATGCAAATAATTATATATGTACATATATATCATTAAAAACTAAAAATGAACTATATAATAATTTTAATTTTAATTATTATTATGACAAAATAATTTTTAAATATTTATTCTACTATTTATTTTATGATTTTTTATTTCTTTTAAAAATTATTTTTAATATAATATTAATTTTAAATGAAAATAATTTTAAATTTTAAATCATATATATGTTTTATAAATATATTTTTTAAAATTTAATTTTTATTTTTATTTAACATTGATAAGATATATAATTTAATTATATATTTATATTATTTTTTAAAAATTTATTCACCAATTTTTTGATGGATTAATGACGTAATGAAATTATAAAGTTAGAAAGAAAAAATAGATTAAAATTTTATATTTAAAATCAAAATAAATTCATATATAGTTTTTATATTTATATTTAGACGTGGAAGTAATATAATATACGTCTCTCCAAATGAAATTGACACAGGAAGCTTCACCGAAGCCAGTGTCCGTCATATTGTTCATTGACTTGGTCCGCTCTTTGCAGCGAAAACAAAATGAGAAATGGAAAGATGAAGATACCATCACACCATGGAGAAAAGTCTATGGCCTCCCAAGTTGTGTTGTGCTTGTCACTCTCCATTGACTTGGGCAAAGCCAAAATGAAAAATGTAGAAGTAAATTAATTATCACATCATGGAGAAAAATATATGCCTAAGTCTCATTCCAAAAACATCCCTCGCTCCAATAATTTAATTTTGATGTTGACTTACACAAGATGACAAGACCCATTTTACACCCTCTCAACCATAGAAACTGTGATTAGGGGAGAGATTCATGATAATTAAATTCATATTGCGAAGTAAATTATTTATGTGTAAAATTCTCTTAAAAAATTAATTGTGATTTAGGACAAATCTAAAACAATTTTTCTTAATATTTATAAAATGGCTAACTATAAATTATACTACCTTTGGTTTTTAATATAAGAGTTAGTTGACTAATCTTAGCAGATTAAGAAAACTAGTTAAGTTAATTATTTGAAAGAAATAGGTATTACCTTTCTTAAAATATTTTTGATAATTAAATACATTGGTTAGAACTATCTTTAAAAAATAATAAATAAATATGAGAGATAAAACAAAAAATAGAAAGATGATGATACCATCACACCATGGAGAAAAGTCTATGGATATTTATATTTAGAAGTGGAAGTAATATAATATACGTCTCTCCAAATGAAATTGACGCAGGAAGCTTCACCGAAGCCAGTGTCCGTCATATTGTTCATTGACTTGGTCCGCTCTTTGCAGCGAAACCAAAATGAGAAATGGAAAGATGAAGATACCATCACACCATGGAGAAAAGTCTATGGCCTCCCAAGTTGTGTCGTGTTTGTCACTCTCCATTGACTTGGGCAAAGCCAAAATGAAAAATGGAGAAGTGAATTAATTATCTCATTCCAAAAACATCCCTCGCTCCAATAATTTAATTTTGATGTTGACTCACACAAGATGACAAGACCCATTTTACACCCTCTCAACCATAGAAACTGTGATTAGGGGAGATATTCATGATAATTAAATTCATATTGCAAAGTAAATTATTTATGTGTAAAATTCTCTTAAAAAATTAATTGTGATTTAGGACAAATCTAAAACAATTTTTCTTAATATTTATAAAATGGCTAACTATAAATTATACTAACTTTGGTTTTTAATATAAAAATTAGTTGACTAATTTGAGCATATTAAGAAAACTAGTTAAGCTAATTATTTGAAAGAAATAGTTGTTACCTTTTTTAAAAATATTTTTGATAATCAAATATATTGGTTAGAAATATCTTTAAAAAATAATAAATAAATATGAGAGATAAAGTAAATTAGGTCTTTTTTTTTTTGCCAATAAAGTAAATTAGGTCTTATATTCATAACTAAAATAAAAATTAAATAAGTTTGTATATTAAGGGCACGAAGTAGTGGATTAGACGCTTAAGCACAAGGTCTTTACTGGGCCCTCTCAACCCACAGGGCCGAAACAAGTGGGAGTGTTTCTTTTTTTGTGGTACAAAGTGGAAGTGTTCAAAGTTAGAGATTATTCAGGTGAGAAATGAGTCCAAAATATAGTGCACTTACAGTGAAAGACGAAACACACCGATCCTCGTTAAAGAAGTCCAGAACATGGTGTGTGTGTGTGTGTGTAGGCCCAGGTCTATCATTAATCATTACATACCAAATCCAACGTGGATGAATATGACAAATACAATTCCATTTCTACAAAGAGGAGTTGGGTTTAGTAGAGGGAATTAATCTCTCACACGCAATGTGAATGAATTAAGATTCAAATTCTTATTAGAAGAGATGATCATATTTAGTATCCAATAATATTTAAAATAAAATTGCCTCTCCTTTGACATTTTGTTGGAAGCTTCAAGTGCTATATTATTGCAATTCTACTTGACATCTATTATTAATAATAAATGTCGTTACTTTTTTTAAGCTTAAAGTACAAGAGACCTTGGCATTTTTTAGAAAAAGTCTTAAAGATACAAATTAAACATTTCATTAAATTTTGGACATGGTTTTATAAAATATCATTATTTGAAAGGCAATCATGTAAATATAATATGCAAGTTAAGACGTAAGTCAAACTTTACAAATTAAAAATTTGAAAACCAAAAAAAAAAAACACTGTGCAGCTGTTGAGTGAGCTTTTTAATTTAAACTTGTAGAACTTGAGACTTGTGACTCTTAAAACTTCACAGTATGGGTGGACCAAAATTTTAATCCTTACAAAAAGAGATTACCATATTTAGTATCCAACAATACTTGAAATAAAATTGCCTCTTCTCTAACATTTTGTTAGAAGCTTCAAGTGCTATGTTATTGCAAGTCTACTTGACATCTATTATTAATAATAAATGTCATTAATTTATTTAAGCTTAAAGTACAAGAGACCTTCACATTTTTCAGAATAAGTCTTAGAGATACAAATTAAACATTTCATTAAATTTTAGACATGGTTTTATAAAATATCATTATTTGAGAGGCAATGACGTAAATATAATATGCAAGTTAAGACAGGACAGCATACCAATAAGTACTCAATATGGGGGTCCTGAAACCCAAGAAATGCTTATCTAATTAAAGGCCCAACCAGCCCTCCAAATTGTTTAAAGAATTTATAGTTTCAAAATACTTACATGGAGGAGGACATAGATTATTGCTTAGATAATGATATGGACAATTACAAATACAAAGTTTGAAGTGACATGTGATAGGCCACCTTCAAAGCCACTATGGCATGATTAGTGAGCCCAACAAGAGTTCAAGATGATGTACAAAGTCCATATAGAGTCCAGATTAAAGAATTCACTTAAAGCCTTGGACAAGGATCATAAGTAATGTCCAAAAACATTCAAAAAGCATCTAGAAGGCGTCCTTATACATTAATTATGATTTTATATCATTTTTAGGAAGTTTCTATTTTTATTTACTTTGAATAAGGCCTTTTGGTTAACGATCATTCTAGAAGCTTTGTTTTGATTTAGTTTCCTATTTTTTAGATAGTAGACTTGTTTTTGAAATTTAAGTAATTTTCTTTTCTCTTTATATAATAAATGGTGCCTCCTATAGTCAAATAATCATCAATGAGGCATCATCTTAGCATTTATATCCTAGGATTGTGTGATATAAAGAATGGATACGGATCGGCTAGAAACAAGTTAAGAAACTAGACGAACGATCGAAGGTAGGACCTTAAGAGAACCTGTCTCTTACAACCCTAGCCATGGAGACACCACAAGGATAATCAGTCCTTGATATAGTCAAGTATTCCCACGAGAATACGAGGCGGCAAGTAAAACTCACTCAAGAGAAATAAAATTCTCTAAAATTCATTCATTCAAATATGATCCCCAATTACAAAAAACGTAGCCTTACATAGGCAGCAAAAGAACAATCTAGAATAAAAAAACCCTAGGTCATAAATACCATAAATGTGCCTTAATGATGATTGACTATCTTGGTTGGCACCAATTAAGGCTAAAGGAAATAGGAAATTACCTTTTCTTGAAGAAAAAGGTTGCTACCTAAAAATAGGAAACTAACTTAAAATATTCTTATGCAATCTTTGACCAAAAGGCCTTATTTAATGCAAATAAAAATGGAAACTTAAAAAAACGAAATTAAACCATAACTAATACATAAAGATGCCTTCTTGATGCTTCTTGAATATTCTTGGACGTCACTTATGCTCCTCCTCCAAGGCACATGCTTGTCACATGGTATTTTGAGTGAATTCTTCAATCTGGACTACACATGGGCCTTGTACATCATCTTGTTTGGCTTCTAGCAATGTAATCACCATGTTTGGACCCTTGATGGGTTGATTGAGGGATGCTTCTTCCAAATAAATGGGCTCTAACTCTTTAAGATCTTTTATCAAACAATTCAGCGCCTCTTTCATAGATTTGGTCCTTGCTCTTATCATTGGGCCTGCAATGCCTTGTAATGGGTCTTTTAGAATATTGGACTTCCATCTTTTAGCTTGGGCTCCACACTCTGTGTTTTGGTCTTCCTTTGATACTTGATCATGCCATGCTCCTCTATCATTGTGATTCTAGAGTGTTCTATAGTTACCTATAATATAGGCTACGTTTTTGTATTTTGAGAAAGATGATTTGAATGATTAATAATATGAGAATTTTATTTGTTTTTGTGTGAGCCTTACTTGCATCCTCGTATTCTACTAAGAATACTTGACAGTATCAAGGAATTGATCAACTTTATAATGTCTTCATGACTAGGGCTGTAAGAGACATGTTCTTTTAAGGTCCTACCTCGATCATCCGTCCAATTCATCATGTTTGGAGTTACAAGAGGCAAGTTCTTTTGGGGTATCATTCCGTTCCTATACTTGAATCTAGCCGGTCCGTATGTTCCCCTCATATCAAGACCAAAGTTAGACTTTACAAGTTAAAATTTTGAAAAACCAAAAAAAAAAACAATGTGTAGCGGTCGAGTGAGCTTTTTAATATTAAACTTGTAGAACTTGAGACTTCATACACTTAAAACTTTATAATGTGTGTGAACCAATACTCGAATCCTTACTAGAAGAGATGACCACATTTAGTGTCCAATAATGCCTGAAATAAAATTACCTCTCCTTTAACATTTTAGTAGAAGCTTCAAATGCTATATTATTGCAATTCTACTTGAAATCTATTATTAATAATAAATGTCATTAATTTATTTAGGCTTAAAGTACAAGAGACCCTCACATTTTTTAGAATAAGTCTTAGGGATACAAATTAAACATTTCATTAAATTTTCGATATGGTTTTATAAAATATCATTATTTGAAAGGCAATGATGTAAATATAATATGCAAGTTAAGAGCAAAGTCGCACTTTACAAGTTAAAAATTTGAAAACCCAAAGGAAAAAAAAAAAAAAACACTATGCAGCGGTCAAGTGAGATTTTTAATATTGAACTTGGAGAACTTGAGACTTGTGACTCTTAAAACTTCACATTAATAGCATGTTTAGAATAGTTTATAAGTAACTTTTCAATAATAATTTACAGAATATAAGATAAATATATAAGATGAGTTTTCTCTTGACTTACATGAAACATATTTATAAGCGTTTTTAAATGCTTTCACAAACAAGCCCAACATCATCTCCAGCAGAGCCTGAACTAATATGAGGTTTTTATTTGGTGCTCATCACAACAATGAGCACCATGTGTTCATTATTACAATATAATTTAGATCATTCAAAATTTGATATGAATAGTTCAAATTTAAAATTTTTAATATCCAATATTTTGAATAATAAATTTATTTTTTTTAAAAAGTGTTACTCATAAGATTATCTTTATTTTAAATTCTGTATTTACTAAAATAAAAATTAATTAAAATATATAAAAATTTAAATTTAATCTAGAACATCCAAAATCAATTTGGATAGTCTAAATAATGATGAACACTCATGCTCATCACAATGATGAGCATGGACTGCGCTCCACCTCCAAATTCACAAATAAAACTGCTAATTTTATATAAACTACTAAAGTAAAATGTTAATAATTTGTTAATATAAAAATTATATCTTAATAAAAATATGTTATTTGACAATATTTTCATTTAAAACTTGTTTTAGAGGATAATAACATGTGATTGAGATCTTTTGTTTAAGATCACATACTCAGTAGCTCAAAAAAAGTTAACCAAAAGGGTTAGAAGAGAAACAAACTACGTTGACGTCACAAATTAAGGAATTTGATAAAGAGAAATGCGTTTCAACACTTGTTCTTTGCCAAACAAGACGCCTTAAAGGACATTTATATCTGATTTTACTGATAAATGATACTACCTCTGATCCTAATTATAAGAGCCAGTTGACTAATTTGAGGAGATTAAGGAAGTAAGTTGAGTTAGTTATTTGTCCTAAATAGGTATTGTCTTTCTTAAAATATCTTTGCTAATCAAGTGTATTGACTAGAACTATCATTGTTAGAAGGGTTACTTTGGAAAAAGAAATGTATAAATATGAGAGATAAGATGGATTGGGGTCTTATATTTAAGATCAAAATAAAAATCAGATAGGGTCTTATATTAAGGACTGGAGTAGTATAATACGAGGTTGTACCAATTTTCTCGAAAACATGCCATAAAGGACAAGCGCTTCTGTCTACAATTTATCCCACATATCAAATAAAAACGGAAGCCTAATATCAACTTCTTATGCTAATAAAACACCCTCCCAAGCTTCTTATTCATTTTTGCGGTCTCTGATACAAAAGCAAAGATAATTGTTAGAAGCATCACTTGTCTCAACAAAAATTAATATATATCAGGATCAGTACGTCAGTGGTGTCCAACATAAATTTACTACGCTATATATATCTCATATCCTAATTAAACATGCTTCTAAGCATAAACTTACTCGTTGAATCTGAAAGATTTTGTTGGTAAATTTAGTGCATATCGATGAGACTTCTGAGGCAATTTTGAGTCTTTCTCCTCTGCCTCTGGCATATCTACAATTTCGTCCCTTGAGGAACATTCTTCAGGCTTGGATGATGTGATCGTTGAACTTGAATTATTATCATCATCATCAACTGCAGGCAAATCGTGCGGATAAGAATAAGGCTTTTGAGGCAATTCTAGGTCTTGCTCCTCTCCGTCAAGCATCTCCACAACTTTGTTCATTGAAGGAAGATCACTAGGCTTGGTTTGAATGCACCACAACCCAATGATCATCATTTTCCTGGCCACTTTCATATCTTCCTCTATTGCATTTTCTATGTTGATTTCATTTCCTTTGTTTAGTTGATCATATATCCAAAAGGGAAAGTAAGATTGACTTAAATGTTCAGCCAGCACATTCAAATTCTTCCTTCTCCCAGCAATGTCCATCAATAGCTTTCCAAAACTATAGACATCGACTTTATGAGAGATTCCACCCACATTCATATAGAATAGTACGGGAGTTATGTATCCTACAGTTAGAGATACGACACTATAATTTGTAGGATAGGGTCTAGCAAGGCCAAAATCAGAAATTTTTTGGGGTGAAGTGGTCATCAAGAAGAATATTGTGTGGTTTTGTATCAAAATGCAAAATTTTCATGTTGCATCCTTTATGTAGATAGTTAATACCACAAGCTATGTATCTTATAGTCCCCCTTACTAGTGGTAGAGATACGACACTATAATTTGTAAGATAGGATCTAGCAAGGCCAAAATCATAAATTTTTAGGGTGAAGTGGTCATCGGGAAGAATGTTGTGTGGTTTTGTATCAAAATGCGCAATTTGCATGTTGCATCCTTTATGTAGATAGTTAATACCACAAGCTACTCCAAGAGAAATGACATACAATAATTGATGAAGATTCAAGGATTGCTCATTGTCATTAGGTTTAGAGAATATGTATTTGTCAAGAGAATTATTCTCCATGAACTCATATACAAGAGCACGCTTTGATCTTTCACACAGTAACCAATGGGTTGCACCACATTAACGTGGTGGATTCTACCAAGTGTTGCAACTTCATTGATGAAGTCTAGTCCATTACTTGTGGCCTTATTATCCAACATTTTGACAGCCACATCACGACCACTTCTAAGTTGTCCTTTGAACACAGCCATAGCCTCCTTCCCAAGTCTTACGTTAAACCCTTTTGTCATTTTCTTGATTTCTTTATAGGAGTACCTTATAGGCATGATGCTGTTGTGGATTTGCAGAAATTTTTCAATGTTGACGTACACTGATAGATGTCTTCGTTGCCATTTATAGATTGGTAGGTCAATGACAATTGCAAAGCCCAAAGCTCCTCCACAAAGGCAAAGACGAACTGCTCGCAAAAATTTGAAAGAGAGGGGAAAAAAAAAAGACAGAATAATTAGAATGTGCTGGCTGCCTGGCGCTCTATCTCGAACTAACATGTCATTTTTATTGTTCGGTTCAAGCCAAGGAATTACCTAACAAAATGATGGCGGATAGCATAATTACTGCGAGGCAAAGAAAGTGAGAGGTGATGTCAATTTATATCTTGAGAGAATAGAAGGGAAATTGTAAATAAAATTATTTAAATTTAGGATGACAAAATTTTAGAGATACAAATTGTTATTTACAGCGCACAGTTTAAGATTTTAAATTAAAGCTATGCATATCAAGAAGCTTAAAAATTTTAACATTTGCTTGAAGACAAATTTGGCCATAGGATTATTTTTACGATATACATAAAGAATGAAATTTTCAGGTTATAAAATTTTTAAAAAAATTTTAAACAATAAAATTTCATCTGACACTCCAATTTAAATATTTTATTTTCAAGAATGCTATTAGATGAATATATATTTTACAAAATTCAAAAATGCGTCGTACTAAAAATGTTACAAGTTCCCACAATGTTCCTTACCTCCTACCAGACGGTACGCAAATACATAGCGAGCTACAAAGTCCTCTGATAATAAAACAACTGTGTTAGTAATAAATAATATGGGGTATTTCTACTAATTATAAATAATTTGAATATAGGGTGAAATGTTTTACCAATGGCGGACTTTATCAATCCTTGATTAACTTATTATGATGCAAACCGATTTTCAAAAGACTCGATCCCAACACTATTCAAAACTCAAATTGGCAAGTTCACTCCTGATGATACATGTAAATGAATCAGATTAGTGTTTATGGGGGCTTGGATTATGAGGATGACACTTATAGCAAATTATTTTTAGCTTAGAAGGTATGAACGGGACAAGAGTGAAGATATGTGGATAAAGAAAAATGATAGCAAGGGGTGTGGGTTAATTTTGTAAAGCCGCTCTCTCTCTCTCTCTCCCCCGTGCATGTGCCTATAAAAATGATAGAGTCGGACGTATGAACATTTTAACAATGTCCATGAGAGACTCATTTGAACCCAATTCCGGAATCGAAGAATTTGCCTGATTTAAGTAAGGAAAAAGCAAGAGTAATGAAGCTACAGTTAAGGGTTAATAGTAAGAATTTAAGGCCTTGCCTACTAAATGGCGTAGACGCTGGATTTCATCAAAGTTTGATATTCCTTTCCACCAAAAAAGTTCAAAGCCATAAAGAAGCATATTGTGGATGTCTGTGTAGGACCAAGAGTGGTTGTTCTTCGGAGCAGGTGCTGACGTCATATATACATCAGTTCTACACCACAATCATCATCTAACCCCAGATCACTGAGAGTTTTGCTGCCAACATTCACATACGAATACGAAGAAGAAGAAGAAGCTACAGAGCCATTTGAAGTTTTGAAGCATGGGGCTGTGTCAACAAGCACAGGGGAATGCACTGGGTTTCCGCACCTTACAAATATCATAGTGTTTGTCAGTTGATTCGGTTCAATTTCCACATAAATACCATCGAAAATGGATGGAATAATGGTGGGGTTATATGGATCATCCCAATAGCTGAAGTTTAAGTCTGTTAAAGAATAGCCAGGCAAGGAAGTGTGATCCGACTCTACCACATGAATATCCCTCACTCGGATCGTACTATTCTCATAATGGACACATTATACCTCCCAGATTTCAAACGCATTAATTATTGGTTCTGCTCGCAAGATAGCTCGTAAATGGGGGCACCACACCCCTTCGGAGAGTCTTCTAGCCGGAAAGGGCTCCTAACATTAACATCTCATCATAAACTAGAACACTTCTGGTCTCTTTCTGATGCCTTGCATGATTCGTAGGATTCCATTATCAGAAACAACGCCACCAGTAATTGTGTTGCTGAGCAACACATGCTTCTTACATTCAAGCTTGCTCGACAATTATATATTTCATAGATTCAAAATTTGCCTGCAGGATTTCTTCTGACGTACTTGCATAATTATATATTGAAGAGAGGACAATAAACTATATAAACTAAAGATCCACAACCATATACCTTATCTTCAGGCAGTTGCAGACTTGGGTCCACTGTCAATGATTTATCTGAATCATGCAGGTACGTCATGTGAGGAGATCAGGAACATTAGACGTTTAGTTGCATCAATTTTTAATTAGTTCCTATAACTCATGTTTCTGAGAAATTTTTGTGTGCACTGGGAGCACTATGTGTCATTTGTGATCTCTCCAATTAGATAAAATCAACTCAGATAAATTCAGCCTCAAATGACGTCACTAGTTAGAGAAATAAAAAGTCCTGGTTCCCACAAAAATTTATATTTAATAATTTCTCTCTCCTGTCAATTCATTGCCCCTCTCTTCCTTCCATTTTTACTTCCAACAATACCCCTCATTTCTCTTCCATCCAAAAAAGCCAAATCCCTCGGCTGTTAGAAAACCACGCTAAAGAGCCTTCGTCCTTTTTCATTCCACCAAGACACCAAGACAACAATGTGCTTCCCCGCAATATATTAATTATTATATTAAACAGAACCTGGGTAGAAGGGGTCGAAGTGTTCCACCGAATCACACCAGAATGGCATGACCAGCACATGGGAAATCTGATAGTGAAAAAGAAAGAACTCATCAGAAGATTGGAAGGTGTCGATAAAAAAAGATTAATGTTTGACCATCCAGGACTTACAAGGCTCGAAAAGAAACTGTGGGGTCAATATCACAAAATAACATTGCAGGAGGAATTACAATGGTACCAAAGGTCAAGATGTAAATGGCTACAATGGGGAGACAGAAACACCCGGTTTTTCCATGCTGCCACTATACTCCGACGGAGGAGACAAAGAATAGACGCCCTGAAGAACAACAACGGAGAATGGGTTGAAGAGCCAGAGATTTTAAAGCAGATGGCGTGTGACTTCTATAAGACCCTATACACCAAAGATGCAAATATTCAATCTTCATCCGGCTGGTATGCAAATTTCCCCTCCCTAGCCAATCATGAGATAGAATGGCTGCAAAGACCAGTGGACTCCAATGAGATCAAAAACGCTGCTTTTGATATGGGAGCTTTTAAAGCCCCTGGGCCGGATGGACTCAATGCACACTTTTTTCAAACACACTGGAATCTGGTGGGAGGAAAAATATGTGAATTAGTCAAGAGCTTCTTCAGAGAACAAGCAAGAGTGAAGGACGTTAATCAGACTCGTATTGTCTTGATCCCCAAAGGCGATAATCCAGTGCACCTAAAAGACTTCAGGCCGATCTCCCTCTGTAATGTTAGCTTCAAAATCCTCACAAAACTTCTTGCCACCCGCTTCAAGAGGGTGATGGATAAATTGGTGAGCCAAGAACAGTGTAGCTTCATATCAGGGCGATCTAGTAGTGATAACGTTATTATAGCTCAAGAAGCCATCCATACCATGAGAACTAGGAGAAGCAAGAAGGGATTAGTGGCGGTGAAAGTGGATATGGAGAAAGCTTATGACAGATTGGACTGGGATTTTATCAAAGACACCTTGGTTTGTATTGGTCTCCCGGGGATTTTGGTGGAAATCATTATGTCATGCATCTCAACAGCTTCTATGAAGATTCTTTGGAATGGGGAGGAAAGCGCTGAATTCAAGCCATCAAGAGGTCTAAGGCAAGGGGATCCACTCAGTCCATACATTTTTGTTCTTGCCATGGAAAGACTTGGACAACTAATTAAGTCAAAATGTGAGGAAAGAAGATGGAAACCGTTGAGATTCAAACGTACAGGACCATGTGTCTCTCATCTGTTTTTTGCGGATGACCTTATACTCTTTGCTGAAGCCTCGACAGATCAAATGATGGTAATAAAGCACGTCATGGAGAGCTTCTGCCTTGCTTCAGGACACCGTGTGAATCTGGAAAAATCAAAAATGTTGTGTTCTCGTGATGTCAACCACAACAGGGCCCTGGAACTGAGCCAAATCTTGGGCATTAGGCTCACAGCGGATTTGGGAAAGTACCTAGGAGTTCCTCTGATACATAGCAAGTTCACTAAACGGCTTTTCTCACCTATTACCCAAAAGGTGCAAAAGAAACTCTCATCTTGGAAAAGCCGGTATCTAAGCTATGCGGGGAGGTTAGTTCTCATAAAGGCGGTGCTGAATGCCATTCCTAGCTACCAGATGCAGACACAGCTCCTCCCGAAAGGTGTGATAGGGGACATAGAAAAGGCAAGTAGGAGATTCTTGTGGAGTCAGGATACAGGAAACAGGCGAAGCCATTTGGTCTCATGGGACACGATCACTGAAAAGAAGAAGAGTGGGGGACTGGGTTTCAAGAACCTACGCCAACAAAACGAAGCGTTTATCATGAAGTTGTGCTGGAGCTTAATCACCAAAAGAGATGCCCTTTGGACCCGGGTCCTCAGAAGCAAATATAGCTGCGGGAATGATGAAGTCCCCGGAGTTTACTATAAGAGAGTAGCCTCGATTACCTGGAGGTCCATAGTTAAGGTGTGGGAAAAATTTATTCAAGGCGTGGGGAAGAAAATTAACAGTGGAAGTAATACTGACTTTTGGTGGGACTTATGGACCCCATTGGATCGCCCCCTCATAGCATATACAAATGGGTGTTCGGGTTTGGATATCAGAGCAAAAGTAAAGGACTTTACCCTCGAAAACGATACCTGGGCGGTGCATAAGTGGCAGGGAGTACTACCGGCTAGTATCATATCGATCCTCCTGCGTATTAAACCACCCTCAAACAATTCCAAGGATGTGTTCATATGGAGACCTGCTACGGATGGGAGTTTTTCTGTCAAGTCAGCGTATGGATTTATAAGTCAGAGGCAGATGTCGTGGAGGGATCGTTGGTGGTCTAAACTCTGGAAGTGCCGTGTATCAGAAAGAGTAAAATTCTTCTTATGGCAAGTTTCTCATGAGAGAATAGCCACTAACTCATTCAGAGCTCAACGAGGGATCTCAAACACATCAACTTGTCCTTTTAATTGCCAAAGTGAGGAGAGCGTTATACATGTTTTGAGGGACTGTGAGAGAGCGAAAAACTTCTGGCTATCTTTAATTCAACCTAATTTTGTTTCTAGATTTTATGCTCTTAACTTGCAGGAATGGCTTTCTTGGAATGCTACACAAGATCCAGCTAACGTGAAATTCTCAAAGTGGGATTGGCTTCAAGTGTTCATGCTTGGATGCTGGTTCCTCTGGACTTCCAGGTGCGCGTATGTCTTCGAGGGCAAAACAAAGAACACCAGGGAACTGATCCAGAGGTGCACATATCACTTGATGGAAGGCGTGATAAATCAGCAATTTAAACATGACATTTTCAATGTATCCTCTAAAGCGGAAACCAGATGGACCCCACCTCCAATAGACGCCATTAGACTAGATGTGGATGGCTCTGTATGGGAACATCAGGCTGCTGCTTGCGGGGGAGTGATTAGAGATCATGAAGGGAGTTGGCTCATGGGTTTTCAACGTAACCTGGGCTGCTGCTCTGTTACGGAAGCCGAACTAATGGCTATCCAAACGGGCTTACGAACGTGCCAGCAGATGGGATTTTCCAGGGTTATGCTTTACACGGACTCATTAGAAGCTTTCAACCTACTGATGCGAAACCATGTTGAAGAACATCCTTTGAGAAACCTCATCACAGATACACGAGAGCTGATCTATGGGAATTAGTTCTTAGAAATGCACCATACTGGTAGAGAAATTATTAAGTGTGCTGATTTTCTAGCTAGGACAGGACACCATGACTCCTTTGATACGATATTACTACAAGATGTGCCGGCGGGATGCGCGAGGATAGTGTCTGACGACCAGCTTAGTGTCGAAGCTTGGAGCTAGTTGCTTCGTTTTCTGGGTTTTCTTGTTTCGTGTCTTGTATTCCTTTTAGTTTTTGTTGTTTTGTCTTCAAGCCTTGGCTTGTCTCTCTTTCCCAAAAAAAAAAAAAAGATAAAATCAACTCAGATAAATTCAGCCTCAAATGACGTCACTAGTTAGAGAAATAAAAAGTCATGGTTCCCACAAAAATTTATATTTAATAATTTCTCTCTCCTGTCAATTCATTGCCCCTCTCTTCCTTCCATTTTTACTTCCAACAATACCCCTAATTTCTCTTCCATCCAAAAAAGCCAAATCCCTCGGCTGTTAGAAAACCACGCTAAAGAGCCTTCGTCCTTTTTCATTCCACCAAGACACCAAGACAACAACGTGCTTCCCCGCAATATATTAATTATTATATTAAACATATTTATTTGCAACATTTATGTTAACTAATAAGTTAATGTTACAAAATAATAAATATATAGTTATATATTAAAAATTTATTCATAACTGATATACATTTAAATAAATTTCAGCGGTATTATAAAATTTAATTTAGTTCTCTTTAATTAATATATTTTCACATCTATTAAATTTTTTCACCTTAAACATTTATATGCATATGTATATTTAAATAAAGGAGAATACTTATGTCAAGTTCATTAGGTCCAGTTTGTCCATTTATCCAACCATATTTTGCCACATGTGTTATTTGGCCTCATCACCATTTAACCCCCACAATCCGTTTAATCCCCGTTAGTCTAGAAAAATTATTTTAAAAAAACAGTTAAAAAAGAAACCTGGGCATCGTTTGCGCGATCCAACAAAACAAGGAAGCGATGGCCGGTGAAGAGCACTAGCAGCAAAGGGCGCACAGAGATTTTGTGGGTAAGAAAGACCGCTGCACAAATGGTATTGCTTCTGCGAGATTCTTTTGTTTTGATTTCTCAAGGCTTCTTTGATTTTTGATTGGGAACAAAATTTTGCTGTTTAGATTTACGGGGAGATGAACATAGCGTCCATGCGAATGCCTTTCTACTCCTTGAAAGTGCTTGAAAATATCCAGCATCCCACTATCTTGATGGATCAACAATGCTCTAGGGTTTTTTGACGTTTTTTTTTAAAATAATTTTTCTAGACTAACGGGGATTAAACGGATTGTGGGGGTTAAATGGTGATGAGGCCAAATAACACATGTGGCAAAATATGGTTGGATAAATGGACAAACTGGACCTAATGAACTTGACATAAGTATTCTCCTTAAATAAATTGAAAAAATGGACCCAATGGATATATGCATATTGCATAAAAAATCACACATAACAAGATTTGATCGGATAAACCTAATTGTAAGTAAATTGAACTCATCGAAAAAAGTATAAGTAAATTGATGTAAGTTTTGTCTTTTGAAAAAAATACTATCTTCATTTTAAATGTAACAGCTATATAAGATATTCATTTTAAAACTAAATATAAGACTTAGTTTATTTTATCGGTCAAGTTTGTTATTTTCTTCCTTAAAATATTCTTATTTGTTATATATAGTAAGAAAATTTTCATGAACAGGTGATACGGTTATGATGCATATAATTTTTAAAAAAAATTGAAGAAAATTAATACATAATTGTTATAAATAATTAACACAACTAAATTTATTAATATTTATAAATTATTTATCTAACTTTTATATTAAAAGTCAGTTGTAAAAGTATGTGCATGTCACAATTCAATTAAAAATTGACAAGTTAGAAAATTTATCTAAATGTGACTTAAAATTTAAAAGAATTTGCAAAATTGCAATAACAATCAAAGTTTATTAAGTAATAAAATAGTTTTTTCCACTCAAAAAATTAATATATATAAACCTATGTATTTGTTATTTTATAACATTAACTTAGTCAGCATAAATTTTATAAATAAATATTCTTAATATATTGCTGGGAGGCGGAATGGGGTTTACTGATGATGGCAGGTTGATAGAAGAGGAAAAAGGGGCATTGTTGGAAGTGAAAATGAAAGGAAGAGAGAGGCATTAAATTGACGAGGAGAGAAAATTGTTAAATAAATGTTTCTGTGAGACCCACGACTTTTTATTTCTCTGACCATGATGGTATGTGAGATTGAATTTATCTGAGTTGGTTTCGTCTAATTAGAGAGATCACAAATGGCGTGGTGCTCCCAGCGTACAGAAGAATTTCTCCGTCATTACGGAATTGTAATTGCTACGTGTTTCTTACCTTAAACTCGAGTAAGTAGCGATTACAATTCCGTAATGACTTTTAAAGCCGAGTCCTCAGTTGTATATTTCATCCGATCAGAAATTTGCCTGAAGGAATGCTTCTGACGATGGCACTAGTTTTTATTGAAGTGAAGATCCTCAACCATTTATTTCTTATCATCATGACATTGGCATTTCTTCTGCCCGAATGGTTCTGATGCCAACACCTGAGCCCAGTTCAACGATTTATCTGGATTATGCAGGCATATCATGGGAGGGAATCAGTAAAATTAGACCCTTAGTCCTTGTACTTTGCATCAGTTTTCAATTTTGTCCCTATAACTTCAGAATTTGTAAAACGGTCCTTAGAATACAGCAAACAGCTTCTTAAAAAGGGTTAGATGTTACTCTGCTTATTTGACATAAGGGATTTGGTGGCTCCATAAAATTTTTTCAAATGCATAAGCTAGTTCGTCCATGTTCGCACCATCCGTCGTATCATTTCATTCATTTGAGTCTAGTTTTTGGTCTTTACTGCTCTATGCATAAGCTTATTGACCGTGTGAAATACCTTTTTGTACAAGTCTTTATTCGATGTTATTGTTCCTTCAATGCCTTTGGATTCCATCAATAGATTTTACAAATTACATGCACACATGTGTTTGAGTCAAGAACACCACAGCTAAATTACAGAGAGTGTATAAGATAGAGAAGTTATAACAACACTATAAGATAAATCTGACAGAAGTATCCTCTCATTATTTAATAATTTTTTTATTCACATTATAGAGAGTGTTAAGCAATGATATAACTAATGATTGCATTAAAAAATGATATAACTAATGAGAAGGGGGAGGGGGGAAAACAGAGAGAGAGAAATGCGCCAAGGCTCTGTTTTCCTGTTACAAAGACAGGGGGCTTCAGTGAATGCATGCGTAGTTATTAGCAAACAAAGCTACCATTTAACCCAAGTGATCGTGATGGCGTGGACCTTGTCAGTATATTATCGTCTCATTTTCCCACGCTTTCTTGTCAGGGACTTCTATATAATTTATAGTTAACTTCAAGGACTAACTTTGATAGGTTTTAAGGAATTTTGAAACTACAAGGACTAAATTTAAGGGGAAAAAAAACAAAAATCACTCATCTAGCTACTAGGAGAAAGCCAGAGGGTGGAGATGATGGGAACTTCAACGGTAAACTCCTTCTTTATCATTTGCTTGTTGCTAATAGCTGGGTTCTCAGAATCTATAGGAAGTTGAAGTAGCTGTCCAGAACCTGAAACAAAATGTGGAAACCTTGCTGTTCCATTTCCTTTCCGGATAATAGGACGCCAACCTAGAGAGTGTGGTTATCCTGGGTTTGGTTTACAATGTTCCTCCGCCAATTTGCTGTTCTTGAGCTACCTCCTTCAATCAAACTCAACGCCAAACACATTGATTACACTTCCAAACTGTTCAGCTCTATAATCCTCATGGTTGCCTCTCTCTGCATCTCCCTAGCGTCACTCTTCCTCCTCCTTCCCCTTTCCAGCTGCAAGCCAGCTTGTTTCTTGATGATGATGATGATGATGACTTCACCGTCTTCAATTGCTCGCAGCCGAAAAGCTCCAAGGATGTGAAATTAATCTCAACTTGCCAGCGCAGATCTACCTATCACGTATATGCCATTTCATCAAGTGCATACATCAGACAATTTCAGTTGCTGTCTTGCACCAATGTATTTAACATTTCATCCATCCCAGGGAAGATATTTAGAGATGATTACAGTCTTCATCTGAAGTGGTCTAATCCTATGTGTAAACATTGCGAATCATCGGGAAGAAGATGCGGGTTCAAGAATAGCAGCATTAGTAATGAAACTGCATGCTTTGAAATAGGTATGATCTGGTCTACTTTCTCAACAAATCCAAATGTCAGACCATACCATGGATTCATTCATATAATTGTCGCTTCTAATAGATATACAAATTCACATGAACATGGAAAGCATTAAAATTCTTATTAAGATGAGTCACGGGGAGCGGGGTGTAAGCTACCCCTTGGTGCTGCCCCCTACTTCCTTTTAATTTTGGGCTCTTCCCAAATTTTTCTTCTTGTTCTTTTTATCATTAAATTCTGTATAAAACGAGTGATATTTGATATTTTATGTATAAAAAATGGTTTAGTTTTTAATTTTTTATGATTTTTTTAAAGATTTAGCACTTCGAATGGTTCAATTTCTTTTTAACTTAGAGTGCTAAATCTTTTTTAAAAAAATCATAAAACATTAAAAACTAAATCATTTTCTGCAAATAAGATATCAAAATATGTAGAATCTAATGGTAAAAAAAAATCACAAAAAAGAATTTAGAAAAAGCTCCAAAATTAAGGGGCATCACCTAAGGAGCAGCTAACACCACTCTCTGAGTCATGTGGGCCTATGCTTTCTAAAAAATCTATGATATAAAGAAATATAATATTCCTCCGGTCCTTAATATAGGACCTATTTAACTATTTTGATTAAATTAAGAAAATTAGTTAAATTAAGTAATAATCATAAATATAACATATGTTTCCCAAAATACTCTCAGTTAAAAGTTCTTTTAAAAACTGACATTTAAAAAGAAAATTTAAATTATTTTATTAAAAATATAAAGGTAGAATTGATGTATGTGTGGAATTAATGAGTAATAAGTACTCACTCATTTTATAAAATATATAGGTGTATTATTAATGAGTAATAAGTATTATTGTGGTATTTAATTATTTAATAGGGGTAATATATGAAAGAATTGGTAAATATGAGAAATATGTCCTATATTTAGGATCAAGACTAACCTTCTAATTAGGTCCTATATTAAGGACAAGAGAAGTAATATATAAGTACTTGAGTGCATGTGCAAAGCTGACCAATATCATGCTAATTTATTTTATTTGCAGGTTCATCAAACAAGTTTTTAACCGAAGGTTAGCTCTCAAATCGAGCTTAGAATTTTCCAATGAAGTATAGTTTTTCCTGTTAAATTTGAGTTCTTATATGTGCAGGAGTCATTGTGGGCTCATTTCTTCTAGCAGCAATTATTGTTACAGTTCATTACTTCATCGATTCTTACAGATCATAGAAAGAAAGCCGGGAAATACTTGACAAGTTTATGAAAGATTACAAAGCACTTGAGCCCACCAGGTATTCTTATGCTGAAATTAAGAGAATTACCAATCAATTTAAAGAAAAGTTAGGAGAAGGATCTTTTGGTGCTGTGTTCGAAGGAAAAATTTCATCCCCATACAAAGTTGCAGTGAAAATTCTTTCTGATTCAGAAATAGGAAATGGTGAAGACTTCATCACTGAAGTTGGAACCATGGCCAAAATCCACCATGTCAACATCATTCACTTAGTCGGCTTTTGTGCTGATGGCTTTAGAAGAGCACTTGTTTATGAGTACTTACCAAATGGTTCGTTACAAAATTTCATAAATTCACTTGGCCAAAGGCAAAACTTTCCTGGTTGGAAAAAGTTACAAGAAATTGCTTCAGGCATAGCCAAAAGAATTGAGTATCTTCATCATGGTTGTGAGAAGCACATACTTCATCTTGACATAAAACCTTAAAATGTTCTATTAGATAGTGATTTCACTCCAAAAATATCTGATTTTGGGCTAGCCAAATTATGTTCTAAAAATCAAAGTATATTGTCAATAACTAATGCCATAGGTACTTTTGGCTATATGGCTCCCGAAGTATTCTCTCGAAACTTTGGAAATGTGCCTCACAGAGTCGATGTTTATAGTTATGGGATGCTTCTACTTCAAGTGACGGGGGGAAGAAGGATCACCAATGATGCAGAAGAAAATGCAGCCCGCATCTACTATCCTGAATGGATCTATAATATTCTAGAAGGAAGAGAAGTTATAAGAATTCATATTGAGGAAGAAGAGGATGCTATAATTGCCAAAAAAAAATTAGGAGTAGTGGGACTGTGGTGCATCCAATGGCATGCTGTGGATCGACCATCAATGCAGGTGGTGGTTCAAATGTTGGAAGGAGAAGGAGACAAATTACCAATACATCCTAATCCTTTTGACTCTGAAGGTCCTTCAACAAGTATAAGAGCCAGTGAGCCTGCTAGACTTGTGATGAAAGGTTTAGAAATAATCCATGAAGCAGAGTGAGAGTTAATAAATGTCAAATATTAATATTGGTTTTCCTTTTGATCAGTGATCGTGGTTCTGTCATTGTTTAAGTTTGTAATTTTAAGTCTTCAGTCACTCCAGTATATATAGAAAATGCAATATGTAAATATATGGAAGCCTTGTTAATTATTTATATGATCAATATTTATTTTCTTTTTGAGATGGAGATGCCAATACGCTAGGAACTCTTTGGTATTGACTTAAGGATCTTTGGATCGTGTTGCTTTTCTCTCTGTCTTTGTTTGAGTTTTCTGGTGCGTAATATTCTGAAAATTGGCATTTAGCAGTCAAATTCCCAAGAGAGCCCTCAATTCTAGACTATTTTTTTTTTCTCAAGTTAAGAATATGTAAAGTTCTATGAAGAAGATATTACATCTGATTTGAATCCTGATGTTTTGAGTTCAAATGCAGACCAACTATATCTATAGGCTGTATACTGTTTCATGACAGAGTGTAGTTCAACATTGATACTTGGGAGAGACTCCTGGCAACATTTCATTTGCAAAACTAAGTAGAATAGACTTGAAGTGCATGTTAGGATATTTATATGAGTATTTATTATTAGTTTAAATCTATTTAATATAGAATGGATGCTTCCAAACAATTTTGTATAATTCATTTAGGAATGCTTTAAAAGAGAATTTTACCCACTGGCAATATTTTTTGATCATTTTTACTTCATATAAAAACAGCAAGTGTTATCCAAAGAGACATAAATCTTGCCAGTGCCAAATAACTAAGAACAACAACATAGTGCATTATGTTAGAAAGCTTATGCAATGGGTCATTAATTATCTGTCTTGCTGAGATCTTAAGCCATTCTGCAATGTCCAATGGATAAGGAAAGTCAACTTGAAGGCCTAACACAGAAACAAACCATGCTGACCTGTCTACCCAAAAAAAAAAACTGTACTAATCTAACAAAAGGAAATATTCTGATTCATAATTGAGAACCTTACAGAAATGTCTGGAGAACTACAAACAATGCTATGATGATCTTTCATCTTCTTGAGCTGAAAATGATGTTGTATCTGTATAATTACTTACTGATAGATCAGAGGATGACATTATCGAATTTGAATGGTTACTAACATCCACATTCGGAATATCTTGTGGATAAAAATAAGGCTTTTGAGGCATTTCTAAGTCATGCTCCTCCCCCTCAAGCATCTTTGCAACTTTGTTCATTGAAGGACGATCATTTGGCCTAGTTTGGATGCACCATGGTCTCACAATCATCATTTTCCTTGCCAACTTCCTTTCTTCTTCTGTTGCATTTTCTATGTTAATTTCATTTCCTTCATTTAATTGATCATAAACCCAGAAGGGGAAGTAAAAATGACTTGACTGTGCAGCTGACACATTTGGATTCTTTCTTCTACCAGCAATGTCCATTAATAACTTCCCAAAACTATACACATCCGCTTTGTTAGAGATTCCACCCACGTTTCTATAGAAAAGTTCAGGGGCCATGTATCCTATCGTACCTCTTATAGTTGTGAGTGACACAATGCTATCACTAGTAGGGTAGAGTTTAGCAAGGCCAAAATCAGAAACCTTAGGGATGAAGTTGTCATCAAGAAGGATGTTGTGTGGCTTTATATCAAAATGCAGAATTTGCATGTTGCAACCTTTGTGAAGATATTCAATACCATGAGCTACTATAACAGAAATGGCATACAATTGATGAAGATCGAAGGATTGCTCATTATCGTGTTTAGAGAAAATGTATTTGTCGAGAGATCCATTTTGCCTGAACTCATATATAAGAGCACGTTTCAATCCCTCAACACAGTAACCAATGAGTTGCACAACATTCATATGGTGGATTATACCAAGTGTAGCAACTTCATTTATGAATTCTTGATTATCAGCTTTGGCCTTATCCACCATCTTGACAGCTACCTCACGACCACTTTGAAGTTGGCCTTTGAACACAAAGCCATAACCTCCTTTCTGAAGTTTGATTTTAAACCCTTTTGTCATCTTCTTGATTTCTCCATAGGAGTATCTTATAGGCATGATATTGTTGTCACTTTGCAAAAATTCTTCAATGTTGTCATACATTGATAAATGTCTCCGCAGACATTTATAGATCAAAAGGGCAATGACAAATGGAGTCCCCAGAACAATTTTACCAAGAGTATGATAAACCGTTCATGAAAATTCAAAAAATTAGAATGTGCCCTTGGACGAGTACTTCATTATTATTGCTTGGCTAGTTATTAAACTATTCATATTCACACTCTTATGAATTACATAAATCTGTTGGAGTAGTCAAGGGATTACCTAATATAGTGTGTACGTAGCCCACAAGATCTGAAAAATAGAAAAAACAAAAACTAATATTAGCTTCCATAAAGAGAAAATAACTGTGATGTTAAAATAGTTAGTGCCACATATTGAATATATATTAGTGTGAAGGTGAGCTCTTGGCATTAGCTATTTCCTTCGCAACCTATAAACAATAATTTATACATCGTACAAGAAAAATAAAATAAAAGTGCACTATTATTCAATAAAGATTATACTCTTCTAGTCCTTAATATAAAACCTATTTAACTAATTTGATTAAATTAAGAAAGTCAGGTAACTCAGTTAATCATAAGAAATATGACATGTTTTTTCTAAAACACCATAATCATCTTCCTTAATATTTCATCTCCCTCTTCTACTTGATTATAGTTGAAGGAGTATTCATAAAGGTAATTTAAAAAAATTTGATAAATATGAGAAATAAGTTTTATATTTAAGACCAAAATCAACTCAATAACTAAGTCCTATATTAAGAATCGGAGGAGTAATAATCAAATGAATAGGTCATAAAAATCATTTGTGAAAGGGGAAAAAGGTTGATGTCTAAGACAAATCTTTAACAGTAAATTCATAAAAGTTTTATACATGAGCAGTAGAGATCTCTGACTTTCTTTTTTCTGTGAGATCCTCATTACAATGCAACTTGCAAGGATGTTTTATGCAAGATGGAATCAAAGAAGTTAGAAGTTATGATGGAGTGCCTTACCCTGGATAATTAAAAGGATCATTTTAAAAATGCCACTTGCTGCTGCTACACCAGATAAACAAATGTATAAGTACAGGGATATGGTATATGTATTTTACTGACAAGATGCGGGCAAAAAAATATTTTACTGATAATATGATAATGATTGAGATTTTATTCTGTCCGTGTGTTGCTAACTCTTTACTTTTAAGTATTTAAATGTTTTTATGGATTAAAAAATTCAAACAGAAAAGCATTCTTTTCAAAACACAAGTAATACCTTCCAAATTTGTCAATAGCGAAAAATAGTCATCTCAGGGTGCTTAGGGTGATGGATAGATTCCTCTTTTAAAAATAGTCATCTCAGTGCGCTAAGGCTAATGGATAGATTCCTCTTAACTAGATAGTTTATTGCTTTCTTTATCGCATATACAAACCAAACGAATTCAATTTCATCGACACTAGTTTTTTTAATTATATTTTTTATTTTAAAAATATATACGATAACAGGGGAATGCATATGAATATATGATACACACACACCTTGAACCAAAAAATGATATATTTTTCCCAAAAAATGGTTTTGTACCACTTATATAATATTATTGGCAACCAGAATTACATCAAAATTCAATAATGGAACGTCAACGTAAGCAGGAAAAAAAAACAATTAATGGACGTACCTATTTGATAGCGTGGTTTCTCTTTGGCAAGCCAAACGCTGGAGATATGGAAACTGCGGTCGTAAACTCCTTCTTCTCTGTATTCTTGTTGCTAACTCTAAGGTTTCTAGTGTCTGTAGGAAGCTCAAATAGCCGTCCAGAACCTAAAACATCACGTGGAAAACTTCTTGTTCGGTTTCCTTTCTAACTTCTAAGTAAAAGGATGCCAATTAGAACAATGCGGCTATCCTGGGTTTGATTTATAATGTTCTTCTGCCAAACATGCTGTTCTTGAGCTTCCTGGATCAGTCAAGCTCAGTGTCAAACATATTGATTACAAATCTCAAACCATTCAGTTATTTGATCCTTCTGGTTGGCTTCCAAGGCATGTCCATAATCTCACTCCACTTCATTCTCCTTTCCAGTTCATAGAGCCGGGAATCAGGGCCGGCCGGCCCTCCAGGGCCGGCCCTTCAGGGCTGGCGGGCTTAAAAGGGCCGGCCCTCCAGGGCTGGAATTTTAAAAATACCCCAATTTGCTAGGCCCGACCCTTAAGCTACAGGGCCAGGGCCGGCCCGCGGGCTTTTGGCCCGTTTAAGAAAAATACTATTTTTATATTTATCATATTTTTTATAAAAATAAATCAATGAAATTATTAATAAAAGACATAAATATGAATAAAATTAAGTCACATATAAAATATCATCATATATAAATATTCATCAACATCTAAGAACATCTAAAACATTCATTAACAAGATAACAACATCTAAAAGTTTTATCTATAATGCAATTGTGCAATAAATAAACACTATTATTAATCTTTTGAAACTTCATCATCACTATAATTAATTACTTTTCTTCATAAGTATACTTTTCTTTCGTAACAAAAATATCAAGTTTTTCTTCTTTATAAGAATTTTATTTTTAAATTTTGCAATCTAACTATTTTTTTACTTTAATGTGAGAAACATTGCTGTTAAAACTCATGAATTTCTAATTCAAATTATAGAATCACAAGTTATATAAGTATAAAAATATTCTATTATCAAATATATATATAATTTAAAAATATCAACGCATATAATATAAATCAAATCATTATTAAAGTCCAATTAACCCATTTTTTAAAAATTTAATTGGATAAATTATTATCTAAAACTAAATTTACTTTTAAAATAATAATAATAACTAAATATTTGAAATATTATTAACAATGTAAAAAATTAATAACATTAATATTATATAAAAAAATTTTAAAATAAAAAAAAAATAAAAGGGCTTAAAAGGGCCGGCCCGTGGCCCTCCAGGGCCGGCCCTTTTAAGCCCTCGGCCCTCCAGGGCTAGCCCTCCAGGGCTTATGTTTCATTTTAAGAGAAAAATATCAAGCCCGGCCCTCATAATTTCAGGGCCTAAAAGGGCCGCCCGACGGCTCGGCCCGTTTTCCCGGCTCTACCAGTTCATAGACCAGAATCTTAACGGCTTTACAATTTTCAATTGCTCGTCGCCAAGAGATGGAGCGATTATTTCAACATGCCTCGACAGCTCTGCTTACCATGTGTATGCCGTTTCATCTTATAGCGAGATTGGACAACTTCACTTGTTATTTTGTAGCAAAATATTTAACATTTCATCTGTCCCACTTGAGATTTCTGATGTTGAGAACATTCTTCATTTGATGTGGTCTAATCCAATGTGCAAACATTGTGAATCAAATGGAACAAGATGTGGATTCAAGAATAGTAATATCAGCTATGATATTACATGTTTCGGGGATTGTCACAGTGGTACTATGAAACTCTTCCATCAAAACTTTTGCCCTTCTTTTTCAATATATATGTATGGCAATTTATATCATTTACATAAACTGACCGTAGCATTTCTCCTAGAATGTAGTTAATCATCTGTTCTAATAAACATATAAAATCACCACACATTTCTTGCCTCATGCCGAGCATCAATGTGCTTCAAATGATAAGGCGTGACTTCTTTGGGATATTTATATCGACATGCTTAGCTGACCAATCATGTTAATTTCTTTTGCAGGTTCATCAAACAAATTCGTAATTACAGGTTAGCTTCCAAAATGAACTTAGTATAATCTACTGTGAGCACGTTATACTTTTGAAAACTAAATATTCAAATTCTTATTATATGTGCAGGATCAATCACGAGCTCGCTTCTAGTGGTGAGTACTCTTGTTGCAATTCTTTATATCAGCAACTCTTAGAAACCACGGAAAAAAGCCAAGCAATAATTGAGAAGTTTTTGAAAGACTATAGAGCTATCAAGCCCACCAGATATTCTTATGCTGAAATCAAGACGATTACCAATCACTTTGAAGTCAAGTTAGGGGAAGGATCTTTCGGTACTGTGTTCAAAGGAAACATTTCATCTGAGTTCAAAGTTGCAGTGAAGATCCTCACTAATTCTGAAGGAAATGGTGAAGAGTTCATCACTGAAGTTGGAACAATGGGCAAAATCCATCATGTCAACATTATTTGCTTAATGGGCTTCTGTGCTGATGGCTTTAGAAGAGCACTGGTTTATGAATACTTTCCAAATGGTTCGTTACAAAATTTCATAAATTCACCAGACAATAGGCAAAAGTTTATTGGTTGGAAAAAGCTACATGAAATTGCTTTAGGTATAGTCAAAGGAATTGAATATCTTCATCAAGGGTGCGAGCAACACATACTTCATTTTGACATCAAACCTCACAATATTTTATTGGATGATGACTTTACTCCGAAAATGTGTGATTTTGGGTTGGCTAAATTGTGCTTCAAAGATCAAAGCATAGTGTCAATGACTAATGCTAGAGGAACATCAGGTTACATTGCTCCAGAGGTCTTCTCATGAAATTTTGGAAGCGTATCTCACAAAACAGATGTTTATAGTTTGAGGATGTTGCTACTTGAATTAATAGGAGCAAGAAGGATCACCCATGACACAACAGAAAATGCTCCCTATATTTACTATCCTGAATGGATCTATAATATTTTAGAAGAAAGGGAGGCTGTGAGGATTCATATTGACGAAGAAGGGGATGCTAAAATTGCAAGAAAATTGGGAATAGTAGGCCTGTGGTGCATTCAATGGCATACTGTGGATCGAACATCAATGCAAGTAGTTGTTCAAATGTTGGATGGAGAAGGAGACAAATTACCAATACCTCCAAATCCTTTTAATTCTAATGGCCCTTCAACAAGAGAAAGGGCCAATGTACAAGCAAGAAATCTGATGCAAGGTTTAGAAATAATCCAGGAAGTAGAGTGAAAGTTAGTAACAGTCAAATATTATATGAACTTGGTATTGTAAATATTTGCCTTTTAAATTGTGCTGTTCTGTCATCGATTGTGTTTGTGTGTAGTTTTGAGCCTTCAGTACTTGATCATAGAAGAATATAATGGATCATAGAAAGCAAATAGCTAAGCCTTCTTGATTCTTCATATGAACGTTAATTAAAATGAAAGAAGTACATTGCTATTCCGTGGCTGGAAAGGAAATAGAAACAGAGAAGCTTCGGCCACAGCTTCCAAGAGAATCAGATAGGTTAGATATGAATGGATGGAATTCCGAAAATGTTATGGTGCGCCCATGTCCATGTGGTCAAGGAAAGCATCTCCATTAATACCACCAATCATTTATTTTTTTTAAAAAAAAATTCAATCATGAAAAAGAAGGATCCCAATAGAGTTGTTACTCCTATCTTATTTTCCTCCCATCCTACTTCTGAGTCAATACACTGATATTTGTGATTCCCACCAAATTCCTTCAAAAATCAGGAAAAACAACCTCCCAAAAAAATATATAGGGTTAGGATGTAAATTTGTCTTAAAGATTTTCATTCAGGAGTGCTAGGCATTTGAAAGTTTTTTTGGTTACAACTTTGCCTTAGAAGTATAAAATAGTAGCAATTTTACCCCTATCATTTAAAAACTAGTATTGACCGTTAAAATAGGGACACTAACTGTTAACATTTTTAACGATAAGAGGTAGAATTGTTAGAATTTTAAATTTTTGAAAAAAAAATTATATGAATAAAAAATTTTGAGTTCCCATTGCTCTTAAGTAAAAACTTCTTGAGCAAATTTACCCCTCAAGTCAAATATATGTATATACAACAAGGCAAGGCAAAGATAGGGACTGACAGGAGCGATGGCCTCGAAAATTTTTAGTTTTATTGGTATAATGGTATTATATAGGTGTATATTACCTCCGGTCCTTAATATAAGATCCCGTTTGACTTTTATTTTGGTCCTAAATATAAGACTCCAATCCACTTTGTCTCTCACATTTATATATTTTTTCTAAAGTAGCCCTTCTAACAATGATAGTTCTAGTCAATACACTTGATTAGCAATGATATTTTAGTAAAGACAACACCTATTTAGAACAAATAACTAACTCAACTTACTTTCTTAATCTCCTCAAATTAGTCAACTGGTTCTTATAATTAGGACTGGAGATAGTATTATATTTGTGGCCATTAAAATTTACATTAACTCTTTTTTGTGAACAAAATTTATATTAACTTTCATATTGTATCTTTTTATCTGGCCTCCTTTATCCTTAAATCCTAACTCTATCCCTGTGTATGAAGTTATACTACTCATGAACAGTTTACTCCATTTTTTTGGATCAGAAGAGCAATGACAAATGGAGTCCCCGGAACAATTTTACCAAGAGTATGATAAACTGTTCATGAAAATTTGAAACAGGACATTAATAATTAGAACGTGCCCTTAACTAGTACTTCATTATTATTACTTGGCCAGTTATTAAACTATCCACATTCACACTCTTATGAACTAGATAAATCTGTTGGAGTAGTCAAGGGATTACCTAGTATAGTTGTACGTAGCCGACAAGATCTGAAAAATAGAGCAAACAAAAACTAATATTGGCTTCCAAAAGAGAAAATAACTGTAATGTTAAAATAGTTAGTGCCACATATTGAATCTGTTGTCAAGTTGTCATATTAGCATGAAGGTGAGCTCTTGGCATTAGCTATTTCCTTCACAACCTATAAACAATTATCCATACCTCGTACAAGAAAAATGAAATAAAATTTTCGCAGAGCAGAAATGTTTAGGAGGGCAGGTAAATCTTCCACGAAAATAAAATAAAAATCTAGATAATTAAGAGCCTTCTACCATATATGAGTGGGAAATTTCCCTCGCAAGCAATCAATGTTTCACAATGCCAAGATATACTACCTCTTATCCTAATTATAAAGACTCGCTTGTAGACTGTAAACGAGTTAGAACTGTATATATTTTTGCCATCTTCATAATAGTTCCATTTTTTAGCTACTAGATATCAATCGTTGTTTATATTTAAAAATATCAATGGTTATAGTTATTATTGTATATATATTATAAGTATAATCATACAATATAATTTTGAACATATTTATATATAAAGTTATAATATAATTATATAATAATTCAATATATGTTAGCTATTAATTATGTATTATAATTTTATATATTAAGAGTCGTTTATAGTTATATTTTATTAAAATATTTTGAACAAGCAACTTAAATAAATAAGGGTAAATTTTCCCTTATGAACCAAAATAAATTAACATTAAAATTCCTTCCATCCCTGGAAATATCAAACCTTCTCTCCGCAATCCGAGTTCGTCCATGTTGATGTTCGCGCCATCCGTTGTATCAGTTCATTCATTTGTGTCTGGTTTTTGGTCTTTACTTCTCTATCATAACCCATACAACCCTCCTATATTCTCATTATTTTATTTATTTTATTTTTTTTTCTTGGATTTACCTCTATCCTTATTCCTTTGGATTGAAAAACAGGTAAACAGAGTATGTTCATGCCTCACTTGTTTTTGCCATTGACGAGATTCTTATCACTCTTACAAAAAAGACGATGATTAATATACGGTGGTGAACGAAGTTGGATTCTTGTTCATTTTTCTGAAAAAGAGCGATCGAGAGAATTCCGTGAAATTAGTCGGCTTCTTTCTTGAGTCCACGGACGGGAATGGAATCTGAGGCTTACGAATATGCGAGATTGCTGGATTTTATATAAGCTTTGTTTTCTAACTAGATTAAATCTGGCAGGAGTATTCACTTTTTTATATATTTAATTGTTTTCAATCTGCATTGATGGGAGTGTTAAGCATTGATATATAACTAATAAAAAAGAAAAGAGAAATGCCTCCAAGGCTCTGTTTTCCTATTACAAAAACAGGGGTTTCAGTGAATGCATGTGTAGTTACTAGAAAACAAAGCTACCATTTCACCAAAGTGATCGTGATAGTGTGGACCTTCTCAGTGTATTATTGTCTCATTTTCCCACACTTCCTTGTCAAGGACTTCTACATAAATTATAGTTAACTTCAAGGACTAGCTTTGATAGGTCATAAGGAATTTTGAAACTACAAAAACTAAATTAAAAAAGAAAACAAAAATCTAAATCAACTCATCTAGCTACTGGGAGAAAGCCAGACGGTGGAGATGATGGCCACAATTAAATTGTGTAGTTCAATGCACGGTACATAATATTATTAAAATAAAAGTGTTAATAAATTATTATTAAGCGATTATTTTACTGAAAATAAATATTAAATTTTAATGTTTTTTTTAAGAATATAATTTCATAATTAAAATAGATAATATACAATCTTTTTGTGAACAAAAAGTTTAGGTGAATTATATCAAAATTCACTCAGGTGAAAATATAAAAATATTGACAAAATTTATTCACAATAAAATCTTCACCTCAAAAGTAACATTTCAATCCATGATTTTGTGAGTTACTGATCCAATTCGTATTAACAAGAATACTTTTGTTGGCAGGTAGTAGATAATTTTAGAAAAAATTGCTATGAAATTTTTTTAAAAAAAATTACTAAAAAATTTCAATGACAATAGAACAATTTATAATGACAAGTTTATAATTACTAAAAATTTGCATATATGTTTGAGACATGTTCTCTCCATGTGTATTGTCTTCATAAGTAATCTAGCTGTAATATTGGTGATCAACTAAGAGGGAAAATATATCATTCATTCTCAATTAGCATGTTTTTCATATGTAAATACCAAATAAAGCTTTCATGTAGGTCTACTGCAAAAGGTTTCTATAATGCACTTAAAAGTATCAACATAAAAAGAAAAAACTTTTGCGTAGAATAGAAGGGGTGGAGAGAGATTGGAGTCGAAGGAATAGCCAGTACTTAGCACAAACTGAATCTGAATTATGGAAAGAGTACAATAAAGTGCTTGCTCAAGAAGAACTATTGTGGTTCCAGAATTCGAGGTGCAACTGGTTGAAATGGGTTGACAAGAACAACAAATTCTTTCACACTTCTGCTGTCATCAGAAGAAGAAGAAACAGAGTAGAAGGACTTCAAAATTTGCAAGGAGATTGGGTCTTTGAATAAGATGAACTGAAACAGATGGCAAGCTCCTACTACAAAAACTTGTTCAAAAGCGAGTTGAGGGGTCAGACAAATCTCCAAACCAACAATAGCTTTTCTTTGCTTAGTGAGATAGATAGACAGCTATTAAAAAAGGAAGTTGATGATGCTGAAATCAAAGAAGCCTTGTTTGATATGGGTTCTTTCAAAGCACCTGGACCAGATGGTATTCAAGCTTTCTTTTGCCAAGAGTACTGGAATGTTACTGGAAGTTCTTTATGTAGTATGGTGAAAGACATCTTCCAAAACCCTTCCAAGGTTAGAGAGCTCAACAGCACAAATCTAGTGCTTATACCGAAGTAGACAAGCCGGTTAGCATGAAGGACTTCAGACCCATTTCCCTTTGTAATGTGAGCTATAAAATTGGAACTAAAATTATTAGCAAGAGACTCAAAGGTATTATGGATAAGGTGGTGGGACAGCACCAATGCAGCTTTATAGCAGGGAGACAAAGTAGTGATAACATTGTGATTGCACAAGAAGTTATCCATTTCATGAAGAGGAAAAAAGGCAACTGGGGTTGGTTAGCAGTTAAAGTAGACTTGGAAAAAGCCTATGATAGGTTGGAATGGCCTTTCATAGATAATACCCTTCAGGCTGTGGGATTGGATGACAAACTCCGAAATTTGATCATGATGTGCATCTCTAGTCCCTCCTTTCAAGTTCTTTGGAATGGGGAACCTTCAGAATAGTTTGTACCTACCAGAGGCATCCGACAGGGGATCCGAATTCCCCCTATGTGTTTACTTTATGTATGGAGAGACTTAACTACATTATTACGGATGCAATTGATGAGGGACTATGGGAACCAATCAGGCTTAGTCAACAAGGCCCTGTCTTTCTCACTTATTCTTTGCGGATGACTTGATCCTCTTTGGGGAAGCCTCGATGTGGCAAGTGGATGTGATGATGGACTGTATAAACAGATTCTGTGAAGTCTCAGGTCAAAAGATGAATAGGGCTAAAACCAAGATCTGCTTCTCAAATAATGTTCACTTCTCTAGGGCAACAGAGGTGAGCCAACAAATGGGAGTAGGGTTGACAGGTGATTTGGGCAAGTATCTAGGGGTACCGTTGATTTATAAAAGAGCTTCTTATATTATGTTTGCCCCCATCCTTGAGAAAACCAATAGGAAACTTGCTGGTTAGAAATGAAATTGCCTAAGCATGGCTGGAAGAGCACACTGATCAAGACAGTACTATCTGCTCTAGCCTCATATCAGATGTAGACCTCTCTAATCCTGAAGCGCCTCATTAATGAGCTGGAGAAGATTAGCAGAAGCTTTCTGTGGGGAGAAAATGAAGGGTCTAAAAAACTTCATTTACTATCTTGGCAAAAGATTACAACAAATAAATTGCAAGGGGGCTTAGGTATCAAAAATTTGAGAAAACAGAATGAAGCTTTTATGATGAAACTTTGTTGGAAAATGGTTTGTGACAAAGAAGCCTTGTGGGTTAAGATGATTAAAGCAAAATACGATACAGGGGAGGGCCTCAGATTGCATATCAATAAAAAGTCAAGTGAGTCCCTCACGTGGAAAGGTATAAGAGGGGTTTGGAAGAACTTCACAAAAGGGCTTGGGAGAAAGATTGGCAATGGGAAGTCCACTTACTTTTGGTTTGATAACTAGTCAGAAGCAAATTGTCCCTTAATTGAGTTAATCTCGGGATTTAAACACTTGGTGAACCCTCGGATATGGTGGCTGATTACATGGACGAATGGGAGCAATGGAGTAGGAATAAATTAGCAGCAGTCCTTCCCCCGGAGTATGTTGATCTTATTGTGTGTACACACCCACCCTGTGAGGAGAGAGGAGAGGATAAACATGTTTGGAGACCGTCCACGGATGGTCGCTTTTCAACTAATTCTGCTTATAATTTTCTTCATGCAGGTACACAACAGCAAGCTAACAGCATTTAGAAAAAGATTTGGCATTTGCAGGTACCAGAAAAGATTAAATCATTCTTATGGATATTTGCACATGGCAGAGCTCACACAACAAACCTTCAACAATGGAGGGGGCTGGAGGTAACATCAAATTGCCCCTTTGACTGTGAGGAGATAGAGACAGACATGCACTTGATCTGTGACTGTGCTAATGTTATCTAGCACTGGCAATCAGTGGTAGATCCCTCTTTTTGGTCTTAGTTTACTTCACGAATGGATCAAATGGAACTTAGCAGGGAAGTAGGTAAAGACTTCACGAAAAAGATTAGTTGGCCAACCCTATTTGGGTATCTTTGCTGGGATATTTGGGTGACAAGATGTAACCAACTGTTTGATCATAATGTTATGACGGAGGAGACTAATGCCCTACCAAGTTTCTTCAAAGCATGTTGGGACCAAGACATGGTAACCAACTGTTCCTTTTACAAGATAAGGAGCAGGACCAGAAAAGGTTACCAAAGCCTACAAGGAGAGTATGTTAGCTTGGAGGTAGATGGTTTAATTACGTAGGAAGGACACAACGGATGTGGAGGAGTCATACAGAACAGTGAAGGAGCTTGGATATGTGGTTTCAGTTGTAAAATTAGTTCAGTTCCCTCAACTATTGCTGAAGTCTTAGCCATGTTTCAAGGCTTAAAGCTTTGCTGGTCAATAGGTTTTCAAAGCATCATTCTCTATTCTGATTGTATTGAAGCTCTTAATCTCATTTTGAGAGGCTGTTCTCAGAATCACCCTTTTTAAGACATCATTGAGGACACTAGGATACTCCTTAATTACAACTAGAGGGTCCTACTTACCTTTTCTCCTAAGGAAGAAATTCCTTTAGCTGATCTTTTAGTAAAATGTCTCATACTCTAGACAATCCTTTCTGTATTTTTGACCACCCTCCGCCTATTTGAATAAGGAGGAAGGGTTGAACTGCTTTGTGTTTGGCTCTTTTGTAATGTTTTCCAATTTCAATTCAAAAAAAAAAAGTATCAACATAAGCATCAGTTCTCAATCAAATTCTCCTCCTTTAATTTGCATTTTTTTTAGATAAAATAGGGATAAAGAAGTAGCAAGATATGTAGAGAACAATATAATAAGAATACAATTCCCGTTGACATTCCATACATATATGAATACACACACACCTACCTGTTTTTAGTACCCGAAGTATGTGTTTAATAAAAATTAAGGACACAAACTAGAGAAGTTTGAGTACCAGACTTAGGTTCAAAATATAATATTAGCTCTGTAGAAGAGCATAAGAAATTAAATTGATATTTCCCCTGATCCCAAATATAAAAGCCATTTTACTAATTTGGAGATATTAAAAAAATTAATAAAGTTGGTTATTTGTCAAAATATGTATTAGTCTCCCTAAACTATCATTTTCAATCATGTGTATAGGATGATTGGAATTATTTTAGTGAAAACCCCTTATAATCAATAGAGATATTTTAGGAAAAAATAAGAGAAAAAGTGAATTAAGATATTATATTAGGAAAATCACAAATAAAGACCCTGGAATATACAAAATCACAATTTGGGTCCTTGAATTTATATAATGCTTGTCAGAGACCCAGTCCCAAATAAGAATTATGAAATGTTGGTTAAAAGTCAAAAATACCCTTCTGTTTCTGCTTGTCTTTTTTTCGTCTTATCCTCTCCTTCTCTTGCCTTTTTCCCCCTTATCCTTCTCTTTGTGCTTCTTTTTCCTCCTCCTCATCTCTTCCCCTTCCTTCTCCTTCTTCTTCAGCCCTACTTCCTTGTCCTTACCCCCATCTCCCCCAACTTCTCTCATTCTCTCTTTTTCCTCTGTCATCTTCTTTGTTCCTTCTCCCAAAGCAAGTGAATAACAAGACTTAGAAGAAGGATGCCAAGGGAAACAATAATTAAGCTCAACAACACTCCAGTTGGATATTGTTGAAGCCTAGCTCCGGCAGGGAATTGGGTTCCAGTTTGTCACCAAGTTCTGTGTTGAAGTCGAAGATGGTTGCAGCGACAACGACAAGTGTTGCTAGCGGGAAGGAATCTCTCTCATCTTCGCCATAAATGCTCTCCATGTATATTAGCTTGAGATGAAAGTGTTTAATCTTCTAATTCACTATCGTAGCTTGAGATGAAAGTGTTTCATCTTCTAATTCACTCTTCTTCCATTTTTTGAACCAATCAAAACCCCATCATGTTTTTTTTGTTGCTTCAAGGCCATCTCTGTTCCTCCATGGATTTTGGGGGTGTGCTTTCCTTCATAAGAATTGAGCTTTCTTGTTTGTCCTTTGGATTCATTGATTAGTTCTTTGCTATACCCAAAGAGGGGGATTTGAATATGCTCGTCTTTGTTTTTTCCTTCCTGAGTTTTGTAAGCAGAGATGAAGTTGAACGCAGAGGATGCCCCTTTAATATTTTTTGGTTTGTTCTTTCTCTTTGTTCATAAATGATTACTCGTCCTTCAAGTCAAAGGAGGGAAGTTTATACGAGACAAAGAAGGCAACAAGGCAAAGGAAGGAAGACCATGAATAATAATGTTTGATTTTAAGGTTAAATTTGGTCGTGTAGGCGTGATGATTGGCAGTGAGCAAGTTTGATGATAAGCCTTATTTTGTTGGGAAGTTTTTGAAGTGTGGACAAATTAATAAATTTTGTAGAGGATATAGCAAGTTCATAAATAGAACTAATATGATTGTTAAGTAGTTAGAAATAACAAGTTGAGTATGATGAATTTACATGTTTTATATAGAAAATAACACGTCCATGATTAAAAATAATAAGTTTGGTAAGTTGTTAGGAATAACAAGTTGAGTATAACAAATTGACACGTTTTGTATAGGAAATAACAAGTTCATAATTAGAAATAACGAGTTTGTTAGATAGTTGGGAATAACAAGTTTAGTATGATAAATTGACAAGTTTTGTATATGAAATAACAACTTCATAATTAGAAATGACAAGTTTGTTAAATAGTTAGAAATAAAAAGTTTAGTATAAGGGACTTACAAGTTTTGTATAAGAAATAACAAGTGTATAATTAGAAATAACAAGTTTGTTAAGTAGTTAAAAATAACAAGTTGAGTATAACGAATTGACAATTTTTTTATAGGAAATAACAATTTCATAATTAGAAATAACAAGTTTGTTAAGTAGTTGAAAATAACAAGTTATGTATGATAAATTAACAAGTTTTGTATAGAAAATAACAAGTTTATAATTAGAAATAACAAGTTGATTAAGTAGTTAGAAATAACAAGTTGAGTACGACGAATTAATAAATTGTATATAGAAAATAACAAGTTTATAATTAAAAATAACAAGTTAAATATGATGAATTGACAAGTTTTGTATGGAAAATAATAAATTCATAATTAGAAATAACAACTTTGCTAAATAGTTGGAAATAAGAAGTTGAGTATGATAGATTGATAAATTTTGTATAGAAAATAACAATTTTATAACTAAAAATAACAAGTTTGTTAAGTAGTTGGGAATAACAAGTTAAGAATGACAAATTGATAAATTTTGTATAGAAAATAACAAGTTTATAATTGAAAATGACAAATTTGGTAAACTGTTAGGAAATAACAAGTTGAATATGACGAATTGACAAATCTTATATAAAAAACAACAAATTCATAATTAGAAATAACAAGTTTATGTTTAAAAATAACAAGTTAATGTTAGAGAAATAACAACTTTTTGCAATGCAAATAAAATATTCATCATCACTAGTATACTAATAACAACATTTATATTTAAAATAACAACATTCTTATGGCTAATAACAAAAAACTAGTATGCCTATAATAATAACTATTTTTATAATACAAATAAAATATTCTTCATAATAACATTCTTCACCATCATCAAAACAAAAGTTATTGCCATAATCACCATAATAACACTTTTTATCCCGTTTCTTGTCAGTTTTCTCGCTTTATTACATTAGAAAACATAACATGGAATAGCCACCTTGAACATTTGAAGCAAAACGCCATCAAGAGCAGCATAATTTGATGGTGATATAGGATAGCCACCATGTGAACACTTGAAACATGATTTGCGACAGGCTTGACCCTCCGCGATTACCTACACCCAAAATAATTGTCTTTTATAAATGATGACAAATAAACTAGGACATTTTAGTTCAACATGACTACGACGATACGGGGTTTGTTCATTTCGGTAAAGCATAAAATATATTTAGTTACTGACTTTCAGTGGAGAAAGCGTTGGTTGTGATCTTACTCACTGAGTTGAACACTAGTGTCACCACTTCCTTCTATTTATTTTTTTCAGAATTAATATATCACCACTCGAGCCTTTTAGTTTAAACATGTTCATGGTGATCATGATAAATAAGCAACACTGAGTAGTTAACTGCTTACATCCTTTAAACATCAATCTGTAATATGAATACCATTTTTTCTGTTGCTCACATATTATCTATCCATAATAAAAACATAACCTAAATCAAATATCATCACAGAATTTGCTTCTAGAAAATCTAGAACTGTACCTTCTCCATTGGATAAGCAGTTTTGCTGTAGGTAGCACATTTCTTTTGTGTCCTGAAAAACATGCTGGCAGCCTTACTAAGGGACCTTGTTTGAAATAAACAAAAGATGCTAAAGTAAAAACAATAACACCAAATGTCACAGAGGATATCAATGAACTACATAATCTAAAGAAAGTTTTTAAAGAAAACAACAGAGAAGAGCTTAATATTTTCATTACCACAAGAGTCGTCTCATCAGCTAGCCTTGTAGCTGTTCAAAAATGAAATTATTACTCGAGTTGTCTTAGGAAAAAAAGACGCGATTGCAGCTAATTGAGAAAAGCCAGGCATTCACCGAACTCCAAGGGGTTTTTTTTCCTCACACAATAAAGCTTCAAACAGAAAATCATGAACCGCCAAACCCATTCCCCCGGTGAAACCAGGGAATCATAAGCAGCAAACTGATGCATGAATACTAGGTGCAACAAGAGATGAAGCAGAAAATCCATTCCCCCCCAGTGAAACCAGCAATTAAATGACATCTTTCGTGGATTACAAAAATGAAAGGATCAAAGTTTTGAACAGAGTATGGGTAATGAACTATTACCTCTTGTTCAAAGTTAATCGATCTTGCTACAATGAAATTAAGGGGGGACTAGTAGTAGCAACATGATGATGATGGGATGACTTTGCTTCTCATAGCATCCATGGCAGCCACGAGGGGCCCTGGTAAGGAAGAGGGAGACAACTCGGGGAGGGAAAATTGAACCCAAAACAATCACTTGCCATCCTTGTTGTAGCTCATTCCCTCATGTTGCCTTCCTTCATTCAATTGCACCATCTTCCCCATTGTTAACCTAAGAAAGGAAGAGGAAGACGAGTCGGGGAGTAAAAAAAAAAAAAAAGTTAAGAGCATGTGGGCAGAGGATTGGAGAAAGTAAAAGGGCATTTTCGTCTTTTAACTAACATTTCATAATTCTTATTTGGGACCGGGTCTCTGACAAGCATTATATAAATTCAAGGACCCAAATCGTGATTTTGTATATTCCAAGGTCTTTATTTTTGATTTTCCCTATTATATTTAAGATCAAATTCAACCCTCCATTAGCTTTTACATTAAAGACCAAAACTTTTTCATTTAGGGGGAAAAAACGTGTAGGTGAGTTAGATTTAGAGACTTTTAAGTCTGAGACAATCAAAAGACTGAAGATGTGTATTTACAAAAATATATAAATTGTTCATCAATATTGAAGAGCCAAATGAAACTGAATGAAGAATTATTGAAGCTTCAATGAAAGTTTCCAAGACAATGGAGGTTAGATACGAATTTCGAAGATGCAGTTGTTATGGCTTAGACGTGGTCAACCGAAGGAACATCCTTATCTTCCATCCATGCTTCCACCGATATCAATCATTTTTAACTTAATCATCACCATTTATAGCGATGATTAAAGCCAAAGACTAAGTGTGCATAGATGGAAAATTAAGTCATCAAGAAGCCCTCAGTGGGCTTTGATTTCTCCATCGGACCGATAGAGACTTAGCCTAGCTATACCCAGAGGCTTATTACAAATGAAAATAGTTTACTTCAGACTTTGATGAGTTTCCAGGAAACTGAGACACACTCAGACAAATTCAATAACGTGCCTGCAAGGGTGGAAATTTGTGAGTATGAAAGCAGACCTGTCACCCAACCACTAGTCTAACGGTTAATATTTTAGACTTTGACAAGTCTTTCCCACAAAAATGTACGAGTATTTATGAATGAAAAGCTTGTCTATCCGACTTGAATAATTTTCAACCCATTTTTTATGGTGCAAATTTTGTAAATGACTTGTCAGAATCAATATTGCTTTTTCAATAAATAAGTAAATGAATAAGTCATGTAGTTGTACATGTTTAATTAGTTCGTGATTTGAACACTCTTACTCATAAAAATGTTTTATTCTTATCAATGATTTCTTTTCTCAAACGGAAAATTAAGCCCTGAAACTCTGCTGCAGAATTGAAGCTACCACATCAATTTGACTGTATTAGTTTAGGGTGGAAAAAAGGGGTCATAATTGAAGCTACCAATCTCAAAGTAGAATGATTCGATTCAAAATTTATATTTGAACTACATATTCAGTGGTCCAAAATAAATAATAAGTTTGAATATATTTTTGGAGAATAAATTTTCATAATTAAAATAGATACATGCACGTTCAGGATTGGTCATGATATGTCCAAGCATGTCCTCGCAATTCTTAATGTAAGACTTATTTAACTAATTTGATTAGATCAAGAAAGATAGATAAGTTAGTTAATTATAAGAAATATGATATATTTTTCTTAAAATACCATAATCATCTTTCTTAATATCCCCTTTTCTTCTTCTATTTGATTATGGTTGATAGTTATCAATAGGATAATTTTAAAAAAAATGATAAATATGAAAAATAAGCCATACATTTAGAATCAAAGTCAACTCAATAATTAAATTCTACATTAAGAATCAGAAATGTATATAATTTTTTTCTAAACAAAAGTTTAGACAAGTGGGATTTCGACATTTCAATCATGTTAAGGCATGTTTTTTTCTTTCATGAAAATGCATCCATGACTTTGTGAGTTACTACCTCCAATCCTTTATACCCTTTTTCTCCTTAATATAGGATTTAATTGAAAAGTTAATATTGGTTTATATATAAGACATATTTAATATATTTATCAATTTTTTCTTAAATTAACCTTATTGCTATTTTTCTAATAATAATTAAGTAGGAAAGAAAGGAATGGAATTAAGAAATTAAAAATGCTTAGAGTTTTTTAGAAAGAAAGTATCATATCAATTAATTTAACTAACATCATTAATTTACTTAATTTAGTTAATTAGGTTCCTATATTAAGGACCAAAGAAGTATAAGATTTAGTTTCTAGTTCAATAATGATTGAATGTAATATTGAATTAAAGAAAAGAAAACTTTGATAAGTTTTTTATATTCAATATGTCAACTTCTCTAATAGTACATGATCATATATCCTTTTTTGTTTCATGTGAATTTATAATTAAAATTTATTAATGCTAATATTTTAAAAATCAGACATATGGTCATTTACGATTGAAAAACTTAACATAATAAATATAATAAATTTGATGTAAGTAGTGTTCTAAGCTAAATTCTTACTAGCAAGAACAACCTTTGTTGCCTTGTTGGTAGAGCCAAAAAAACCAGCTAAGCCCATGGGGGCGACCTATTTAGACTAAAAAATTGTGAGGGTCGGGTTTAGAATTTTTCCCTTCAAATGAGAAGTGGGCCAAGGGGCAGCCCTATAGGGCCAAGGGCTGTTTAGGCCTTTTTATATTTTTTTTAATTTTGTATGTAATTTTAATATTATTAATTTTTTTTATATTATTAATGATATTTTAAATATTTAGTTATTATTATCATTTTGAAATTAAATTTCACAGAATGGTTTGATTATTTGGTTTTAGACAATAATTTGTCTAATTAAATTTTAAAAAATGGGTTAATTTGGACTTAAATAATGATTTGATTTATATATGTGTTGATATTTTTAAACTATATATATTTGATAAGAGAGTATTTTTATGCTTATATAACTTGTGATTCTATAATTTGAATTATAAATTTATGAGTTTTAACAACCATACTTCTCATACTAAAATAAAATAATAGCTAGACTGTAAAATTTAAAAAATAAATTCCTATAATGAAGAAAAACTTGATATTTTTGCTAAGAAAAAAGACCATACTCATAAAAAAGATAAATTGATTATAGTGATAATAAAGTTTCAAAAAATTAATGATAGTATTTGTCTATTGCATATTTGCATTGTTAATAGAACTTTTGAATATTGTTGTTTTGTTGATGGATGTTTTAGATGTTCTTAGATATTGATGGATATTTAAATATGATGATATTTTATATTTTTGACTTAATTTCATTCATATTTATGTCTTTTATTAATCATTTTATTGGTTTGTTTTTATTTTTTAATAAAAAATGTGAGAAATATGAGAAATAGTATTCTTTTTTTTTTTTAAACAGGCTAAAAACCCGTGTGCCGATCCTGAGTCAATTTAAGGTCTGAGACTAACAAATTGATATATTTTGAAAATTTCAGTTTTGTAGAGTTGGCCTTTTTAAGCCTGTCAATTCTGTAGGGCCAGCCTTAAAAGGACCAAGCCGACGGATGTTTTTATCTCTACTTGTTGGTAGATAATATATAAGTTTTACGTCTTTCAAGAGAAAGACCTAGTGACGTGGACTGTTGGTTCATTCCCACTCATTTGTTTCGGTATAATGGGGTCGGTGGAAGTAAAAGCAACGCAAATCATGACAAAAAAATTTTTTATATGTTTATTTTGTTTATCATAAAATTATTTTTTAAAAATATAATTTAATTTTCACCCTAATATTTTCTAGGGAAAATCCCAAAAAAGGTCCTTGGAATATGGAAAATGCCAGATTGGGTCCTTAAATTTCGAAAATGACAGAATGGGTCATTGACCCAATCTGTCATTTGTGAAATTCAGGCGAATTGACAATTTTGCCCTCATTTATTCATTCACTACAATGATTCAAGGAATCACTATAAGAGTTTAGGTGTTACCTAGATTTGTGTAGCGAATAACTACTCACTTTTTCATAGTCAGGTGTCTTGTTATTAACTACAATTAATTCTGTAATCACTAGAACAATGTAAACATTACCTAGATTTGTGTAAAGAATAATTACTCATTTTTTTGTAGTCAGGTATCTTATTATTGTCAGGTACCTTATTATTAACTACAACGAATCTTGTAATCACTAGAACAGTGTAAGCGTTACCTAGATTTGTTTAGAGAATAACTACTCACTTTTGCTTAGGGGCAAAATTGTCAATTTGCCTGAATTTTACAAATGATAGATTGGGTCATTGACCCATTCTGTCATTTTCGAAATTTAAGAACCCAATCTGGGATTTGATATATTCCAAGGGCTTTTTCTGGGATTTTCCCTATTTTCTAAATCAAAGGAAAAGGATCATGTTATGAAGCAGGAAACAATACGCCATATGGGATTGCGCTTACTAAACAATAAGAGCAAAAGGCGTAACCTATTTGTTTTGATTACGAGGATAGCTATGCGTAGCAAAAAAATCATCTACCCATGCTATATAATTTTATGGTATATTGGGCTGCTTATATCTTACTTTTTTAATAGGAAAAATTACAAAAAAAATTCATAAAAATTACAAAATCATAAATTAGGACTCATTACAAGATTTATATAAATTTTGATAGCAATTGAATGGCAAATAATAACAAATCTTTGACAAAATACTTTATTTGCAATTTCTCAATTTTCATGATTTTTTTTTGTTGTTGCAATTTTCCCCTTTTTAATATACAGAATCTATTAGCCGATGTCTCAAAAAAGACAGTAATCGCACGCACAAAAATGGAGGACACTTTCACCAATCCCTTTAATAGATATATGCAACATTTCATAAATTCTTCGTATAGTAAACACAACATGTTCAGATGGAAAAAATCCTCAAGAAAGGGCTTCACACATTGCTCAGCGGGTATTATATTTTCATCAAGATCAGTATGGATTATGCATGGTCATTTTTTACTTCCAACGTCATTTTGGTCATCCACCATTCAACGCCAAAAATATTAATCCATCTAATTATAAATCTATGTATTACAAAATGAGTCTTGCATTAAAAAAATGAGCCGCTCTCTACTCTCGTCAACGAACTTCCCAAAGATTGGGGAGGGTGGTAGTCGGACTGTGGAAGAAGAAGATCTGCTGCAACGAGACACAAAGAAAATCAAGAGTAGTGAAGGTATTGTGGTGCTGGGCAGTAGAGAAGGTAATCGCAGATCGTTTAAAGAAATGCTCCGTGGTGATGTATCGCGTGCTGGGGCTTCTAAAGACAACCTGCATGAAGATGATGAAGTGATTGAGTCTATCCGTTCAGAAATAAAGGTTATTAAACACATGAAAGGCAAAATTGAGATCCCTGAATTTGTATTTACAGAAAAGGCTTTAAACAAAATCCGAAAGCCTTATCAATTCAGTCTGATTATCAAGGTGCTAGGCAGGAGGTTTAATCTGCGCACAATGACTGATCGACTTCAAAAGATGTGGGCAAAATCTGGAACCATAGAGGTGACTGATCTCTCTAATGACTTCTTCATTGTTACTTTTTCTGCTGTTGAGGATTATGAGTTGGCTGTCTTGGGAGGGCCGTGGATGATATCTGATTATTATGTTACCATCAGAAAATGGGAACCTAACTTTGATCCTAGATCTGAGGCTATAAAAGATGTTTTAGTTTGGGTTAGATTCCCAGACTTGCCTCTCGAATACTATGAAGAAGAAATTCTAGAAGCCATGGGTAATGAGGTGGGGAGCACTGTGAAGGTAGACATGTCAACATCACTAAGGTCTAGGGGAGGATATGCTAGAGTAGGTGTTCAGGTGGATCTCAGTAAACCTCTCCTCCCTGTTTACATATTAGATGGGAAAGAAAGGCCTATTGCTTATGAAGACTTACACCTACTCTGCTACGCGTGTGGACGCTATGGGCATACAATCAAGGAATGTCAACAAGAACATACAGAGGCTCAGGAGGGGGAAGGTGGAGAACAGAAGAAAGAAGAGAAGCTGTATGGTGAATGGACTACAGTTCAAAGCAATAGAAGATGGAGGAGGAATGGGGGTGTGAATGGGAAGAGTGCTCCCCACTATGATGCTAGTGGGTCAAGATTCTCAAAGCTTGATGGACTTGAAGAGGAACAAAATGCAGTTGCAGGTATTGAGACAGATATTGAAATGCAAATCCAAGAAGTAATCCCTGCTAAAGAATGGGTTAAAAAGAAAGGAAACACCTCAGTGCCCCATGCGAGCCATAACGAGGTCTCACAGATGGAAATCCCTTCTCAGAAGCATCAACCGAGCCCTGTGAGAGATTTAGCTCTATCCCAAAGATTGACTGAACAGAAGAGAAAAGCAAGGAGTAAAAGGGAGGATGTATCAGTTTCAGAACAGAAAAACAACGATTTGAATGGCTTGGCAGAGGGAAGAGAAGTTTTGGGAGAACTTGATACCAATATTGTTTATGAAACCCCTCAAGCGGCTCGAGAGCTCCAACTACTAAGAGGTGCTGATGCAGGTAGACCTCCTGAGAGTGATATGGTGGATATGAATAATCAGCTAGTGAAAGCTGATGATGATGTAGCCGTGTCAAGCATGCTTGGAGAAGGAGCAACCATGAACCTTGATTAAGTACTGTGTTCTTCTTACCAATTCTACTGTGTTATGGATCAAAACATACTGATTTGGAATTGTCGTGGTGCTGGCAGCATAGAATTTCGCAGGAGTTTGAAACTTATTGTGGAGGAAAAAAAACCTGATATAATAGGATTATTGGAAACCAGAGTTAGTGCTCACAGGGCAGATGGTCTCTTTAAAGGATTGGGATTTCAGAAATGGATTGTAGTACCTGGAATCGGTTTTTCAGGAGGAATATGGGTGGCTTGGAAAGATCAGAAGGTCTCCGTACTACCGCTTAAACAAGATAATCAGTTCATTCACCTGGATGTTGGTTTTCTAGGGGAAGAACGATGGAAACTAACTATTGCTTATGTCAGTCCAAGGGAAAAGGAGAAAAAGCTTTTCTGGGAAAGTCTGGAGGATATCTCTAAAGTAACTACAGAGAGGTGGGCTGTTATTGGAGACTTGAATGATATAAGGGGAGAGGTGGACAAGAGAGGAGGTGCCCCAATTAATCATAGAAGATGTGATATTTTCAATGATAGAATTGATAATTGCAAACTTATGGAAATTGGCGATTGGGGTCACAAATATACCTGGAAGGGTCCTATGATTCCAGGATATGACAGAGTCTTTGAAAAATTGGATCGTGGGCTTTGCAACGATGCTTGGAGATGTAAGTATAAGGAGGCAGTGGTTAAAGTTCTTACTAGACTGAATTGTTCTGACCACAACCCTTTATTATTATGCCTTAAAGAGGAAACTAGAAGATGGGGACAAAGACCTTTTCGTTTTGAGGCTGCTTGGTTGCTCCATGATGATTTCAAACCTTTTGTTTCTGCCAATTGGAGAGATGAGGGGTGCGTTCGTGAAAACTTGAAAGAGCTACAGCAAAAGTTAAAAGTATGGAATGTGGAAGTATTTAAAAACATTCAGAGAAGGAAAAGGCAATTATTATCTCGCATTGATGGGATACAAAAGAAACTGAGCAATATGTTTCGACCTTGGCAATCTCTGACACAGCTAGAGAAGAGACTACAAAAAGAACTAGAAGAAGTGCTGAAACAAGAAGAGGTTCTCTGGTACCAAAAATCAAGAGGAGAATGGATTCGGGATGGAGATAGGAATACTAAATTCTATCATATTCGTACTCTTTCTCGGAGGAGGAGAAATAAGGTTGCAATGTTGAAGGGGGAGCATGGAGAGTGGGTAGAGGATGAGGCTGCATTGAAAGAGATGGCCCGAAACTTTTTTATTAAACTTTTCAGCGAAGAAGGGGAGTTTGATTCAGAGGCAGACCTTAGAACACAAAGCACCTTTCCATCTCTAAATGAGGCAGAATTGGAAAGTATGGGGGAAAATATTTCTGATGAAGAAATTTTTCAAGCAATGTTTGCTATAGGTGCTTTTAAAGCCCCAGGTGAAGATGGCTTCCCGGCTCTTTTCTTTCAAAAAGAATGGAACACAGTGGGGAAGGATGTTTGTAATTTTGTTCAGAAGCTGTGGAATGGCGAAGAGGAGTTACATAGTATCAACCGGACCCTTGTTGCTCTCATCCCCAAGGTGGACAGACCTGAGAATTTAAAACAAATGAGGCCCATTGCTTTATGTAATGTGTTGTATAAATGTGTGACTAAAATTATAGTCAGCAGGTTGAAGAATAGTTTGAAGAAAGTGGTGGCCCCCAATCAGGCTAGCTTTGTTCCAGGGCGATATATTCAAGATAATATCCTCGTGGCTCAGGAAGTGATTCACTCTATGAAGAAAATCAAAGGGCAAAGGGGTTTTTTTGCCATTAAAATTGACCTGGAGAAGGCCTATGATAGATTGAGATGGATTTTCATAGAGAATGTGTTAAAAGAACTAAAATTGAAAGATGATTTTAGGGATCTAATTATGAGATGTATCACCTCTGTCTCTACACAGATACTATGGAATGGCTCTAAGACGGATATGTTCCTCCCTACAAGAGGCATTAGACAGGGGGACCCCCTCTCCCCCTACATATTTGTTCTGGCTATGGAAAAACTCTCCCATATTATCCAGGATGAATGCAGGAACGGTAATTGGAGAACTATTAGAATTGGTAGAAATGGACCAGAGATAACGCATCTTATGTTTGCTGATGACTTAATTGTTTTTGGTGAGGCGACAGAACTACAAATGCAAATAACACTGGATAGCTTGAACAAGTTCTGCTCACTATCAGGGCAGAAGGTCAATGCTGCTAAATCTGCTATATTGTTCTCTAATAATGTTAAGGGAGAAATTAGAAAAAAATTGACTACTATGTTTGGTTTTAAAGAGGAATTAGATCTGGGCTTTTATTTAGGAGTTCCTCTATCCTATAGCCAGGGAAAAGGAAAAAGCTTCAGATTTATTGTAGACAGAGTAAAAAGGAGATTGGCTGGATGGAAAACAAACTGCTTAAGTATGGCTGGGCGTACTACATTAGCTAAATCAGTTTTAGGGGCCATCCCTATTTACCCCATGATGGTGTCTCTACTCCCTAAATCTCTGCTGGCTGAAGTGGAACGAATTCAACGAAATTTAATTTGGGGTCATGACCCTGACACAAGGAAAATACACTTGGTGGGATGGGACCAGGTCCAGAAACCCCGGTGTTGTGGGGGATTAGGAGTGCTAAACCTGCAGGACATGAACATTGCTTGTTTTTTAAAACTAGCTTGGAACTTGAAGGCGAACAATCAAGGGCTATGGAAAGAGGTATTACTTCATAAGTATAATAAAGGTAGGGAATTGGAAAGTGATATCCTTGTCCCTCAGAATGCCTCCCCTCTATGGAAAGATGTTGCAGAGGTTTGGCAGACCTTAAGCAGTAACATATGGAAGGGTGTGGTAGACGGTTGCTCCATGAATTTCTGGAAGGATGAATGGGTTGAGAGGGGGCTGGTTTTATGGAATGAAAGAACCAGTGAAGTGAATGAAGAGGCTCTTCAATGGAAATTTGCTAATGTAATGACGAACACAGGTGAATGGGATTGGTCAAAGATAAACAATTTTGTACCAGCTCTGATTCAAGCTAAAATTCAAGCTTGTGTACCTCCACATGGCGAAGGGAGAGATTGCTGGCTATGGAAGGGTGGAAGAGATGGGGTATACTCGGTAAAAAGCGGATACAAACTACTCCGAGGAGATAAAATGGGAAGTCATGAGAAGATATGGGATCTAGTCTGGAAATGGAAAGGCCCAGAGAAAATTCGTTGTTTCCTATGGCTAGCTGCTCAAGATCGTCTTCACACAGGAGATCTAAGGAATAGAAGATGGGGAGCTAGTAGTGTCTGTGATGTCTGTGGAGACAGAGAAACTACCCTTCATGTGCTTAAGGATTGTAAATATGCGAAGAGTGTGTGGAGAAGCTTGAGATGGACTGATCAGGAGCTTAGAGGAAATTTGTCTAATAATGACACCCCAGAGCGTGAACTTATTCAGCAGTGGCTACAAACCAATTTAGATAACCAGAGAAAACATAGATCCTTACCTTGCGGCGTAATTTTTGGCGTAGCATGCTGGGTGCTTTGGAAATAGAGAAATGGAAGACTCTTCAGGGCCGATCTTGCTGATCCCAGATCATGTGTTGAACGGATCTGGCGACTTGCTGAGGAAATTGTAGAAGCTCAACAGGACATGATTCAGCCAAACAGTCAAACACCAATTATTCATGAGAACTTCTATTGGAAGAGACCAGAAAAGGGGTGGTTTAAAGTGAACTCCGATGGAGCATGTAGGGGAAATCCCGGCTTCTCAGGATGCGGAGGTTTGATTCGGGACGATCAAGGCAGCTGGGTCGGTGGATTTGCAGAGCAAGTGGACTTCTGTGGAGTCTTAGAGACAGAAGCTTGGGGAGCTAAGAAAAGCTTGGAACTTGCGTGGGACTTGGGAATCAGAAATTTGATGCTTGAGGTTGACTCTGAAGATCTAGCAAGGAAGTTGAAAGGCAAGCAAAGTGAAGAATTTTCTAGCAGTTTGTTTCAGAGTATCTATAAGCTGCTGGGACGATGCTGGAAAGTTAGGATCCAGGTAGTGCGAAGGGACGCTAACCAGTGCGCCGATGGTTTAGCAAAGCTCAGCTTTGTGAAGCAGGGACGATGGAGCCACATGGAAGACGTCCCTCCCCACATATTGCAATTGATAGAAAGAGACAGAATAGCAAGTGAAGATGTGAACGGACCTGGTGGGTTGTTGGATCATAATGATCTAGGCGGCTAGCTTTGTCTTTTCTTCGGGCTTAGCCCTCCTTTCCAACCAAAAAAAAAATGAGTCTTGCATTTAAGACCGGAAGAGTAGTATATAGTCAATCCAAATTATGTCTCAAATTAGTGTTGTCAGAGTCAAATTGAATAAGAAACCAGTTTTATATATACTGCCTCCACTAATTAATATAAAACCCAATTGACTAATTTGATAATATTAAGAAAATAACTAAATTACTTAATTATAGTATATGTTATATGATCTTTTTAAAATACTTATGTGTATTATTAGATTATATGTCAATTTATAAGTAAGCGAGACAAATTAATTTGAGAGAAAATGACAAATATAAATACTTTAAAATAATTTAATAATTTTAACTAAGTCTTATATTAAGAACAAAGTAGCGTGTACTTTTGTGTGTGTGTGTGTATGATTCAGAATACTTAAAATTTAAAAACCGGCTAAACGTGAATTGGTGAAGAATTAGTCAAAATTAACTTTTGTTTTTTATTTTTAGCTACACAAATTATGTTACTTTTTGGCTTTTATTTGCCTTTTGGTTAGTTTTTTTAAAGTGTATATTTGATGATTTATTGGTGGCTTTTTATCATGAAAGCATGTGCCGATTTGATCGGACAGTTAGCTGGGTATATCTGATGATTATTTTGGTGATTTCTAATTGACAATAAATATTTTTATTTTAATGTTGACATGATTGACTATAAATTTGTCATGTATAGTAAGAATATTAAGAAATAATATCTGAGATATCTTTATTTTTATACATATTCTTTAAATTACATTAATTTAATTAAAATTGATCGTCCAACTATTAAACTTGAACTGTCCGATTGTGAAAACATTGTCTCATCAGAGGGACAAAAGTACAATGTTATTAGCAACTGTCGAAGGGACAAAAAGTTCCATTACATCAAAATTCTTCTGAGAAAATTCTGAACATATAATAGGATTGGCATGATGCTGCTACACGTACTAGCCATTTAGGAGGCTTGCAGGGGCAAAGATCACGAGAGGAGAATGGTAGACAAGAAGTTAGAATTCAGATTGACGCGAAGAGAAGATTCTAAAATTGCCAAATAAAAATAAAGAACTAGGAAATTTACTACTTAAGTGCATCCAAAGTTATGCTATATACAGATCAACTGTATATCATTCTATCAATGGAAGCTTGTGGTTCAAATCCTTTTGCTTCTTTATAAAAAAGTGCATGTGTTATCTGCAAGGAAAGATGGATACCGAGGCTACCAAATAACTGAGAAGGCAACACATATAGTAATCCAATCCATTATATGAAAAGCTTTCACATACTTTGGATCATTAAATATTTGTGTCCCCCATTGGAGCATGTCTCTTCTGATAAATATAGTCCTAGGACCAAGACAATTTTATCAATTTCCTTAGAAACATAACTATCCAGAAAGACATAATGCTTCTTTTCATTAATATATCACATGATGTGAGAAATGGAAGCCTAACATGCATCCATTTCTCAGGTCGATACAACCCCCACTTCTTATTCATATTTAAGAGTCTCTCGTAATAAAAATATATATATATCAAGGTCATTAGTACTCAACATATATATTTACAGTGCTATATTGATCTCTCATCATTTTTAGTTAAAAATGAGGTTGTCTCTTTAGGATTATTCACTAAAGGATCAGAGGATCTAGGCGTTGAACGTAAATGAGCACTAACATCAATTGTTGGTGAATCTTGTGTACATAGAAGAGACTGCTGAGGCGATACTGACTCTTGCTCCTCTGCTTCAAGAGCCTTTTCCCTTGAAGGATGATTGCTTGATGAGTTGGATCGTCGTGTTGAATATGCATTCTCATCCCTTGCTGGTAACTCTTCTGGATATAGATAAGGCTTTTGAGGCAATTCCAAGTCTTGCTCGTCTCCCTCAAGCATCTCCATAACTCTGTTCATTGAAGGACGGTCGCTAGGCTTGGTTTGAATGCACCACAACCCAACGATAAGCATTTTCCTTGCCACTTTCATTTCTTCCTCTGTTGCATCTGCTATGCTAATTTCATTCCCTTCATTTAACTGATCATAAGCCCAAAAAGGAAAATAAAATTGACTTGATTGCTCAGCCAACACATTCAGATTCTTCCTTCTACCAGCCATCTCCATTAATAACATCCCAAAGCTATACACATCAGCCTTATAGGAGACTCCACCTACATTTTGGTAGAAAAGTTCAGGAGCCATGTATCCTATAGTTCCCCTTGCTGCCGTAAGAGACACAATGCTATCATTTGTCGGGTAAAGTTTAGCAAGGCCAAAATCAGAAACCTTTGGGATGAAGTTGCCATCAAGAAGGATGTTGTGCGGCTTTATATCAAAATGCAGAATTTGCATATCACACCCTTTATGTAGATATTCAATACCACGAGCTACTCCAAGAGAAATGGCATACAATTGATGAAGATTCAAGGATTGCTCATTGTCATTAGGTTTAGAGAGAATGTATTTGTCAAGAGACCCATTTTGCATGAAGTCATATACAAGAGCACGCTTTGATCCTTCCACACAATAACCTACGAGTTGCACAACATTAACATGGTGGATTCTACCAAGTGTTGCAACCTCGTTGATGAAATCCTGACCATTGGCTTTAGCCTTATCCAACATCTTGACAGCCACATCACGACCACTTCGAAGTTGTCCTTTGAACACAGAGCCATAGCCTCCTTTCCCAAGTCTTATTTTAAATCCTTTTGTCATCTTCTTGATGTCATTGTAGGAGTACCTTATAGGGATGATGTTGTTGTCATTTTGCAGAAAATCTTCAATGCTTTCATACATCGATAAATGCCTTTGTCGCCATTTACAGATCAAAAGGGCAATGACAAATGGAGCCCCCAGCACAAATTTACCTCCCGTATACATGACTGTTAATGAAAATTTAAATGAGAAAATAGATAATTAGAAAGTACCCTTTAACTGAAACTAGTATTGAGTTTCTATTGTTTGGCCAGTCATTGAACTGTCTACTCTTATGTTCTTAAAAATTATACAAGTTTGTTAAAGTCAAGGATTACCTAAGATGGCTGACGTACAAGCTGCAAAACAGAGGAAACAAAAATTGATATAAGTTTCTCTTGCGAGAAGGTACTATGATTAATGTGAAAACATTTAGTGCCACATTGGGTAGGCTGTGATGAAGTTGTTATATCAGTATGAAAGTGAGCTCTTGACACTAGCTATTCCTTCGCAAGCTATAAACAATTATTCATGTACCGTATAAGAAACGTAAAATAAAAATACACTATCATTCAACAAAGATTATATTAAAATGAACTAATAAGATGTTGGTTGAGATAGTAAATATCTCATCCTTGTAAGAACGAGGGCACAAATTCGAATCTCAGAAAGCATATTTGTTGAGAGGTTTTAACTTTAATGCTCCCAATCCGAGAGAGAGTCAAATCTAGAATAATTTGGGGAGACTATGAGTTTACACAAAATACAGTAAAATGAATAGCTCATGAAAGTAATCTCTGAAGGGGAAAAGGGTTGATGTAGGACAAATTTGAAAGTAAATTCATAAAAAAAATTTATATATAAGCAGCAGAAATTTATGACTTTTTTCAAAGAGATTAATTCTTTGATCCAGCGCAACTTCCATGCATGGAACCCAAAACGTTATGGGTTATCATGAGATGCCTTACCTGCGATAGCCCAACGGATCCGTTCAAGTATGCCCAATCTGGTTGCTGATGCCGCACCAGATGCACGAATGCATTAGTAGGGATATGTGGTAGAATATTGTAAAATAAAAAAAAATTCACTCACAATAAAATGATATCCAATGTAAACCAAAAAAAAAAGTTATATATTCCTTAAAACTAAGAAAATATTAAATGTATGATGGCCGTCACATAGACATGATACATTGATACGTATTTATTTGACATGTCACACATGATTTTTCTTAGAAATTAAGAAAAATAATTGACAAAAAAAAATAAAAGAAGGAGAATACTAGAGAATAACATGAGTTTTCGGTGGACATTCAAGTGCCAGCGTGCTAATCATTATATCCTTGTGATGGTGGATCACTTTTTCTCTTACACAATGAAAAACTATGATGGGTCGAGCAATTATGGTGGGGAATAGATTAACGCGATATAATTATAAAAAAAATATAGATAAATAGTTGAAAGTATAAAAATTAGAGTGACGTCTTTATATAAATAAAAAAAAAAGTTTAGGAGATAAACAAAAAACATCAAATATAATTTTTTTTTTTTTGGAAAAAAGTATGGTTCTTTTGATAAGTTGTACTTTAGGTTTTTGTTTTTTGGTTTTGCTGTGTGATGGGTTGTATCTCTCGGTTTTATTTGAATGGTTTTTTTTCCTGGCTGGCTATTGGTGTTTGTAATTGTTTTTTTTTTTTGGCAAAAAAAAATCCAGTAGGATAGTTTTGTAACTGTAATTCTAAACTTATTTATACCCAAGTGCCGAGAGACATGACAGCCAGCTATTTCGTCATTTGGTGGGATTTTGTTGTATTACCATTCTTATGTGAAACTGCGGTGTAATTTTTCCTCAAATTTAAAACAAGTTGTCCAACATAAAGAGTTCTTAATTCTTTTTTAAAAAAGAATATAATGTCTCTCCTTTTCATTACATCATCAAATTAAAACTCATTTTCACTCTCATTATCTTTTAATTCACATTTCAATTTCAATAAAAGATTGTTTCATAGACCAAATATGACCCTACTTTTCTTCCTTGGCAAAACTAAAGTTAATTACCAACCAATAATTCTTAAAATTAAACTACAACCTAAATTTTATATCTAGGATGAGAAGTAGTACTATCTTTTTTTTTTTTTTAACCTATGAAATGAGGTAAATTAGTAATCTCATTTTCATTACTCTAAACGTGAATCGCTCGAGTACTTATTATGAGTTTCAAATTAATGGTTTATATATAACAAAAAATCAGTTAAAATCAGTTAAAAGTAATAAATAAATAAGAAATATATTTTTATTTTAAAATATGTCCTTATAATAAATAAAAAAAAGGATAAAATAAAATGCATGGGAAAATATGATGGGAGTGTTTGGCAAAGAAGAGAAAATAATCATTAAGGGCAAAATTGAAAAAAAAAAACTATTAAATGTTGAGACAAAATCTAAATTGAACTTTATATAATGGACCACACCCTTTTCAAATTTAAAGCTTATAAATAGGATGGTGGGAGTAACTAAATACTTTGAACAAAATATTCAAGATATCTTTATTAATAAATTTGATATACTCTTCCGGTCCTTAGTATATGAACTAATTTAAGAGTTGATATTGGTCTTATATATTTCACCTATTTAATATGTTTATCAATTTTTTTCAAATTAATCTTGTTGATATTTCCTCAACAATATTCAAGTAGAAGAGGAAGGAAAATAATTAAGAAAAGTGATAAGGGTGTTTTAAAAAAATTATATTAACTAATTTAACTAATATCTTTACTCTACTCAAATTAGTTAATTAAGTCCTATATTAAGGATGGGAAGAGTATCCTATATTGATAACAATAACATTTAATAAGAAAATCGATTCTATCAAAATGCACTTTTATTCTGGTTCTTATTTTTATTCACAATTAAACTTATTTCATATGCAACAATCTAAAACTTCTTTTTTTTTTTGGCAACGCAACAATCTAAAACTACTCAACTACACAAGTTCGTATTTTAACAATTATAATATAATAATTGAAAAGATTAGATATTTTTATCCCCCAAAAAATTGGAGTCACATGCATAATGTTTTAACAATATGATCGACTTATTTCAAGGAATTCCAAAAACAAGGGATAAGGATAGAGAGAACCAGCATAAATTAAAGACCAAAAATGATAAAAATAAGTTCCAGTTACGTAGAGTGTATACGTATTAACAGGGTATTAAAGCGATTAATGGACTTACATAGACTGGGCCAACAAAGGTCAAAGCCGTAAAGAAGCATATGGTGGATGTCTGTGCAGGACCAAGACTGGTTGCTCTGCGTAGCAGGCCACGACGTCATATATATCAGTTCTATACCACAACCATCGTCTAATCCCAAACCACGGAGAGTTTCGTAGACAACATTCACATGTACATACGAATATGAAGACGAAGGAGCTGTAGCCCCCTTTGAAGTGTTGAAGCAAGGGCCTATGTCCACAAACCCAGGGGAATGCACAGGGTGTTCACACTTTACGAACATCATCATCATATTCCTGTAGTACCGTCCATGCCATAACTGAACTTCATTTTCATTGCTGTAGCATTCATTGCTAAAGTTGTCGTATGCTAAAGAATACTCAGGTAGGAAGGAGGAACCCAACTCCACAATATTAGCATCCCTCACTCTGATTATGTGTTTCTCATAATCAATAGACAAAATACTGTATCTCCCAGACTGCCAGTACATTACTAGTTGGTTGTGCTCGCAAGATAGGTTGTACCGGAGTTCACCACACTGCTCTGGAGAGTCGTTTAGAAGAAAAGGTCTGCTAAAATTAAGACCTCCAGACAAATGAGAACAGTTCTGGTGTCCACCATCTGATGCCTTGCAAGTTCTGCAGAATAACATTATCAGAAACAGAGCCACCAGAAATTGTGTTGATGAGGAGCACATGTCCCTTGTCATGATGATCTCAAAACAAAAAGTTATCAGTGATCTCAACTCTGGAAAGACATATAAAAGGCCTTCCAACCTTGTATATCTTACAATCAAGAAGTTTCCTAGAAAATTTTCTTTTGACACCGACAGTGTTGCAGCACCATAAAAAAATTGACAAACGTGTGTATATTCACACCGTCATAGAGAAGTTGTTTCTTATCACTGAGAGTTGCATAGAAATTATACTGAAGTTGACACTTGATAGGAATTCCAATAATTCACAAATTAGGTGAGAGTTTATTGACGTAAGCAGGTACATCATGCAAGGAAAACGTTAGGAAGCCACACTTGTCTGGAAAAATATCTTGGTTTCATACTTGAGATGAAATCAGGAACTTGTTATCTCATCTTGCTACTCCGGGGAAACCAGGAAATGGAAATCTCACCTGCAAACTCCTCCTTCTTTGCATGTTTGTTTCTAATTCTTGGGTTTTCAGAGTCTGCAGGAAGCTCGAATAGCTGTCCAGAACCTAAAACACAGTGCGGAAACCTACCTGTTCGGTTTCCTTTCTAACTAATAGGACGCCAACCAGCACAGTATGGGTACCCTGGGTTTGATTTACAATGTCCATCTACCAATCATGTTGTTCTTGAGCTCCCTAGGTTAGTCAAGTTCAATGTCAAACACATCGATTACAAAAACCAAATCATTCAGTTATATGATCCTTCTGGCTGTCTCTTGAGGCATGTCCGCGACCTCAATTTGTACCCTTCCCCCTTCCAATTCATATCCCCACGAGACTACACCCTTTTCAATTGCTCATCGCCAAGACATGGAGAATTCTTTTCAACGTGCCTCGACAGCTCTACTTATCAAGTATATGCTGTTTCTTCTGGCGCCTATATCGATGACCTAATTCCCCTTTTCTTGCAGCAAAATATTTGACATTTCATCTGTAGCACCTGAGACTTTTGGTGTTGAAAACACACTTCATTTGATGTGGTCTCATCCAAGGTGCAAATATTGTGAATCAAATCGAACGAGATGCGGATTCAACAAGAGGAATAGTAGTGATGATATTGCATGTTTTGAGGTTCTTTACAAAGGTGATATTCATGTCTTGCATCAAATTAAACCTGCTCCATCTTTTCAAGATGTATGTCATTTAGATAACTCGACCATAGCATGCATCCATGAATAAATATATAATATGTGTGTGTGTGTAATCACCTATAATGAGCATACGAAGTCACACGAACATACACATTTCTTGTCTCATGAAAAGCATTAGAGTCCTCACATGGTAAGTCATGATTGGGTTAAGTTATCATATGAACAAGCTAAATTGATCAATCATGTTAATTTCTTTTGCAGACTCATCACACAAATTTGTGATTCCATGTCAGCTTCAAGTTGGACTTGGTATTTTCTCCCCAAGGCCAATTGTTTTGATCTTGAAACTAAAGTCAATCTCTCACGTATGCAGGATCATGGGCTCACTTCTTCTAGTGGTGACGCCGGTTGTAATTCATTATGTTCGCAACTCCTACAAATCATGAAAAGAAAGCCAAGCAATAATTGAAAATTTTCTGAAAGATTATAGAGCTTGCAAGCCAACCAGATATTCTTATGCTGAAATCAAGAGAATTACCAATCAATTTGAAATCAAGTCAGGGGAAGGATCTTTCAGCACTGTGTTCAAAGGAAGCATTTCATCTGAGTTCAAAGTTGCAATGAAGATCCTCACTAATTCTAAAGGAAATGGTGAAGAGTTCATTACTGAAGTTGGAACAATGGGCAAAATCCATCATGTCAACATTATTCGGTTAATGGGCTTTTGTGCAGATGGCTTTAGAAGAGCCTTAGTTTACGAATACTTTCCAAATGGTTGATTACAAAATTTCATAAATTCACCAGATAACAGGAAAAGCTTTATTGGTTGGAAAAAGCTCCACCTTATTGCTTTTGGTATAGCCAAAGGCATTGAGTATCTTCATCAAGGGTGTGAACAACGCATACTTTATTGTGATATCAAATCTCACAATATTTTATTGGATGCTGATTTCACTCCAAAAATTTGTGATTTTGGGCTGGCCAAATTGTGCTCTAAAGATCAAAGCATAGTGTCAATGACTAATGCTAGAGGAACTTTGGGTTACATTGCTCCCAAAGTATTCTCTGGAAATTTTGGAAATGTATCTCACAAAGCATATGTTTATAGTTTCGGGATGTTGCTCCTTGAAGTAATAGGGGGAAGAAGCATCACCCATGACATCAAAGAAAATGCGACCCATATTTACTATCCCAAATGGATCTATAGTATTTTAGAAAAAAGGGAGGATGTAAGGATTCATATTGAGGAAGAAGGAGATGGTAAAATTGCAAGAATGTTGGGAATAGTGGGATTGTGGTGCATTCAGTGGCATCATGTAGATCGACCATCAATACAAGCAGTGGTTCAAATGTTAGAAGGAGAAGAAGACAAATTACCAATCCCTCCGAATCCTTTTAATTCTGAAGGTACATCAACCAGAAAAAGAGCCAGCATGCCTACAAGAAGTCTGATGCAAGGTTTAGAAATAATCCAAGAAGTAGAGTGACAGTCAATAATGATAAAATATTAACCGGTTTGGTTGATTTGGAAGTTTTCCTTTTGTTGTGTGCTGTTGTGTCATTTGTATGCGTATGTTGTTTGAGCCTTGTTTCTTGAGAATAGAAGGATGCAACATGTAAAGCATATATCTAAGACTTCTTTGTTTTTTCATATGATATGCGTTCAAACCGAGCATAATTGCAGTTTGTAATGGTCAAAATTTATCGCCAATAATTAACATTGGAAATGGATCATCGCTACATATTCTCTCTCAATATCTGCTCTCTTCATAATCTAGCTGTAATAGGCATGATTAATTATCAGTTAAGGGGGAAATATCTCATTCATTCTTAATTAGCATGTTTTTCATATATAAATAGCAGATAAAGCTTTCATGTGGGTTTGCTGTAAAAGGTTTCTATAATGCCCATGAAGTTTACCAAATGTTGGGGAATAATCCATAGATCGATATTTTAGATCACGTAAGGATGGGATAAAGAAGTATCAAGATATACAGAGAATAATATTATGAGGATGCAATTCCCATTGACATTCTCCATATATGTACATGTACTCGAAGTATATGTTTAATAAAAATTAAGAACACGAACAAGAAAAGTTGAGTTTCAAATTCGAAATATACAATTCCCATTGACATTCTCCATATATGTAGCAGAGCATAAGATATTAAATTGATAGTTTGTAATGCAATACAAAAACTGATGGAATCTCAGCTTAGAAGTTCGCGTAAAAGAGAAGAAATGAAATAACAATACTCCTCTAGTCTTATTTACAGGACAAACAGAAAAGATATTTTTTGGTCCTATTTATGGGGTATTGGGAGAAATTTTTTGTATGGATATTCAATTTCACCCTTTATTTATTATTATGTTGACTTTGATTACATGAGATATAATGTATATTAAATAAAGATAAAATTAAAAAGTTGTTGAATTTTAAATGAGTGTTAATAAAGTTTAATGTTTTTCTTAGTTTGTGTGAAATATGTTATAAATAACTTATGAATAGGACCAGAGGAGTATATAATTTGCATATTTTTTTTAGACTTAGAACTCATAATCTATGTAAGTCTTATATATTCAAGTGCTAAATCGGAACATCCCTTCTCAGAGAAATTTGAATCTTGATTTATTACATTTGTAAGAGATTAATCTATTCTGCTAAACCTAATCTTTATTAGCTTTCTATTGGAGACTTGTTCTAACCAAAGACGCATAAAACATGTGGATATAATGAGCCAGCTCAAAATGATGCTGACTAAAATTCAACATAGTTTTTATTAAAATTAATTGTGTAAATCCCAACGTTTTCATGTAGAAGAAAAATAAATTTGTAGATGAGTTAGATTACTCAAAGACTCAAGATCAATGTATTTACAAAAATATTTATAAATTGTTTATCAATGAGATGTTGATATTGATAATAAGATTTAAATTCAAATTCTTATGAAATAAATATAAATTATATCCTTATTAATTGGATCAATTTTTTTTGTAGTACACATGCCTATTTTTTTCCTTCTTTTAAAGACACCTCCATTGCCCAAAATTTTCAGAACAAGTGCGATTTTAATTTACTTGTCCTTTAAAAGCGGAGAGCCAAATGAAACTGAATGAAGAATTGAAGCTTCAGCGAAAGTTTCCAAGACAACGAGATTAGATATGAATTTCGAATATGTGGTTGCTATGGCTTAGACGTCGTCAACAAAAGGGACAACCCTGTCTTCCATCCGTGATTCCTTTTCAAAATACATTGCACATTGGAATCAAAGCGATCGATCAATCATTTCTGGTCATCGCCAAGTGTGTGCAGATGGAAAAGTAAGTCGTCAAGAAGCCCTCATCTGGCCTTAATTTTTTCATCGGACTACTAGAGAAGCCCTAAGTCTAGCTATCCGCAAGGGCTTATTACGAATTAAAATAGTTTAGTGTGGACTTTGATGAGTTTGCAGGAAACTGAGACGCATTTGGGAAAACTCAAACGTGCCTGAAAGGATGGAAATTTGTTTTCTTTAATCTTTGTTCATCCTAAACAACACGGCGCATTGCATATGTTTTTTTGTCGGAAATAATAGATTAAGAGTCCAAATAAAGAAGATTAAACTGTTACTAAAAGGATGAAAAAAATTTGAGCACGAAATGGCTAAAGAAGAAAAAGGCCTGTCACCTAATTACTAGCCTGGCATGTATTTTTTTAGACTTTGACAAGTCTTCTTTCATAAAAGATCTCTACAAACATGTACCGATGAAAAGCCTGTCGGTCCAAGTTGAGCCGCTAAAAAAAAAAAAGTGATTAGCAATAAAATTTAGTTACAAAATTTTTATTTAACAAAAAACTTTGTTTCTGTCACTAATTAAATTAGTGACAGAATTACATCTCTAATTAGTGATAAAAAAATTTCTATCCCTAACTAGTGACGAATTAGTTAAGAAAATTTTTTGCTACTAATTAGTGACAAAAAAATTTTATCCCTAATTTGTTGTTAATCTAAATTTAAAAAAAAATTTAAAATGCCACTTGGCACCTGTGATAGTCACCGGCTACCACTACGTGTCACCACCAAATAATACCTATCAGATGTGACTTCTTCATGCCCAAATAAAAGACCTCATATGCCTATATTTGTTTTTATTAGTTAAGCTGTGATGACCTATAAAATTTAAAGTAAAATTATATATATAAAATATTTTTACCCAAACAATTATATATATACACATATATATATCATTAAAAACTAAAAATAAATTATATAATAATTTAATTTTTATTATGACAAAAAAATTTTAAATATTTGTTTTACTATTTATTTTATAACGTTTTATTTCTTTTAAAAATTATTTTTAACATAATATTAATTTCAAATGAAACTAATCTTGAACTTTAAATCATAAATAATTTTTTACAAATAATTTTTTAAAATTTAATTTTTATTTTTAATTAACATTGATAATATGTATTATATTTTTAAAAATTTACTCACAAATTTTTTGACGAATTAGCTACATAATGAAATTATAAATTTGGGAAGACAAAATAGATCAAAATTTTATATTTAAAATCAAAATAAATTCTTATCTAGCTTTTATATTTATATCTAGAAGTGGAACTAAAATAATACACGCTTCTCTCAATGAAATTGACGCAGGAAGCTTCACCAAGTTTGTCATATTGTTCACTGAGTTGGTCCGCTCTTTGTAGCGAAACCAAAATGAGAAATGGAAAAATGAAAATATCATCACATCATGGAGAGAAGTCTATTAACTCTCTGATTGTGTAGTGTTTGTCACGATGTCCATTGAATTGGCTCATTCTATGGAGCAAAGCCAAAATAAGAAATGGAAAAGTGAATTAATTATCACATCATGAAAAAAAAATTTATGCCTAAGTCTTATTTCGAAAATATTCCTAGCTCCAATAACTTAATTTTGATGTTGACTCACACAAGACCCATTTTACACGCTCTCAACCATAGGAACTGTGATTACGGTAGAGATTCATGATAATTAACTTTATATTGCAAAGTAATTTATTTATGAGTAAAATTCTCTTAAAAAAATAATTGTTATTTGGGACAAAATCTAAAATGCTAAACTATTTTAAAACAATTTCTCTTAGCATTTATAAATAGCTAACTATAAAGTACACTGCCTCCAATCATTATAAAAGAGCTAGTTGACATATTTGAGTAAATTAAGAAAACTAATTAAGTTAGTTATATGAAATAAATAGGTGTTGTCTTTCTAAAATATCCTTACTGATCAAATATATTGGTTAGACTACTATTATTATAAAAACTATCTTAAAAATATATATATATATATACCAAATATGAAGATATCATCACATCACGGAGAGAAGTCTATTAACTCCCAAGTGTGTGGTGTTTGTCATACTGTCCATTGACTTGGCCCATTCTATGGAGGAGCAAAGCCAAAATGAGAAATGGAAAAGAAAATTAATTATCACATCAGGGAGAAAAGTCTATGCCAAAGTCTTATTCCAAAAATATCTCTAGCTCCAATAACTTAATTTTAACGTTGACTCACACAAGACCCATTTTACACGGTCTAAACCATAGGAACTGTGACTAGGACAGGGATTCATGACAATTAACTTTAGAGTATGTTTGGCTCAATGAGAGGAAGGGGAGGGGGAAGGATTTTAATGGAGGGAAAGGGAAGGGGAGGGGAGGGGAGTGGAAGGATTTTACTATTATATTGTTTGGATTTATAAAAAAACGGGGGAGGGGAGGAAAAATATTTAATATGGACAATTTTGCTCTTATTTTATTTAAGGCGTGGGTATAATGGTCACAAACATGACAAAATATAGACATAATAGTCACAACATGACAAAATATGGCATAATGGTCATAATATGACAAAATATGCCCTTTTCCCTCAAATCCTCCCAATTTGGAGGGAGGGGAAATTTTAAAAAATTTTCCCTCCCTCCTAAAATTTGTGTGTTGCCAAACAAGGGGAAATGATTAAAGTCCCTCCCTTTCCCTCCCCTCCCCTCCCCTCCAAATCCCTCATACCAAACACACCCTTATATTGCAAAGTAAATATTTATGTGTATTCGGTTAAAAAAAACTATTTATGTGTAAAATTCTCTTAAAAAATAATTGTGATCTGGGGCAAAATCTAAAACGTTAAACTATTTTAAAACAATTTCTCTTAGTATTTATAAAATAGCTAACTATAAAGTATATTGCTTCTGATCTTTCATATAAGAGCTAACTGACTATTTTGAGTAGATTAAGTTAATTATGTGGAATAAATAATTGCTGTCTTTTCTAAAATATCCTTACTAATCAAATATATTGGTTAGAACTACTATTATTATAAGGACTATCTTAAAAAAAAAAAATACAACGATGAAGATATTATCACATCATGGAGAGAAGTCTATTAACTCCCAAGTTGTGTAGTGTTTGTCACACTGTCTATTGACTTGGTCCACTCTATGGAGCAAAGCCAAAATGAGAAATGAAAAAGTGAATTAATTATCATATGATGGAGAAAAGTCTGTGCCTAAGTTTTATTCCAAAAATGTCTCTTTCTCCAATAATTTAATTTTGACGTTGACTCATACAAGACCCATTTTACACGCCCTCAACCATAGGAACAATGATTAGGGGAGAGATTCATGATAAATAACTTCAAGTTGCAAAGTAATTTATTTATGTGAAAAATTCTCTTAAAAAAATAATTGTTATTTGGGACAAAATCTAGAATGTTAAACTATTTTAAAACAATTTCTCTCAGTATTTATAAAATGGCTAACTATAAAGTATACTGTCTCCGATCTTTAATATAAAAGCTAGTTGACTAATTTGAGTAGGAAAAAAACTAGTTAAGTTAGTTATCTGAAATAAATATATGTTATCTTTCCTAAAATATCATTACTAATCAAATATATTGGTTAGACCTGTTATTATTATTAGGACTATCTTTAAAAAAATTGAATGAATATAGAAAGATGAAGATATCATCACATTATGGAGAGAAGTCTATTAACTCCCAAGTTGTGCGCTTTTTGTCACATTGTCCATTGACTTGGTCTACTCAATGGAGCAAAGCCAAAATGAGAAATGAAAAAGTGAATTAATTATCATATGATGGAGAAAAGTCTATGCCTAAGTTTTATTCCAAAAATGTCTCTTTCTCCAATAATTTAATTTTGACGTTGACTCATACAAGGCCCATTTTACACGCTCTCAACCATAAGAACTGTGATTAGGGGAGAGATTCATGATAATTAACTTCATATTGCAAATTAATTTATTTATGTGTAAAATTCTCTTAAAAAGTAATTGTGATTTGGGACAAAATCTAAAATGTTAAACTATTTTAAAACAATTTCTCTTAGCATTTATAAAATGGCTAACTATAAAGTATACTGTCTCCAATCATTAATACAAGAGCTAGTTGATTAATTTGAGTAAATTAAAAAAACTAATTAAGTTAGTTATCTAAAATAAATATATATTATCTTTTCTAATATATTCTTACTAATCAAATATATTGGGTAGAACTACTATTATTATTAAGACTATCTTCACCAAAAAAAAAAAAAAAACAAAGATGAAGATATCATCACATCATGAAGAGAAGCCTATTAACTCCCAAGTTGTGTGGTGATTGTCACACTATCCATTCACTTGGTCCACTCTATGGAGCAAAGCCAAAATAAGAAATGGAAAAGTGAATCAATTATCACATTATGGAGAAAAGTCTATGCCTAAGTCTTATTCCCAAAAGGTCCCTAACCCCAATAATTTAATTTTGACGTTGACTCATACAAAACCCATTTTACACGCCCTTAACCATAGGAACAATGATTAGGGGAGAGATTCATGATAATTAACTTCACGTTGCAAAGTAATTTATTTATGTGAAAAATTCTCTTAAAAAAATAATTGTGATTTGGGACAAAATCTAAAATGTTAAACTATTTTAAAACAGTTTCTCTTAATATTTATAAAATAGCTAACTATAAACTATACTGATTCCGATCTTTAATATAAAAGCTAGTTGACTAATTTAAGTAAATTAAGAAAACTAGTTAAGGTAATTATATAAAATAAATAGGTGTTGTCTTTCCTAAAATATTCTTACTCATCAAACATATTGGTTAGAACTACTATTATTATTAAAACTATCTTCACCAAAAAAAATAAATATACAAAGATGAAGATATCATCACATCATGGAGAGAAGCCTATTAACTCCCAAGTTGTGTGGTGTTTGTCAAACTGTCCATTCACTTGGTCCACTCTATGGAGCAAAGCCAAAATGAGAAATGGAAAAGTGAATTAATTATCACATTGTGGAGAAAAGTCTATGCCTAAGTCTTATTCCAAAAATGTCCCTATCTCCAATAATTTAATTTTGATGTTCACTCATGCAAGACCCATTTTACACGCTCTCAACCATAGGAATTGTGATTACAGGAGAGATTTATGATAATTAACTTCATATTGCAAAGTAATTTATTTATGTGAAAAATTCTCTTAAAAAATAATTGTGATTTGGGGCAAAATATAAAATGTTAAACTATTTTAAAACGGTTTCTCTTAGTATTTATAAAATGGCTAATTATAAAGTATACTGCCTGCCATCTTTAATATAATAGCTATTTGACTAATTTGAATAGATTAAAAAAAACTAGTTAAGTTAGTTATCTGACATAAATATGTGTTGTCTTTCATAAAATATCCTTATTAATCAAATATATTGGTTAGAACTACTACTATTATAAGGAATATCTTAAAAAAATTAAATAAATATAGAAAGATGAAGATATCATCACATCCTGAAAAAAAGTCAATTAACTCCCAAGTTGTGTGGTGTTTGTCACACTATCCATTCACTTGGTCCACTCTATGGAGCAAAGCCAAAATGAGAAATGAAAAGGTTAATTAATTATCACATCATGAAGAAAAGTCTATGCCCAAGTCTTATTCCAAAAATATCCCTATCTCCAATAATTTAATTGACGTTCACTCATACAAGACCCATTTTACACGCTCTCAACCATAAAAATTGTGATTAGGGGAGAGATTCATGATAATTAACTTCATATTGCAAAGTAATTTATTTATGTGTAAAATTCCCTTAAAAAATAACTATGATTTGGGACAGAATCTAAAATGTTAAACTATTTTAAAACAATTTCTCTTTGGATTTATAAAATGGCTAAAAATAAAGTATACTGCCTCCGATCTCTAATATAAAAGCTAGTTGACTAATTTGAGTAAATTAAAAAACCAATTAATTTAGTTATCTAAAATAAATATTTGTTGTCTTTCCTAAAATATCCTTACTAATATAATATATTGGTTAGAACTTAGAACTGCTATTATTATCATGATTGTTTTTAAAAAATTGAATAAATATAGAAAGATGAAGATATCATCACATCATGGAGAGAAGTCTATTAACTCCCAAGTTGTGTGATGTTTGTCACATTGTTCATGACCTGGTCCGCTCTGTGGAGCGAAGTCAAAATGAGAAATGGAAAAGTTAATTAATTATCACATCATGGAGAAAAGTCTATGCGCAAGTCTTATTCCAAAAATGTCCCTATCTCCAATAATTTAATTTTGACGTTCACTCATATGAGACTCATTTTACACGCTCTCAACCATAGGAACTGTGATTAGGGGAGAGATTCATGATAATTAACTTCATATTGCGAAGTAATTTATTTATGTGTAAAATTCTCTTGAAATATAATTGTGATTTGGGGCAAAATCTAGAATGTTAAACTATTTTAAAACAATTTCTCTTAGTAATTGTAAAATGGCTAACAATAAAGTATATTGCTTCCAATCTCTAATATAAGAGCTAGTTGACTAATTTGAGTAGATTAAAAAAAACTAGTTAATTTAGTTATCTGAAATAAATATTTGTTATCTTTCCTAAAATATCCTTACTAATTAAACATATTGGTTAGAACTGCTATTATTATCAGGACTGTCTTAAAAAAATTGAATAAATATAGAAAGATGAAGATATCATCACATTATGGAGAGAAGTCTATTAACTCCCAAGTTGTGTGGTGTTCTTCACGCTGTCCATTGACTTGGTCCACTCTGTGGAGCGAAGCCAAAATGAGAATTGGAAAAGTTAATTAATTATCACATCATGGAGAAAAGTCCATGCATAAGTCTTATTCCAAAAATGTCCCTATCTCCAATAATTTAACTTTGACGTTCACTCATACAAGACCCATTTTACACGCTCTCAACCATAAGAACTGTGATTACGGGAGAGATTCATGATAGTTAACTTCATATTGCAAAGTAATTTATTTATGTGTAAAATTCTCTTGAAAAATAATTTTGATTTGGGACAGAATCTAGAATGTTAAACTATTTTAAAACAATTTCTCTTAGTATTTATAAAATTGCTAACTATAAAGTATACTGATTGTGATCTTTAATATAAAAGCTGGTTGATTAATTTAAGTTAGTTGAGTTAGTTATCTGACATAAATATGTGTTGTCTTTCTTAAAATATCCTCATTAATCAAATATATTGGTTAAAACTGCAATTATTGTAAGACTATTTTTAAAAAATTAAATAAATATAGAAAGATGAAGATATCATGACATCGTCAAGAGAAGTCTATTAACTCCCAAGTTGTGTGGTGTTTGTCGCACTGTCCATTTACTTGGTCCACTCTATGGTGCAAAGCTAAAATGAGAAATGAAAAAGTGAATTAATTATGACATCATGGAGAAAAGTTTATGCCAGAGTCTTATTCCAAAAATATCCCTAGCTCTAATAACTTAATTTTGACGTTGACTCACACAAGACCCATTTTACACGCTCACAACTATAGGAATTGTGACTAGGGCAAAGATTCATGACAATTAACTTTATATTGCAAAGTAAACTATTTGTGTGTAAAATTCTCTTTAAAAATAATTGTGATTTGGGGCAAGTCTAAAATGCTAAGCTATTTCAAAACAATTTCTCTTAATATTTATAAAATAGCTAACTATAAATTTTACTGCCTCTGATCTCTAATATAAGAGTTAGTTGATTAATTTGAATATATTAAAAAAACTAATTAAGTTAGTTATGTGAAATAAATAAGTGTTGTCTTTCTTAAAATATCCTTACTAATCAAATGTATTAGTTAGAATTACTATTATTATAAGAACTATCTTACAAAAATAAATAAATATAGAAAGATGAAGATATGATCACATTATGGAGAGAAGTCTATTAACTTCCAAGTTATGTGGTGTTTGTCACACTGTCCATTCACTTGGTCCACTCTATGGAGCAAAGCCAAAATGAGAAATGAAAAAGTGAATTAATTATCACATCATGAAGAGAAAAGTCTATGCCTAAGTCTTATTCCAAAAATGTCCCTATCTCCAATAATTTAATTTTGACGTTCACTCATACAAGACCCATTTTACACGCTCTCAACCATAAGAACTATGATTAGGGGAGAGACTCATGATAATTAACTTCATATTGCAAAGTAATTTATTTATGTGCAAAATTCTCTTAAAAAATAATTGTGATTTGGGACAAAATCTAAAATGTTGAACTATTTTATAACAATTTCTTTTAATATTTATAAAATGGCTAACTATAAATTATACTGCCTCTGATCCTAAATATAAGAATTAGTTAATTAATTTGAGTAGATTAAGAAAACTAGTTATGTTAGTTATTTGAAATAAATAGGTGTTGTCTTTCTTAAAATATCTTACTAATCAAATATATTGGTTAGAACTACTATTGTTATATAACTATCTTAAAGATGGTTGCTTGCTAGATTTTATTCAAATGGCACATCACCTCTAGTCAACTAAAACTAACGGCAAATGTAAGGTTAACAAACAGAAGGATTAACGCTAATTATAAAACAAAAAATAAGGATCAAATAAAAAGAAAAAAAACTATAGGACTGAATCAAAATTAAGTAAAACTATAAGGACTTGTAAATTAATTTTTTCAAAAAAATAAATATACAAAGATGAAGATAGCATCACATCATGGAGAGAAGTCTATTAACTCCCAATTGTGTGGTGTTTGTCACACTGTCCATTGACTTGACCTATTCTATGGAGCAAAGCCAAAATGAGAAATGGAAAAGTAAATTAATTATCACATCATGGAAAAAATTCTATGCCTAAGTCTTGTTCCAAAAATATCCCTAGCTCCAATAACTTAATTTTGACGATGAGCCACACAAGACCCATTTTACACTTTGTCAACCATAAGGGCTGTGATCAAGGGAGAGATTCATGATAATTAACTTTATATTGCTAAGTAAATTATTTATGTGTTAAATTCTCTTAAAAAAATAATTGTGATTTGGGACGTATCTAAAATGTTAAACTATTTTAAAACAATTTCTCTTAATATTTATAAAATGGCTAACTATAAATTATGCTGCCCCAGGTCCTTAATATAATAGCTAGTTAGCTAATTTGAGTAGATTAAGAAAATTAGTTAAGTTAGTTATTTAAAATAAATAGGTGTTGTCTTTTCTAAAATATCCTTGCTAATCAAATATATTGGTTACAACTATGATTATTATAGAGACCATCTTAAAAAAAGTTAAATAAGTATGAGAGATAAAGTGAATTAAATCTTATATTTAAGATTGAAATAAAAATAAAATAAATTTTCATATTAACGATATGAGATAGCACTTTAGGGGCTTAAGCACGAGGTGTCTACTAGGTCCTCTCAACCCACGAGGCGGAAACCAGTGGGAGTGTTCAAAGTCAAAGACTATCAAGTGAGAAGTGAGTCCAAAACATAGCGGACTTACATTGAAAGACGAAACACATTGATTCTCCTTGGAGGAGTCCAGGGCATGATATCTATATATATACTGGCCCAGGTCTATCATTAATATTATATACGAAATCCAACGTGGGTATATATTACCAATACAATTCCATTTCTGCTGATCATAGGAGTTAGTCTAGTAGAGAGAATTAATCCCTCACAATATGAGCAAATCATGATTTAAATTCTCATAGGAAGATATGCTCATATTTAATGTCCAACAATGCTTGAAATAAGATTGCCTCCAATAGGATGATGTCTTGTCATCTAACATTTTGTTAGAAGCTTCAAGGGCATATATTATTGCAATTCTACTTGACATCTATTATTAATAATAAATGGCATCAATTTATTTAAGCTTAAAGTACAAGAGACCCTGACATTTTCTAGAATAAGTCTTAAAGATACAAATTAAACATTTCATTAAATTTTGGACATTGTTTTATAAATAGAATGGGGGAGCAAAATCTCAAAATATCATTATTTGAAGGGAGAATTACAATTAAGTTCTATGAAAGAAAAAAATTACAAAAAAGTCTCAAAAATTGTCATTTCCATTATAGGACTTGTTATTATAGGCTGTTCATGTTATTATTAAGACTTTTTAGTAATTATTTCTCTTCTATGAGACTTGATTGTAATTCTCCTTTCAAAATATAATATGCAAGTTAAGACCAAAGTCAGACTTTACAGGTTAAAAATTTAAAAACCCAAAAAAGAAAAAAAAAACGCTGTGCAGCAATCAAGTGAGCTTTTTAATATAAAACTTGTAGAACTTGAGACTTCTGACTCTAAATCTTCACATTAACATCATCTCTAGCGAAGCCCGAATTGATGCGAGGTTTTCATTTGGTGCTTATCACAATAATAAGTACCATGTGCTTATTATTATAATGTAATTTAGACGGTTCATAATTTGATATGAATAGTTTAGATTTAAAATTTTTAATATGTAATTTTTTATGTTAGTTATGAAATTGTTTTTATTTTAAATTTTGTATTTACTAAAATAAAAAATTAATTAAAATATATAAAAATTTAATTTTAATCTAGAACATCCAAAATCAATCTAGATAGTCTAAATAATGATCAACACTCATGTGGACTGTGCTCTGCCCCCAAATTCACAAATGAAACTGATAATTTTATATGAACTATTAAACTAAAGTGTTAATAATTTGTTAATATAAAAATTATATCTTAACAAAAGTACATATTATTTTTTGCTAAAAAAAAATAAAAGCACATATTATTTGACAATGTTCTCATTTAAAACTTGTTTTAGAGGATAATAACATGTGATTTAGATCTTTTCTGTAAGAACACATTCTCTTGAAGAATACATCCTCAGTAGTTCAAATAAGTTAACTGAAAGGGTTAGAAGAGAAACAGAACTTATTTACGTCATAAATTAAGGAACTTGATAAAGAGCTATGCGATTTCAACACTTGTTCTTTGCCAGACAAGACACCTTAAAGGACATATATATCTGATTTTACTGATAAATGATACAACCTCCAATTCTTAATATAAAATTTTATTTGACTTTTATTTTGGTCATAAATATAAGATCCTAATCCAATTTGTCTCTCATATTTATTTATTTTTTAAAGATATTCCTTTTAATAATAGTAATTCTAACTCATGCATTTGATTAGTAAGGATATTTTAAGAAAGACAACACATATTTATCACAAATAACTAACTTAACTTATTTTCTTAATCTATTCAAATCAGTCAACTAGTTTTTATATTTAGAATCGGAAATAGTATGTTGTACCAATTCTTCGGAAAACATACCATAAAAAGACAAGCGCTTCTTTCCATAATTTATCCCACATATCAAATAAAAATGAAAGTCTAATATCAACTTCTCATGCTAATAAAGCAACAAACCCCCCCCCCCCCAAAAATTTCTTATTCACATTTGCGGTCTCTGATACAAAAGCAAAGATACTTGTTGGAAGCATCACTTGTCTCAACAAAGATTAATATACATTAGGATCAGTAGATCGCTGGTATCCAACATAAATTTACTATATATATATATATATATATCTCATATCCTAATTAAACATGCTTCTAAGCGTAGACAGACTTGTTGAACCTGAAAGATTTTGTTGGTAAATTTAGTGCATATTGATGACACTTCTGAGGCAATTTTGAGTCTTTCTCGTCTCCCTCTGGCATCTCTACAATTTCGTCCGTTGAGGAACATTCTTCAGGCTCAGATGATGTAATCATTGAACTTGAATTATTATCATCATCATCAACTGCAGGCAAATCTTGCGGATAAAAATAAGGCTTTTGAGGCAATTCTAAGTCTTGCTCTTCTCCTTCAAGCATCTCCACAACTTTGTTCATTGAAGGACGATCACCAGGCTTGGTTTGAATGCACCACAACCCAATGATCATCATTTTCCTTGCCACTTTCATTTCTTCTTCTATTGCATTTTCTATGTTGATTTCATTTCCTTCGTTTAGTTGATCATATACCTAGAAGGGAAAGTAAGATTGACTTAAATGTTCAACCAGCACATTCAAATTCTTCCTTCTCCCAACAATATCCATCAATAGCTTTCCAAAACTATAGACATCGGCTTTATAAGAAACTCCACCCACATTCCTATAGAATAGTTCAGGAGCTATGTATCCTATAGTCACTCTTGCTGTTGTTAGAGATACGACACCATAATATGTAGGATAGGGTCTGGCAAGGCCAAAATCAGAAATTTTTGGGATGAACTAGTCATTGAGAAGAATGTTGTGTGGCTTTATATCAAAATGCAAAATTTGCATGTTGATTCCTTTGTGTAGATAGTTAATACCACGAGCTACTCCAAGAGAAATGGCATACAATTGATGAAGATTCAAGGATTGTTCATTGTCATTAGGTTTAGAGAATGTGTATTTGTCAAGTGACCCATGTAACACCTCATTTAATTATATCCACATACACGATAAAACACTTTATTTAAAAGTCCATACGTATTTCTAATACTCCAAACATGTCATAATTTCAAAGTATTTTTCTAACATAACAAAATAAACGATCGAAGTCTTATAGTCATGGCAAATAAAAATATAATATAGCATGTACTTAAGGAGCACAGAAGCCGTTATGGCTCACTCCATCGGTGCCTTCCTTTGATTCCTACTAGATCATTCGCCTGAAAATGTTAATATAAGGAATGAGATCAAACATCTCAGTAACTACTAAAATTCTAATCTATACAAGCAAACCATATATAATATACAAAAATTCGTTTATATGTGTGTGAGTATATATTTTGTGTATGAAAATTAAGGATGTATAGATTCAACTTAATTTCATTTTCAATTTAACAATATACCAACATTATTTTCCAATATATCCAAAATAATGTAATATGCAACCTCCCTCATATCACCGTCCACCCTTATACAGCTGACTAGAGCCATAGGTGTAACATACTTTTCAAAGAGAGAGAGAGAGAGACAACTTTCTACCGAATTTGGTGGAAAGTTGTGGCATTTGACTTTGAAAGTAGAAGTTGGGAGAGGGTAGTAAATTAGAAGAATAAAAAAAATGGAAAGAAGGGTGGTGTAAGGTTGAAAAAGGAGAAGGAGTATTAAATGGAGAGAAGAAAAAGAAAAGAAGGAACAGACAAAGGAAGAATGTTGGGAAAGAGTAGCAAATGAAGGTGAAAAATTGGCAATAGTATTAATTGAACAAGGGAAAAGGGAGGACGTAGGTTGGAAAAAAAAATTATAGGGGACAATATAGGTTGAAGAAAATAGGAAGGGGTGGTGGAAAGAATTAAATGTGCAGGGTATTATATACCGTTATCTCGGTTATCTTTTTCCAAGCCAGAGGAAGAGAGCACGGAAGAGGAAGAGAGGTGAGAGAAGAGAAGGAGGGAGTGATAAGAGCTGCAATACGTGATCTGAAAGTTAGGACAAGCTTTGGGGATCATTTAGATACACAAAGATACTTCTTTTTATCAAATTTTCATTATACATATTTTTACTTAGAGATTTATATTATTAGTTTCATTATCATATTTAGAGAAAATTTTACCATTTGGATATGAAGTAAATATAGAGTTTTGACAACATATGATTGTAGAAATTTAAAGATACATTGTTAAAGAATTTTAATTGGTTTATATTTGTTCAATGACTGTTTTGAGAATTTTAGATTAAGATTTCAGTTGAAAAATTTGTTATTTAGACTTACAGTATGTTTTTACTGATTAAATTTAAGTTAAATAATTTATTTGAGTTATTTGATGTATTATTGAGATTTTAATCGGTTTGAATGTTAAATAGGTTAAAGATATATTTTTGAAAAAAAATTTTAAGGCTTGAAAAGTTGTAAATTGAGAATTTTATGAAATTAAATAAAGTTGTAGTTTGTTTATAATTCAAAGAAGTTGTTTGGTTTAAGAAAAGGTTTTAAATGAGATTATAATAAATGATCAAGAATTTTAGTACAAAATATTTATATGTTGGGTAATAAAGATATATTTAATTAAGTTATTAAATTTAAATAGTTTTATATGAAAATTTTATTGTCAAAATAATATCATATTTACTATAAATAGAAAAATTTGGGAGAGTTAATATATATTTATGTAATTTTAATTTAGAGGATAGTCTTAGAATTTTAGAGTAGTTTTGAGGTTATATTAATAAATACTTATGTGCAATTTTGTATATTCTTAAGAATTTTAGAGTAATCTTTGTGTGAATATTTGTAAGCTAAAGAGTACTAGGTAACTCTGAAAATTCTTTCTTGTATATGTGAATTGTGTATGATTGTATTGTTAATTTACTAATTTTTATATCATACTAAAATATAATATTATGATTTTTCAAATAAATGTTTTGATATATTATTTGATTTTGTTAAGATTTATTACTATTAATTATTATCAATATTTAAATATATTGATGGCTACGGAATTGTCATGAGTTGCTATTAAATGGTATATAAGTTTTATTACTATCTTATTTTTAATATATTTGAAGATGTATTTATGATGTGACATTATTGGCATCTGACATGCATTGTTAGGCTAAGGATAGAAGGAGATTGCATGAATATAAAATTATCACGTGGTATGTCATCATTTGGTGCACAGTAGATGACACTTGTCAGGGCCCCTTTTTTCCATGTTTTCCTTTGGCCGAGAATTCAATGGAGCTGTGGGACATGTGAAACCTCCTTATTTTATTTGCAAAGGAGGGGAGCCATAGTCCGAGCTTGAGCTCTATATCTTTAGCTGGATATATCTCTAGTATCGGTGAGCTTGGAATAATTCAGTAAAATGGATTAGTTTCTATCAGACTATGTGTTAGCCTATGACTCTAGTCAGCGGTATAAAGGTAGACGATGATATAAGGGAGGCAGCATATTGCATTATTTTTGGATATATTAGAAAAATAATATTGGTATATTGTTAAAAAAAATAAAATTGAGTTGAATGTATCAAATCCGTAGTTTTCATATATATATATATATATACACCCAGACACATATAAACGGATTTTTTTATTATCATATATAATTTGCTTGTATAGGTTAGAATTTCAGTAGTTATTGAGACGTTTGATCTCATCCCCTATCTTAACAATTTTCAGGCAAAGGATCTAGTAGGAATCAAGGGAAGGCACTAATAGAGTGAGCCGTGAAGGCTTCTGTGCTCTTCGGACACATGCTATGTTATATTTTTAATTCTCATGATTATAAAACTTTAATAGTTTATTTTGTTGTCATGTCAGAAATATTTTGAAATTATGAATTGTTTGGAGTGTTAGTAACGTATGGATTTTTATATGAAATATTTTATCAGGTATATGGATATAATTAAATAAGGTGTTACAATAGGCTAACGCATAGTCTAATAGGAATTAATTCATTTTACTAAATTATTCCAAGCTTACCAATACTAGAGATTTATTTGGCTTAAGATATAAAAGCTCAAGTTCGGACTATGACTCCCCTCCTTTGCAGATAGGGAGGTATCATATGTCCCACAACTCTAATAAATTCCAAGCCAAAGGAAACTATGGAAGAAGAAGCCCTGACAAGTGCCATCTATTGTGCACTGAGTGATAGCATATCACGCGGTAATTTATATCCATACAAATCTCTTTCTATCCTTAGCTCAACAATGTATATGCCATATGCAAATAATATTACATCATAAATATATCCTCAAATATATTACTAAAAATAAGATAGCAATAAAATTTATGTATCATTTAACATCAACTCATAATAATTTCAGACCTATCAATATATTTAAATATTGATCATAATAGCAATAAATCTTAACAAAATCAAATAACATATCAAAGCATGTATTTGAAAAATCATAATATTATATTTCAGTATGATATAAAAATTAGTAAATCCACAATATAATCATACACAATTCACATGTACATGAAAGAATTTTTAGAATTACCTGGTACTCTTTAACTTATAAATTATAAATATTCACACAAAGATTATTCTAAATTCTTAAGAGTCTACAAAATTGCACATAAAAGTTTATTAATATAAAACTCAAAACTATTCCAAAACTACTCTAAAATTTTAAGACTACTCTCTAAACTAAAATTACATAAACTCCCAGATCTAGCTATTTATAATAGCTATAATGTTATTTTGAAAATATAATTTACATATAAGACTATTTAAATTTAGTAACTTAAATATATATGTATATATTTCTTAAAATATAAACATTTTATATTAAAATCTCAATTATTTATTATAGTTTCATTAAAAATTTTCCTCCAACCAAACAAATTTTTTTGAATTATAAATAAATTGTAACTTTATCTAATTTCATAAAATTCTTAATTTATAATTTTTCAAGCCTTCAAAAATTATTTCAAAATATATTTTTAACCTATTCAATATTCAAACTAATTAAAATCTCAATAATATATTTAATAATCCAAATAAATTATTTAATTTAAATTTAATCAGCAAAAACATTCTATATCTTTGAATAACAAATTTTTCAGCTAAAATCTTAATTTAAAATTCTCAAAACAATCATTGAACAAATATAAACTGATTAAAATTTTTTATTAATGTATCTTTAAATTTTTACGGTCATATATTATCAAAACTCCACATTTACTCCATACTCAAATGGTAAAATTTTCTCTCAATATTATAATGATACTAATAATATAAAACTATAAATATATAGAAAATATTCATAAAAAAAATTTGACAAAAACAAATAGTTTTGTGTACCTAAATGATTCCCAAAACTTGTCACGTACTCTGCAATTCAACTCGCTTGCTCTCTTTTCCTCTCTGCCTCTCCCCCTCTCTTTCTCTACTTCTCACACAAAGTGAAAGGAAGACAAAAGCCGCAGGTATTTAATATCATGACATTTAATTCTCTTCCTCAATTTTCTTATATCTACACCCATCCTATTTTTTCTTCAACCGTCCCCTTTTTTTTTCTTTCCAACCTGCGTCCGCCCTTTTTCCTTCGTCAATTAATACTACTCCCAATTTTTCCACCTTCGTTTATTACTCCTCCCCAACATTCTTTCTTCATATGTTCCTTCCTTTCTTTTTCTTTCTTCTTCATTAATTACTCTTCCTTCATTTTTTTCTCTCATTGACTACCCTCCCCCAAAATTCTTCTCCAAGTCAAATCCCCCCCGGCTTTCCACCGAATTTGGTGGAAAGCCATTTCTCTCTGTTTTTTTTAACATATTAATAAAATATTACTAATTTTATATATTTATATTTTTTTAAAAAGTATGTTACAACCCAATGTTTCATGAACTCATATACAAGAGCACGCTTTGATCCTTTCACACAATAACCTATGAGTTGCACCACATTAACATGGTGGATTCTACCAAGTACAGCAACTTCGTTGATGAAATCCTGACTGTTGCCTTTGCCCTTATCCAACATCTTGATAGCCACTTCGAAGTTTTCCATTGAACACAGCGCCATAGCTTGCTTTCCCAAGTCTTACGTTAAACCCTTTTGTCATTTTCTTGATTTCTTTATAGCAGTACCTTATAGGCATGGTGCTGCTGTGGCTTTGCAGAAATTCTTCAATGTTGACATGCACTGCCAGATGTCTTCGTCGCCATTTATGGATCGACAGACCAATGACAATTACGATCCCAAAAATTCCTCTACAAAGGCAAAGTATAACTGCTCACGAAAATTTGAAAGAGAAACACACAAAAAAAAAAAATTAGAATGTGGGGGCTGGCCCTCTATCTCGAACTAACACGTCACTTTTATTGTTTGGTTCAAGCCAAGAAATTACCTAACAAAATGATGGCGGATAATATAAGGGCTGCGAAGCAAAGAAAGTGAGAGGTGATGTCAATTTATATCTTGAGCAAATAGCTAGGGCCACATTGAATAAAAGGGAAATTGTAAATATAATTATTTAAATTTAGGATAACAAAATTTGACAAAATACAACTTGTTATTTAAAGTGCACGGTTTAAGATTTTCAATTAAAGCTATGAATGTCAAGAATCTTAAAAATTTTAACATTTGCTTGAAGACAAATTTAGCCATAGAATTATTTTTACGATATGCATAAAAACAAAATTTTTAGGTCACAAAATCTTTTTTAAAAAAAAATTTGAACAGTAAAAAGTTCATCTGACACTCTAATTTAAATATTTTATTTTGAAGAATGCTATTAGATGAATATATACTTTTACAAAATTAAAAAATGTGTCGTGCTAAAAATGTTACAAGTTCCTTACCTCCTACCCGACGGTACGCAAATACGTAGCGAGCTACAAAGTCCTCTGATAATAAAACAACTATGTTAGTAATAAATAATATGGGGGATTTCTCCTAATTATAAATAATTTGCATATAGGGTGAAATGTTTTACCAATGATGGACTTTATCAGTTCTTGATTAAGTTATTATGATGCAAACCCATTTTCAAAAGACTCGATCCCAACACTATTCAAAACTCAAATTGGCAAGTTCACTCTTGATTATACATGTAAAGGAATCAGATTAATGTTTACGTGGGCTTCGATTCTGAGGGACACTTATAGCAAATTCTTTTCAGCCTGGAAGGTATGAACAGGACAAGAGTGAAGATATGTGGATAAAGACAAATGACAGCGAGGGATGTGGATTAAGTTTGTAAAGCCTCTCTCTCTCTCTCTGTGTGCGTATAAAGATGATAGAGTCGGACGCATGAACATTTTAACAATGTCTATGACAGACTCATTTGAACCCAATTCCAGAACCGGAGAATTTGCCTGATTTAAGTAAGGAAAATGCAAGAGTAATGAAGCTACAGCTAGAGTTTAAGGACTTGCCTACTAAACAGCGTAGATGCTTGATTTCGTTTTGATATTCCTTTCCACCAAAAAATTTCAAAGCCATAAAGAAGCATATTGTGGGTGTCTGTGCAGGACCAAGTCTGGTTGTTCTTCGGAGCAGGCGCAGGACGTCATGTATATCAGTTCTATACCAAAATCATCGTCTAACCCCAAGTCACCGAGAGTTTTGCTGCCAACATTCACATGTGAATACAAAGAAGAAGAAGAAGCTACAGAGCCATTTGAAGTTTTGAAGCAAGGGGCTGTGTCCACCAACACGGGGGAATGCACTGGTTTCTGCACCTTACGAATATCATACTCTGTCAGTTGATTCGATTCAAGTTCCACATAAACACCATCGAAAACGGATGGAATAATGGTGGGGCTATATGGATCGTCCCAATAGCTGAAGTTTAAGTCTGTTAAAGAATAGCCAGGCAAGGAAGGGTGATCCGACTCTACCACCCGAGTATCCCTCACTCGGATCGTACTATTCTTATAATTAATGAACACAACATTATACCTCCCAGATTTCAAAAGCATTAATAATTGGTTCTGCTCGCAAGATAGCTCGTAAATGGGGACACCACACCCCTTCGGAGAGTCTTCTAGCCGGCAAGCTCTCCTAACATTAACATCTCCTTCTGATGCCTTGCAAGATTCGTAGGATCCCATTATCAGAAACAACGGCACCAGTAATTGTGCTGCTGAGCAACACATGCTTCTTACCTTCAAGCTTGGTCCCAATTATATATTTCATAGATCCAAAAGTTGCCTGCAGGATTTCTTCTGACGTAACTGCATAATTATATATTGAAGAGTGGACAATAAACTACATAAACTAAAGATCCACAACCATATATTCCTTATCTTCAAGCAGTTGCAGACTCGGGTCCACTGTCAATGATTTATCTGAATCATGCAGGTACGTCATGTGAGGAGATCAGGAACATTGGACGTTTAGGTGCATCAATTTTTAATTAGTTCCTATAACTCATGTTTCTTACCTTAGACTCAAGAGTAAGTAGCGATTACAATTCCGTAATGACGTTTAAAGCCGAGTCCTCAGTTACATATTTCATCCGATCAAAAATTTGCCTGAAGGAATGCTTCTGAGGATGGCACGAGTTTGGCAGCTTCGCAGTACTACACATAAAGGGCTGTGCGCGGCATAATTATTGAAGATACTCAACCATTTATTTCTTATCATCATGACATTGGCATTTTTTCTGCCCGAATGGTCCTGATGCCAACACCTGAGCCCACTTCAATGATTTATCTGGATTGTGCAGGCATATCATGGGACGTAATCAGTGAAATTCGACCCTTATTCCTTGTACTTTGCACCAGTTTTTAATTTAGTCCCTATAACTTCAGAATTTGTAAAACGGTCCTCAGAATACAGCAAACAACTTCTAAAAAAGGTTAAATGTTACTTTGTGTGTTTGACATAAGGGATTTGGTGGCTCCATAAAAATTTTTTAAAATGCATAAGCCAGTTCGTCCATGTTCGCACCATCCGTCCTATCATTTCATTCATTTGATTCGCACCATCCGTCCTATCATTTCATTCATTTGAGTCTGGTTTTTGGTCTTTACTTCTCTATGCAAAAGGTTATTAACCGTGTGAAATACCTTTTGTACAAGTCTTCATTCGATGATATTGTTCCTTCAATGCCTTTGGATTCCATTAATAGATTTTACAAATTACACACACACGTGTTTCAGTCAAGAACACCACAGCTAAATTACAGAGTGTATAAGATAGAGAAGTTATGGCAACACTATAAGATAAATCTGAGAGAAGTATCCTCTCATTATTTAATTAATTTTTTTAATTCACGTTATAGAGAGTGTTAAGCAATGATATACATAATGATTGCATAAAAAAATGATCTAACTAATGAAAAAGAAAATGAGCAATGCCCCCAAGGCTCTGTTCTACTACTACGAAAACAGGGGCTTAAGTGAATGCATGCGTAGTTAGAAACAGATCTACCATTCGACCAAAGTGATCGTGGTAGTGTGGACCTTGTCAGTATATTACTGTCTCATTTTCCCACATTGCCTTGCCAGGGACTTCTATATAAATTTTAGTTAACTTTAAAGAGTAAGAAGGTGTTTGAATAGAAATAAAATTATGATTTTAAAAGTACTTTTATAGTATATGAAATAAACATATGTAGCAATTTATCTCGATCTATAAAAAAATATTTTTGAAAAGTATTTTTAGGTTACCAAACACCCCTAAATTTAATAACTCTTAAGAAATTTTGAAACTACAAAGACTAAATTAAAAAAAAAACAAAAATCTAAATTAACTCATTCTCAGAAAGCCAGAGGGGGGAGATGATGAGAACTTCAACAGTAAACTCCTTCTTCATCATTTACTTGTTGCTAATAGGTGGGTTCTCAGGATCTGTAGGAAGCCAAAGTAGCTGTCCAGAACCTGAAGCAAAATGTGGAAAACTTGCTGTTCGATTTGCTTTCCGGATAATAGGACGCCAACCTGAAGAGTGTGGTTATCCTGGGTTTGGTTTACAATGTTCCTCTACCAATTTTGCTGTTCTTGAGCTACCTCCTTCAATCAAACTCAATGTCAACCACATTGATTACACTTGCCAAACTATTCAGCTCTATGATCCTCATGGCTGCCTCTCTCTGCATCTCCCTAACCTCACTCTTCTTCCTCCTTCCCCTTTCCAGCTCAAAGCCAGGTCGTTTCTTGAGGATGATGACGACAACTTCACCGTCTTCAATTGCTCGCAGCCGAAAAGCTCCGAGGATGTGAAATTAATCTCAACTTGCCAGCGTAGATCTACCCATCACGTATATGCCATTTCATCAAGTACACACATCAGACGATTTCCGTTTTTGTCTTGCACCAACGTATTTAACATTTCATCCGTCCCAGGAGAGATTTTTAGAGATGATTACAGTCTTCATCTGAATTGGTCTAATCCTATGCGTAAACATTGCAAATCAACGGGAAGAAAGTGCGGGTTCAAGAATAGCAACATTAGTAATGAAACTGCATGCTTTGACACAGGTATGATCTGGTCTGCTTTTTGGACAAATCTAAATGGTAGACCATACCATGGATTCATTCATATAACTGTCGCTTCCAATGGATATACAAATTCACATGAACATGGAAAGCATCAAAATTCTTATTAAGATGAGTCATGGGGAGCGGGGTGTAAGCTACCCCTTGGTGATGCCCCCCGCTTCCTTTTAATTTTGGGCTCTTCCCAAATTTTTGTTTGTTGTTCTTTTTATTATTAAATTCTATACAAAATGAGTGATATTTGACATCTTATTTATAAAAAATGGTATAGTTTTCAAATTTTTGTGATTTTTTTAAAGATGTAGCACTCTAAATTAAAAAGAAATTGAACCATTTTCTACAAATAAAATATCAAACTATGTAGAATTTAATGGTAAAAAAATAGCAAAACATTTTTTTGGAAGAGCCCCAAAATTAAGGGGAAGCAGGGGCAGCATCTAAGTAGTAGCTGACACCCCTCTCTAAGTCATGTGGGCCTATGCTTTCTAAAAAGTCTACTATATAGAGAAATATAATAATATATAAGTACTTGAGTACATGTGCAAAGCTGACCAATATCATGTTAATTTATTTTTGCAGGTTCATCAAACAAGTTTTTAACCGAAGGTTAGCTTTCAAATTGAGCTTAGAATTTTCCAATGGAAGTATAGTTTTTTCTATTAAATTTGAGTTTTTATATACGCAGAGTCATTGTGGGCTCATTTCTTCTAGCAGCAATTATTGTTGCAGTTCATTACATCATCGATTCTTACAAATCACAGAAAGAAAGCCGGGAAATGCTTGACAAGTTTTTGAAAGATTGTAAAGCACTAGAGCCCACTAAGTATTTTTATGCTGAAATTAAGAGAATTATCAATCAATTTAAAGAAAAGTTAGGAGAAGCATCTTTTGGTGCTGTGTTCAAAGGAAACATTTCATCCCAATTCCAAGTTGTAGTGAAAATTCTTTCTGATTCCGAAATAGGAAATGGTGAAGACTTCATCATGGAAGTTGGAACCATGGCCAAAATCCATCATGTCAACATTATTCGCTTAGCCGGCTTCTGTGCTGATGGCTTTAGAAGAGCACTTGTTGATGAGTACTTACCAAATGGTTCATTACAAAATTTCATAAATTCACTCAGCCAAAGGAAAAACTTTCCTAGTTGGAAAAAGTAACAAGAAATTGGTTTAGGCATAGCCAAAGGAATTGAGTATCTTCATCATGGTTAGAGCCGGGAAAACGGGCCGAGCCCGTCGGGCCGGCCCTTTTAGGCCCTGAAATTATGAGGGCCGGGCTTGATATTTTTCTCTTAAAATGAAACATAAGCCCTGGAGGGCTGGCCCTGGAGGGCCGAGGGCTTAAAAGGGCCAGCCCTGGAGGGCCACGGGCCGGCCCTTTTAAGCCCTTTTATATTTTTTTATTTTTTAAATTTTTTTATATAATATTAATGTTATTAATTTTTTACATTGTTAATAATATTTCAAATATTTAGTTATTATTATCATTTTAAAAGTAAATTTAGTTTTAGATAATAATTTATCCAATTAAATTTTTAAAAAATGGGTTAATTTGGACTTTAATAATGATTTGATTTATATTATATGCGTTGATATTTTTAAACTATATATATATTTGATAATAGAATATTTTTATACTTATATAACTTGTGATTCTATAATTTGAATTAGAAATTCATGAGTTTCAACAGCAATGTTTCTCACATTAAAGTAAAATAATAGTTAGATTGTAAAATTTAAAAATAAAATTCTTATAAAGAAGAAAAACTTGATATTTTTGTTACGAAAGAAAAGTATACTTATGAAGAAAAGTAATTAATTATAGTGATGATGAAGTTTCAAAAGATTAATAATAGTGTTTATTTATTGCACAATTGCATTATAGATAAAACTTTTAGATGTTGTTATCTTGTTAATGAATGTTTTAGATGTTCTTAGATATTGATGAATATTTATATATGATGATATTTTATATGTGACTTAATTTTATTCATATTTATGTCTTTTATTAATAATTTCATTGATTTATTTTTATAAAAAATATGATAAATATAAAAAATAGTATTTTTTCTTAAACGGGCCAAAAGCCCGCGGGCCGGCCCTGGCCCTGTAGCTTAAGGGCCGGACCTAGCAAATTGGGGTATTTTTAAAATTCCAGCCCTGGAGGGCCGGCCCTTTTAAGCCCGCCAGCCCTGAAGGGCCGGCCCTGATTCCCGGCTCTAATCATGGTTGTGAGAAATGCATACTTCATTTTGACATAAAACCTCAAAATGTTTTATTAGATAATGATTTCACTCCAAAAATATCTGATTTTAGGCTAACCAAATTATGTTCTAAATCAAAGTATAGTGTCAATAACTAATGCCAGAGGTACTTTTGGCTATATGGCTCCCAAAGTATTCTCTTAAAACTTTGGAAATGTGTCTCGCAAAACCAATGTTTATAGTTTTGGAATGCTTCTACTTGAAGTGATAGGGGGCAGAAGGATCACAAATGATGCAGAAGAAAATGCAGCACACATCTACCATCCTGAATGGATCTATAATATTTTAGAAGGAAGGGAAGATATAAGAATTCATATTGAGGAAGAAGAGGATGGGGCTGTGGTGCATCTAATGGCATGCTATGGATCGACCATCAATACGGGTGGTGGTTCAAATGTTGGAAGGACAAGGAGACAAATTACCAATACCTCCTAATCCTTTTGACTCTGAAGGTCCTTCAACAAGTATAAGAGCCAGTGAGCCTGCTAGACGGGTGATGCAAAGTTTAGAAATAATCCATGAAGCAGAGTGAGAGTTAATAAATGTCAAATATTAATATTGGTTTTCCTTCTGATTAGTGAGCGTGGTTCTGTCATTGTTTAAGTTTGTAGTTTTAAGTCTTCAGTCACTCGAGTATATATAGAAAATGCAATATGTAAATATATGAAAGCCTTGCTAATTATTTATATGATCAATATTTATTTTCTTTTTGAGATGGAGATGCCAATAAGCTAGGAACTCTTTGGTATCGACTTGAGGACCTTGGATCGTGTTGCTTTTCTCTCTGTCTCTCTCTGAGTTTTTTGGTGCATAATAATCTGAAAATTAGCATGTAGCAGTCAAATTCCTAAGAGAGTCCTCAATTCTGGACTATTTTTTTTCCTCCAGTTAAGCATATGTAAAGTGCTATGAAGAATATATTACATCTGATCTGAATCCTGATGTTTTGAGCTCAAATGTAGACTAACTGTATCTATAGGTTGTATACTGTTTCATGACAGAGTGTAGCTTAGCATTGATACTTGGGAGAGACTCTTAGCGACATTTTATTTGCAAAACTAAGTAGAATAGACTTGAAGTGCATGTTAGGATATTTATATGAGTATTTATTACGTATTAGTTTAAATCTATTTAATATAGAATGGATGCTTCCAAACAATTTTGTATAATTCATTTAGGAATGCTTTAAAAAAGAACTTGGCCCATTGGCAATATTTTTTGATCGTTTCTGCTGCATATAAAAATAACAAGTGTTATCCAAAGAGACATAAATCCTGCCAATGCCAAATAACCGAGAACAACAAAATAATGGATTACGTAGAAAGCTTCATACCGTGAGTCATTAATGATCCGTGTTGCTAAGATCCTAATTCATTCTACAATGTCTAATGCATAAGGAAACTCAACACGAAGGCCTACCACAGAAACAAACCATGCTGACCTGTTTGGCCAAAAAAATAAAACTGTATTGATCTAACAAAAGGAAATATTCTTATTCATAATTAAGAACCTTGCAGAAATGTTTGGAGAACTATAAACAATGCTATGATGATCTTCCATCTTCTTGAGCTGAAAATGAAGTTGTTTCTCTATAATTACTTACTAATTGATCACAGGATGACACTATCGAACTTGAATGGTTACTAACATCAACATTGGGTACATCTTGTGGATAAAAATAAGGCTTTTGAGGCATTTCTAAGTCATTCTCCTCCCCCTCAAGCATCTCTGCAACTTTGTTCATTGAAGGACGATCATTTGGCTTAGTTTGGATGCACCACAGTCCCACAATCATCATTTTCCTTGCCAACTTCATTTCTTCTTTCGTTGCATTTTCTATATTAATCTCATTTCCTTCATTTAATTGATCATAATTCCAAAAGGGGAAGTAAAAATGACTTGACTGTGCAGCTAACACATTTAGATTCTTTCTTCTACCAGCAATATCCATTAATAACTTCCCAAAACTATACACATCGGCTTTGTTAGAGATCCCACCCACGTTTCTATAGAAAAGTTCAGGGGCCATGTATCCTATCGTACCTCTTGTAGCTGTGAGTGACACAATGCCATCACTAGTAGGGTAGAGTTTGGCAAGGCCAAAATCAGAAACCTTAGGGATGAAGTTCTCATCAAGAAGGATGTTGTGTGGCTTTATATCAAAATGCAAAATTTAAATGTTGCAACCTTTGTGAAGATATTCAATACCATGAGCTACTCCAACAGAAATGGCATACAACTGATGAAGATCTAAGGATTGCTCGTTGTCGTGTTTAGAAAAAATGTATTTGTCAAGAGATCTATTTTGCATGAACTCATATATAAGAGCACGTTTCAATCCTTCCACACAATAACCAATAAGTTGCACAACATTCATATGGTGGATTCTACCAAGTGTAGCAACTTCATTTATGGATTCTTGGTTATCAGCTTTGGCCTTATCCAACATCTTGACAGCTACCTCACGACCACTTCGAAGTTGTCCTTTGAACACAGAGCCATAACCTCCTTTCCCGAGTTTGATTTTAAACCCTTTTGTCATCTTCTTGATTTCTCCATAGGAGTACGTCATAGGCATGATATTGTTGTCACTTTGCAAAAAATTCTTCAATGTTGTCATACATTGATAAATGTCTCCGCAGACAGTTATAGATCAGAAGGGCAATGACAAATGGAGTCCCCAGAATGATTTTACCAAGAGTATGATAAACTATTCATTAAAATTTAATATTTAGAACGTACCCTTGAACTAGTACTTCATTATTAGTGCTTGGCCAGTTATTAAACTATCCATATTCACACTCTTATGAATTAGATAATTCTGTTGGAGTAGTCAAAGGATTACCTAATATAGTGTGTACGTAGTCCACAAGATCTGAAAAATAGAGAAAACAAAAACTAATATTAGCTTCCGTTAAGAGAAAATAACTGTAATGTTAAAAAAGTTAGTGCCACATATTGAATAAGTTGTCAAGTCGTCATGTTAGTATGAAAGTGAGCTCTTGGCATTAGCTGTTTCCTTCACAATGTATAAACAATTATCTATACATCGTATAAGGAAAATGAAATAAAAATGCACTATTATTCAATAAAGATTATAATAATTAAATGAATATGTCATAAAAATTATTTGTGAAAGGGGAAAAAGGTTGATGTCTAGGACAAATCTTTAACAGTAAATTCATAGAAGTTTTATACATGAGCAGCAGAGATCTCTGACTTTCTTTTTTCTGTGAGATTCCCATTACAGTGCAACTTGCAAGGATGTGTTATGCAGGAAGGAATCAAATAAGTTAGAAGTTATGATGGGGTGCCTTACCCTGGATAATCGAAAGGATCATTTTAAAAATGCTACTTGTTGCTGCTACACTAGATAAACAAATGTATTAGTACAGGGATATGGTATATATATTTTACTGCTAATATGCGGGCAAAAAATATATATATTACAGCTAATATGATAAAGATTGAGATTTTATTCTGTCTGCGTGTTGCTAGCTCTTCACTTTTAAATATTTAAATTTTTTTTATGGATTAAAAAAATTCAAATAGAAAAGCATTCTTTTCAAAATACAAGTAATATCTTCCAAATTTGTCAATAGCAAAAAATAGTCATCTCAGTGTCCTAAGGGTAATGGATAGACTCCTATTAAAAAATAGTCACCTCTGTGTGCTAAGGGTGATGAATATTCCTATTAACTAGATATTTTATTGCTTTCTTTATTTCATATACAAACCAAACGAATTCAATTTCATCCACACTAGTTTTTTAATTATATTTTTTATTTTAAAAATATGTACGATAACAGTGGAATGCATATGATACACACCCTGAACCAAAAAATGATATATTTTTCCCAAAAAATGGTTTTGTACCACATGTATAATATTATTAGCAGCCAGAATTGCATCAAAATTCAATAATGGACCATCAACGTAAGCAGGAAAAAAAAATTAATGGACTTACCTATTTGACAGCGTGGTTTCTCACCACCGACGCCGAGAATTATTTCATAATCATGTCCAGAATGTGGGCAGAAACTATTGATCCAAGAGAGCTCAAAGCCATAAAGAAGGATATTGTCGATGTTTGTGCAGGAGCTGGACTGGTTCTACAGAGCAGGCCACGAAGTCATATACATCGCTTCTATACGGCAATCATTCTCGAGCCCCACATCTCTTACGTATCCACTGCCGACATAGGCATACAAATTCGATGATGATGAAGAAGAAGAAGAAGAAGAAGAAGCCACAGAGCCATTTGAAGTGTTGAAGCAAGGGGCTGTGTCCACAAACCCAGGGGAATCCATAGGGTGTTCACACCTTACGTATATCATATTTGTGTTCAATCCATACCATTCCCAAACTCCATTTTCATTGCGCCCATCGATGGTGGAGATATATGGATCCCTTTGGCTAAAGTTGTAGTCTGTTAAAGAATACCCAGGAAGGGAAGAGGAATCCAACTCTACAATATTAGCGTCCCTCAATCGGATTGTGTAGTTCTCATAATTAATGGACACAACACTGTATCTCCCAGACTGCCAATACATTACCAATTGGTTGTGCTCGCAAGATAGGTTGTACCTTTGATCACCACACTCCTTTGGATATTCTTTTAGCTAAAAAGGGCTGCTAATGTTGTGATCTCCACATAAAATAGAGCAGTTTTGTGTCCATCTGATGCCTTGCAAGTTCTGTAGAATAACATTATCAAAAACAGAGCTACCAGTAATTTTCCTGTGGAGGAATACATGATTCTCAAGATCTCCAAATGAAGAGTAAATAAGAAAGAGACTTACAAAGCTAGTCAGCCATATATTTCAATGTTATTGCAATCAAGAAGTTGCCACTAGCCAACTTGATAGCATATATGATGTCAATATATAATTCATAAAGGCGTGTTTACACGTAAGGTGGTAGGTATGCCATGTGGGGAAATTATTGGGAAGCTAACCTTGTTTGAAAAAGTCTCTGAGACTTTGTATTTTAGATGCAACTGATCTTAGCTACTTGGCAAGCCAAACGCTGGAGATATGGAAACTGCAGTCGTAAACTCCTTCTTCTCTGTATGCTTGTTGCTAACTCTCATGTTTTTGGGGTCTGTAGGAAGCTCGAATAGCTGTCCAGAACCTGAAACATCATGTGGAAAACTTCCTGTTCGGTTTCCTTTCCGAGTAAAAAGACGCCAACCAGAACAATGCGGCTATCCTGGGTTTGATTTAGAATGTTCTTCTACCAAACATGCTGTTCTTGAGCTTCCTGGATCAGTCAAGCTCAGTGTCAAACATATTGATTACAAATCTCAAACCATTCAGTTATATGATCCTTCTGGTTGCCTTCCAAGGCATGTCCGCAATCTCACTCTAGTTCCTTCTCCTTTCCAGTTCATAGACCGAAATCTTAATGACTTTACAATTTTCAATTGCTCGTCGCCAAGAGATGGAGCGATTATTTCAACGTGCCTCAGCAGCTCTGCTTACCATGTGTATGCCGTTTTGTCTTATCGTGAGATTGGACAACTTACCTTGTTATTTTGCAGCAAAATATTTAACATTTCTTCTGTCCCACTTAAGATTTTTGATGTTGAGAACACTCTTCATTTGATGTGGTCTAATCCAATGTGCAAACATTGTGAATCAAATGGAACAAGATGTGGATTCAAGAATAGTAATATTCAACTATGATATTACATGTTTCGGGGATCGTCACAGTGGCAATATGAAACTCTTCCATCAAAACTTTTGCTCTTCTTTTTCAATACACATGTATGGTGATTTATATCATTTACATAAACTGGCCATAGCATTTGCCTAGAATGTTAATTATCTGTTCTAATAAACATACAAAATCACCACACATTTCTTGTCTCATGCCGAGCATCAATGTTCTTTACATGATAAGGCATGACTTCTTTGGAATACCTATATCAACATGCTTAGCTGACCAATCATGTTAATTTCTTTTGCAGGTTCATCAAACAAATACGTAATTGCAGGTTAGTTTCCAAAATGAACTTAGTATAATCTGCTGAAAGCAGATTATACTTTCTAAAACTAAATATTCGAGTTTGTGTTATATGTACAGGATCAATGATGGGCTCACTTCTAGTGGTGAGTACTCTTGCGGCAATTCTTTATATCAGCAACTCTTATAAATCACGGAAAGAAAGCCAAGCAATAATTGAGAAGTTTTTGAAAGACTATAGAGCTCTCAAGCCCACCAGATATTCTTATGCTGAAATCAAGAGAATTACCAATCAGTTTGAAGTCAAGTTAAGGGAAGGGTCTTTCGGTATTGTGTTCAAAGGAAATATTTCATCTGAGTTCAAGGTTGTAGTGAAGATCCTCACTAATTCTAAAGGAAATGATGAAGAGTTCATCACTGAAGTTGGAACAATGGGTAAAATCCATCATGTCAACATTATTCGCTTAATGGGCTTCTGTGCTGATGGCTTTAGGAGAGCACTGGTTTACGAATACTTTCAAAATGGTTCATTACAAAATTTCATAAATTCACCAGGCAATAGGCAAAACTTTGTTGGATGGAAAAAGCTCTATGAGATTGCTTTAGGTACAACCAAAGGAATTGATTATCTTCATCAAGGCTGTGAGCAACGCATACTGCATTTTGACATCAAACCTCATAATATTCTATTGGATGATGACTTGACTCCAAAAATATGTGATTTGGGGTTGGCTAAACTGTGTTCCAAGGATCAAAGCATAGTGTCAATGACAAACGCTAGAGGAACATTGGGTTACATTGCTCTAGAAGTCTTCTCACGAAATTTTGGAAATATATCTCACAAAGCAGATGTTTATAATTTTGGAATGTTGCTACTTGAATTAATAGGAGGAAGAAGGATTACCCATGACACAAAAGAAAATGCTCCCCACATTTACTATCCCGAATGGATCTATAATATTTTTGAAGAAAAGGAGGATGTGAGGATTCATATTGAGGAAAAAGGGGATGCTAAAATTGCAAGAAAATTGGGAATGGTAGGCCTGTGGTGCATTCAATGGCATGCTGTGGATCGACCATCAATGCAAATAGTTCTTCAAATGTTGGAAGGAGAAGGAGACAGATTACCAATGCCTCCAAATCCTTTTAATTCTGATGGTCCTTCAACAAGAGAAAGGGCTAATGTACAAGCAAGAAATCTGATGCAAGGTTTAGCAATAATCCAGGAAGTAGAGTGAAAGTCTGTAACAGTCAAATATTATATGAACTTGGTATTGTAAATATTTGCTTTTAAATTGTGCGGTTCTGTCATTGATTGTGTTTGTGTGTAGTTTTGAGCCTTCAGCACTTGATTATAGAAGAATATAATGGATCATAGAAAGCAAATAGCTAAGCCTTCTTGATTCTTCATATGAACATTAATTAAAATGAAAGAAGTACATTGCTATTCCGTGGCTGGAAAGGAAATAGAAACAGAGAAGCTTCGGCCACAGCTTCCAAGAGAATCAGACAGGTTGGATATGAATGGATGGAATTCCGTAAATGTTATGGTGCGCCTATGTCCATGTGGTCAAGGAAAGCAACTCCATTAATATCACCAATCATTTATATTTAAAAAAAAATCAATCATGAAAAGGAAGGATCCAAATACAGTTGTTAATCCTACCTTATTTTCCTCCCATCCTGCTTCTGAGTCAATACACTGATACTTGTGATTCCCACCAAATTCCTTCAAAAATCAGGAAAGACAACCTCCCAAAAGAATATATACGGTTAAGATATAAATTTGTCTTGAAAATTTTTATTCAGAAGCACTAGGCATTCGAAAGTTTTTTTTTGTTACAAATTTGCCTTGGAAGTATAAAATAGTAGCAATTTTACGCCTACCATTAAAAAAAACTAGTATTGACCGTTAAAACAGGGATACTAACCGTTAACATTTTTAATGATAAAAAATAAAATTGTAAGGATTTTAAATTTTTAGAAAAAATTTACACGAATAAAAATTTTCAAGTTCCTAATACTCCTGAGTCAACTTCCTGAACAAATTTACCTCTTAAGTCAAATATCTATATGCACAACAAGGCAAGGCAAGGCAAGGCAGAGACAGGGACTGGCGGAAGCCATAGCCTCGAAAAGTTTTAGCTTTTACTGTTATAATGGTATTATACAGGTATATATTTTATTTGTAGCCATTAAAGTTTACATTAACTTTTTTTTATGACAAAATTTATATTAACTTTCATACTGTATCTTTTTCATCTGGCTTCCTTTATTCTTAAATCCTAACTCTCTCCCTGTGTATGAAGTTATACTGCTCATGAATACTTTACCCCGTTTTATAAGAAATAAGATACATAAATATCCTAAAAATATTCACAAATGAGCACCCAGTACCTGGAAAATTTTTTTTTGCTTTTATATGTCCTAAGTTTCATTTTTGTAATATTTCTATCATGAACTGTTATTGACTATTAAGTTTAACTGTTAAAGACACAAGTCAGACTGTATAATTTAACAGTCAAACTTAACAACAAATAACGGTCAAAATATTTTTGCTGTAAAAATAAACTTTCGTGGCATATAAAAGTAAGAAAAAAAATTTTAGGTGCTAAGTGCTCTTTCATTAATACTTTTGGGATATTTAAGAACCTTATCTCATCATATAATATTTTTATTTTTTTCCAAAGAAGAACTATGTCTAAGAACCAAATTTATGAATCTTTTATTCCTAAGGACCACTAATGATGAATAATCATTGTTCCATTTGTAGATTGTGCTATTTGAGTGGTAAATAGTGTTGAATATATTTTTAGTTGTAAATTCGTATTATGTGAATGGTAAATGCTCATAATTTGAGGAGTAAATATTGTGCTATGTGAGTGATAAATACAAATACCTTCTTAATAACTAATTTGTGAATCTGATCCCTAACTAAAATTCTCCCTTTCTTCTGTATCTTCGCACAAATCTTGGCTGGATTCTAATTATAAAGAATAATTACAATTTAAAAAATTTTAAATTATTATCTATATATTTTAAGGGAGAATTACAATCAAGTCCTATGAAAAAAAATGACAAATAAGTCCTAGAGATTGTCATTCTCTACTGTAGAACTTGTCATTACAAGCTGCTTAAATTGTTATTAGGATCTTTCAAAATTATTTTTTATGAGACTTGATTATAATTCTACTATATTTTAACGAGTGAAATATTTATTTTTGGGAAAAAATAAATGCAACAACTAAAAAATGTCCAGAATTTAATAGATAAATAAGACAGTAGTATTTCAAAATAGAAAGTGGGCTGCCGACAAATGAAAAGGAAGCATCGTGCACTTTCCAAAGTTGGGGCTGTTAAATGAGAGGAGTAGCCAACAAAAGCAACTTCAGTGTCATCCTTGGCACAGAACATTACGAGCCAACTATCCCCACTTCGGAAGCGGAAAGTGCCCGATGTCTGTGTGTTGCTAACTCTATGATTTTACATATTTTAAAGGGAAAATTTCACTGTAGGACCGCAGAAGACAATTAATTTCAAAGAGTCTCTAAAACTTTCTGAAACTTCACTGCAGGACCAAGGGGGCAAAATGATATTAATTCCACAAAGAAAATGACGCTATTGCCCCTCATAATACTTATTGCAGGGTGACATGTAAATGGACTAATTTCAGTTGTAATAAAGGTATGTATGTTGCAAATTGACTAGTCCCACTTGCAAATGGACTCTCTCACACTTATTTACTCACAGGCACCTTTTTTCAGGTGAATGGGTGATACGTAAATGGACTAATTCTAATTGTAAATAAATGTATGTATGTTGCAAATTGACTAATCCCACTTGCAAATAGGTGCTCCCACACTTGTTCACTCATAGAGACCTTTTTCAGGTGAAAGAAGTGACATGTAAATGGACTAATTCCAGTTGTAAATAAATATATGTATATTGCAAATTGTCTAGTCCTACTTGCAAATGGGCTGTCCCACACTTGTTCACTCAGACACATTCTTCAGGTGAAGAAGGTAATATGTAAATAGACTAATTTTAATTGTAAATATATCTATGCATGTTGTAAATTATCTAACCTCACTTGCAAATGGGTTCTCCCATACTTGTTCACATGAGGGGCAATAGGGTCATTTTCTTTGTGGAATTAATATCAGTTTGCCCCCTTGGTCCTGCAGTGAAATTTCAGAAAGTTTTGGGGGCTCTTTGAAATTAATTCTGTACTGCGGTCCTTGAACGAAATTTTCCCTATTTTAAATGTTTTTATAGATTGAAAAAAATTCAAAGGAAAATCACTTTGTAAAACTCAGTGGTGCCTTCCAAAGTTGTCAATAGCAAAAACTCACCATCGTCTCAACGTTCTAAGGGTGATGGATTGACTAGTTAACTACTCTTCCTGTCCTTAATATAGGACTCAATTATTGAGTTGGTTTTGGTCATAAATATAAGACTCATTTTTTATATTTATCATCTTTATCTAAATTACCCTTATAAATACTCTCTCAACCATAATCAAGTAGAAGAGGGAGATGGGGTATTAAAAAAGATGATTAAGGTGTTTTAGGAAAAACGCGTCACGTTTCTTATAATTAACTAACTTATCTAACTTCTTTAATCTAATCAAATTAGTTAAATAGGTCCTATATTAAGGACCGAAGGAGTAATTAGTCTATAATCTACTATCGCTTTACCACCTTAAAATATTTTCCGAAATATATCTAATATTTTAAAATATTTTGTGGTACATTTAGAGTTTCAAAATATATTTTAAGTGTGTCTAACACTTTAAAATATTTTTTATCTTGGTGTTGGATGCACTAAAAAAAATTTTGAGTGTTAAACAAATCTAAAAAAATGTTTCAAAATACTGGATATACCAAACAATATTTTAAAGTGTCGGACGTATTTTTAAAAAAAAATATTTCAGAAGGGTAGATATATTACAAAATATTTTAAAATATTAGATACATTGAAAAAATATTTCAACTACTAGATTCACCTTAACTCTTTTTTTTTAATCATATTTTTTATTTTAAAACTTGTACGATAAGAATGGAGCGTGCGCATGCACGCCCACGTACACACCATTAATCAAACGTGACATGACTTTTGACCATTAATGATTCATGAAATTTGTTCCTTAATCGTTCGCATCAAAACTTTTAACAATAAAAGTCAGTACAGGTTAATTCTTATTTTAACAATCGTATTCACATATATATAATCTCCTGTCTTAATTATAAAATTTTTTTAATAGTCAACGAGATTTTATAATAAAACCAAAAGTAATATGATATTTTAACAATGACATTACTCCTCACTTTTAATATAATAAAATTAGTTAAATTAATTATTCATAATAAATAAATGTTGTCTTTTTAAAAATACAATTGTTCATCATGTGTATTGAAACTTTTTTCATGAAAATTCTTTAATACGATAATCACTATATGGATTATTTGGAACCAAATTGAATTTTCAACCAACTCTTATATTAAGGAGAGAAAGTAGTAAACTTATATGAACCAATTTCAAGTATAGGGGGAGATGTATTGATAATTTTCCCCTGAATTAGGAAAGAAAATGCAAATATAAACACCACTTTAAATCAATAATGGACTTTCAGCGATAAAAAAAACAAAGGGAAAAAAAGAAAGAAAGAAATCAAGTAATGGAGTTGCCTATCTGCAGCGTGGTTTCTTACCGCCGACACCGAGAATTGTTCAGACAAGAAAGGTCAAAGCCATTCAGCGTAGCATATAGTAACTCTTCTATCTTTGAGTTGAGAAATGACAAGTTTTTTTTTTTTTTTTGTGTATTACTGTTGTATTTGCCTGGTAGCTAGTATGTGATTTCATTTTTCATTCAAATAGAGTTTTTCCATCTTCTCGTGAAAGCTTTTTCTGTCGGCGAGCTCTTTTCTCAATTGGTGGGATGAAATGCTTCATTATATTTTTATTTATGTCATACATCGATTATTTAAACCATTCACAGGTTGAAGAATTAACTTAACTATGAATGATGTAACTTCATTCGAACACTGAGGCTATTAACATGGCCCGAACTGATTGGGCCTGTGGGTATTATAAGCTGAGAGAAGAGGGGGAACAGGTGGAAGAGGCAAGCCCAATTATAATAGATTTCCTTTATGGATCAGATACCCAGAAATTTTTTTTGGAGAAACAAATTGAGAAAATGACAAATAAAAACCTTGAAAATTATGAAATTGCAATATAGGTTCTTGAATTAACAAAATTACTATCAGAGATCAGATCTTTAATACGAATTATGAAATGTTAGTTAAAAGACCAAAATGTCCTTCCCTTCTTCCTCCTCCTCCTCTTTTATTCTTCTCTTCCTCTCTCTCTCTCCTCCTCCTCCCCCCCTTCCTCTTTCTTTTCCTTCTCCCCGAAACTCCTCTTCTCATCCGCACTCCCATCTCTATTCCTTCTTACATCTTCTTTGCACTGCCTTTCATTCCTTACCACTATTCACCACAATGGCCGAATTCTTTTTACTTTCTCTTATGTCTCTCCTTGTTGTGGCCACCTTCCTCTCCGTCGTTGCCTCCTTCCCTTCAAACTTCATCCAATCCTCCTGCAGCACCACCACATATCCTTTAGCTACCTGTATGGGCACCGGAAGTTTGGTGGCCATGTCAAAGTTGGAAGACATTGTTTGGGTTTTGCAAGTTGAAGATGAAGTTCCCTTGAGCAAATTAAATTCCTTCTCTTTTCAAGATTGTAGTTTGTAGATTATTAACTATTAATAGATAGATATTGTTTGGGCACTATGTTCATATGATGATCAAGAAATGCTAGTGACAAGAGAATATTAAGTGGATAAACTATGCTAATGTCTACTTATCAATGAATATTATAAAATCGATTGCTATCAAAGCACTCTTGGTTTTTTGTTATTTGGCTTACTATTGTTGTAATTTCCCTTAGTACTATTGTAACTACAAACTTGTCAGCAACATGACATGATGATATGGAAATGTTGGTATTTTGTTTATGGGTAGAATAATGTTAACATTTTGTATTTATCAGTTCTAGATGATAACAATGTTAATCTATTTAATATTTTGAAGTTAATGAGAAACACAGTCACAGTCTTGTAGCTTTACTTACCACACTTGTTATTTAACTTACCACTCTTGTCATTTTGCCAATGAAATGTAAAAATAATGATAACTTTTCATAAAACTTAATTTTATCATAAACCCGGTCACAGGCTTGTCATTTTACTTACATGACTTGTGATTTGTCTTACCATTCTTGTCATTTAGCTATGAAATGTGAAAATAATGGCAGCTGATCACAAAACTTAATTTCATTCCAATGACGCACTTGTTATTTCCCTTAACACATGTATCATTTCGCTATGTAATGTGCAAATAATGATGATTTCTCATTAAACTCAATTTCATGAGAAACCCAATGACACACTTGTTATTTTACACTTGTTATTTTGCTCAACCAGATTTTTGCTAAAACTAAAGTTACTATGAATAATTTTTCAATACTTTCGTTTTTCATACTAAACTGGTCATTTTTCATACTAAACTTGTCATTTATAGATAAATTGAAAAAAAAATGCCTATTTCTGCCAAAATTTAAGTTAATATGAATGGTTTTTCAATACTTATTATTTCTCATGGTAGACTTTTTATTTCCAAATAAATTATAAAAATGTTGCCAATTTTTGTTAAAACTTAAATTAAAATGAATAGTTTTTCGAAAGTTATTTTTTTATACTAGACTTGTTATTTTTCATACTAAACTTATGATTCGCAAATAAATAATGTGAAGGCATTATGGGTTTCACAACTGATGTAGCTCCAGGGACAAACATTGTCTCTTAACCACTAGTCTATCAACTTCAAGTCCTTTCATTTTGCTCCATATCTTTTCCCATATCTTCTCCAACATCTGCTTTACTTCTCCAACGTAATGACTAGAACCTCGAGCCGTGAGCTTTGGGCTTGAACTATATCCAACTCCAGCAAGATGATACAAACATAGCAGATCAGAAAACACTTTCTTCAAAAAGAAATTGGTTAGAAGTTAAGGGAAGTCTTGGACAACGAAGAAAGTTTAAAGCATTTCACCGCCCTCTGCATGCCCATCCATTTTGGTTACAATCGCAGCTCCAACTTCAACGCCGTACCATGTTTAAATACTTGAGCCTGATCAAATGCAGCTTCACCAATACTACTAACCATTCTGGACAAAGTAAAGTTGAGGAATTAGATATTCTTGGCTCTAGAGAGATACAAATATAGCAGATCAAAAAACATGGAAGAAAATTATGGTTTTGGAGCAAACGACTAAGTAATTTTTTAGGCATTTGTGGTGGTTTAATAAGCTCACAGGAGAGAGAAGAGAAGGAAGAGGAAGGAGGAAAGAGAACGAAAAAGAGGGGGAGAGGAGAAGGGCGAAAGAAAAGAAAGAAAGAATGGTTTTTTGGTCTTTTAGGTTTGATTTGATAATTGCAATTTGAGACCTGGTCTCTCCAAGCAATTTCCTTTATTCAAGTGTCTATTTTGCTGTTTTGTTATTTTAAGGGTCTTCTATTGTGATTTTCCCAAACAGATTTGGTTGTCAATTCCAGCAAAAAAATGTGAAAAATGATAATTAATAATATACTCATTCAATCCTAAATATAAGACCCATTTTATAATATAATTTACATTATGAAATTAGTCTTATATTTAAAACCGGAGGGAGTAATAAATAATGATAACATAAAGAAAGGGAGGAGAGTCATAGCTTGACTGAGATAATAAAGGCGCACAATAATAAAGAAATGCGATGTTTTTTATTCATTTGCTTTCAGCAATACAAAATAAAAAAATTTCGTTGACCTGACTGGACAATGATATTTGAGGGGGGAAAACAAATAAACAAATAAATCCTCATTCATTTGCTTTCAACAGTGCATGATTTGCTCTAACTTCAGAATTAATCCCGCCAACCTTTTTTTTGCTCTTTACTTTTTCCTGAGTCGTTATTCATCTTATCTGCAGGCTTTGAGAATAAATGGAAAATTCAAAGATCAATTCAGCAGCATAGCAAGTCAATCTTGATTGGCCAGAGAGGGCAATTTAAAAAAAAAAAAAAAAACAGCAACGAGTCAGCCTTCAACTTGCAAAAATCACAAGGAGAACGATGAAATAAAATAAGTCCGGCCGAATTAAATTAAACATTACCCCTCTGTTTTTTTTCCCAATACAAATTAAGCACTATCTCATTAATTCTGACTTCAAATTCTAATAATTTTATATGGTGGTGGCACTTCCCCACTTTCTGGATTGTCATTATTTTTGTATTCTTACCCACTAAACTCTGATCCGCAGTTTGAAGCACAACAATATGGTTCTCTGCTCCTAAAATAGTACTTTTTTTCGAACGCGCGTTTCAGGCGTTAAATAGTTTAGTTCTGCTGTATTAATATATTTTTAAGCATAATCCTTTGACAAATTCCATACGTTCACCCAGCAGAGCACTCATTCAATATATATAATTTTATTTCTGACAAATTGTTTATTCAATTTTTTTGGTTTAATTTTTTAATTGATTTTTTTTTTGGGGCAAATGAGCCATTATTTTCAAACAGTTGGTATCATGGACTTCTCAAATAAGAATATTGTCCTGATCAAGTTAGTTAATACTTAACAACAATATAGGGCAATACTATTTAACTGGACCGGCGCTATTATCGTTCTTATGCTTCCCTTTGTTGCGACGCAATATGAAGCATCGGCTTGCTCTAATCATTGTGGGAAGCTTGTGATATTTAATTTTTTAAAAAAAAGTTTTGCCAGTAAATAAAAAAACCTTTATTCAGCATAATGTCTATAATTAATGTGTTTTAATTCAAACTTTTTCGTGTAAGTTCATTATGATAAAAATTTTTATATCCATAAAATACATTTAACAATTATTGAAATGGACATAAAAACTTAAGTTTTCTGGGTTGGTTTGTTTGTTTAATTGTATATATAGAGTGAGAGGCAACAATCTCTCTTCCAGTTTCATAAAACCATTTCTATAAGTTTGGTTTGGCTAACGAAAAATTCGGTTGTCAATTAATAAGATTTATGTGAAGAATAATGATTAAAATATATTATAAACTAAATGAATTAAAGGGAGGGGAGGAGCCTCATAGCTTGACTGAGATAATAACCGTACGTACTTGGCAAGCTGACAAGGTAAAGGAAAGTAGGATACTATTTTTTTTTTTTGTGGGGTGAATGAAGGTCAAAGAAGCTCTACCTATGTATATTACAAAGAAACATATCGAAAGATTTGTTTCTTAAAAATTTTAAGTTGAAAAGTCTTTAAATCTATACAATTTTAAAGACTCAACTTACCAATAAATTTTAATAGATTTATTATCATGTTTTTAAAAATTACTATAAATTTTGGAAATTTAATTATAAGTACCTTTCCTAATTTCTAAATAGCAAGTTTCTAAAATTTAGCAGTAAATTTCACCCTATATTTTTTTTAATTAATTAGAAACAATCTGTAAAATATTTTAGCTTTTTTTTTCCGGGAAAAAGAATCCAGCAGGCAACCATATAGGTATCCAAGTGCTAATGATACACAGTCAAGAGACAAAAATGATACTCCTCCGTTTCTTAATATATGACTCAATTGTTGAGTTGGTTTTGGTCTTAAATATAAGAGTCATTTCTCATATTTATCAATTTTCTCTAAATTACCCCTATGGATACTCCCTCAACTATAATCAAGTAGAAGAGGAAGATGAGGTATTAGAAAAGATGATTATGGTATTTTAGGAAAAACGTGTCATATTTCTTAAAATTAACTAACTTATCTAATTTCCTTAATCTAATCAAATTAGTTAAATGGGTTTTATATTAAGGATCAGAAGAGTAATAAAAAAATGAGAAGATTATTATCCACCCATCCATCAAATCAAACTTAATTATTAATTACCGGATTTTCATTTCAAGCATATATGAATCATCCCCCGGGGTCCAATCTTATCCCAGCTTAGCTTTCCTCCTTCCACCGTATGAGTAGATTATAAAAAGGAGATTTCTAGGTTTTAAAGCAAACAATCCTTTCAGTTACAGTATCATCATCATGGGGAACAAGAACAAGGCCATCAAAGAAAGGAAACTGAGTTGGTACATAAAAGCTCCGATCCGATTCCTCACCAGGGCTAGGGACTTGTACGTCAATGGCATGAACCGCCTCTCTCCTCACTTCAACTCCGTCGACACCGCCTTCGGCTGCCCCGCCGCCCATCCCTTGGTCCTCCCTCGTAGCTTCAGCGCCGGGCCTGCCACATCCTCACCTTCTTCTGATGATTATAGGGAGCTCCTGAGGGCTAATTCTGTGCCTTACCGCCATCGCGGTAGGCTCGATCTTTCAGTACCTCAGAAACAGACGCGGTCACCGTCGTCACAGGCGCCGGGTAAGGCGTCTAAGATGGCGGTGCCCCGGAGTCGCAGCGTGGCAATCGGAAGGATCAACGAAGATGAGCCGTGTGAATTTGAAGAAGACCTCAAGACAAAGCCTTCTGTTTATGCTAGAAGCAGAAGCTACTCCGTCCGCAGAAGTGCAAGAGTACGCTCTTAGCAGTAAATTATTCCAAGTAACGTAAGGATCTGATCATGAGAATTCTTAAAATTCTTGTTTAATTTGTATATCTGTATTTTTGTGAGAATTATTATGTTATTAATTAGCTTCTTGATTTCTGCTCTTCGGTTATCTCAACCGTATTTGTGCGAAATGTTGAAATTGTTGATTCCAGAGTGTGTGTGTGTGTGTGTGTGTGTGTGTGTGTAGTGTGTCGTGATTCATGAGAACTAGAACCAGATTGAGTAATTCATGAGTTTCCATTCGTGTGAGTTTGGCTGCGTACGTACATAACTTCTCTTATCGAAAAAATTTAGGTTGTCCTCATGACAAAAAAACTGAAATGCATATGGATAATAATATAAGACATGAAGAAAAATGATAGAATGGAACAACAAACATGTCAGTAATTCATTGCTATTCTGAACCTTTCACTTTGTACCTCTCCCAATTCCGTACGTGTTAAAAACTGCAACAGGATTTTCTGCAGTTGCTAGCTATCTTAGCTTAATTCCTCAACCTCTATGAAGAGGGAGATGTAAATTTATCATAATTAAATAACATAAAAATAAATCCCGATGATTATATCAGCTGGTTAGGACTATTCTAACTAAACTACCGGTCTCGAGTTTGAGATGTGGAAATGTAGCACTTGAAAGATGACTTGACTTAGGATACTGGGTGCTTATACCAAAAAAATAAATAAAAACAAGTTAAAAAATTTGATCCACTTTTTGTTATCTGATATTTTGAAATTTGAAATAAAAATGGATTGTTTAAATTTATTATTATTATTCAAATCTCATATATTCTCCATAAAAAGTAATCAAGGCATGGAAAAGGAGAAGCTATAAATATTATGGGTGCGGTTGTACAAATCCGATCTATAGTTATATGGTATTAATGATGTATATTTGACTTTATATTAGAAATTAAGAAAGCCATGTCTTGCTGCAGTTTTATATAGTGGGGTTTCAAACTTTCAATAATGGCGAACGAAACTAACGTGCATGCACTACTACTACTAATTGATAAGTTAAGGCTTTCACTTTAAAGCGCCAACTTGTAGGATGGAGAAAATGTTTGATTATTAAATTAAGTGAAACGACTGAAAATTGCGCAAATAAGAGTGTGTGGAGCAATATAATTTGCAGCTATAATGGTACTCATCAACCGCCATGACTCACGCCTATTGTGATGATTCATATTCATATTACTCTTCTGATCCCTAATATAGGACTTAATTGTTTAGTTAATTTTGGTTTTAAATATAAAAATTATTTCTCAAATTTATCAATTTTCTCTAAATTACCCCTCTAATACTCCCTCAACCATAATCAAGTAGAAGAGAGAGAGGCGGTATTAAAAAAGACTACCATGGTGTTTTAGAAAAAACATGTCACATTTTTTATAATTAACTAACTTATCTAACTTTTTTAATCTAATCAAACTAGTTAAATGGGTTTTATTTTAAGGATGAGAGGAGTAATAAATATAACTTGTTTCCTGAGGCAAGCAGCTTCCCTGACTTTCTTAATTGTTGGTAGACTTGCTGATACTTCGCAAGGTTGAGTAATCCATACTCAACTATCTTTTCCACTTCCCAAAAATAAATATCAACTCATGAAATAGCTGTTTATTATTTAAACCAATAATGTTTTTTAATTAACTCGTGATAAGATATAATATAAGGGCCATAAATATAGTTATGTTCGTCATGTTTTTAATTTCGTCAGAAGTTTGACAAACAAACAGGAATCATTCATATTCACGTGTGGGACCTATATATGTATGAATGTAAAATACTTTGGCTGGTCTTTGATGTAAGAACAAGAGAACTAATTTATAGATATTATACAAATTAGTTAAATTAATTATTTATAATAAATATGTGTTATTTTTTGAGATTTTTTTCTAATCATGTGTATTGTAATTATTCTTTAATGAAAACCGTTATGATATATAAAATTAACAAAAATGTTTTAGAAAAAAATTATCAATTTAAAATAGAAAATAAATTAATTAAAGTCTTATATTTTACGTCAAAATAAATTTTTTTGTTTGGCCTTTATATTTAGCGGTATGAATTGTTGACAAAGTTGATTGGAGCGGATAAGAACAAAGTCACGGTAATTTCATATATAATAGGACTTTTTCAACTATTGCCAACTATTCCCCCTTTTATTGTTAAAAGCTCATTTTGTTGAGCAGAGATTGATGGCATTTGATCAGTTAGCCTCAGCCCTGAATTCTCTTTTTTTTTTAAAAAACAGAGAGAGAGAAAAGTACAAAATGTTAAAAGAAAGTCAGAGGAAGGATTTATTCATTTCAATAACTAATATTTAATGTTACTGCCTTTTTTAATTTTTCAACCAAAACATAAATAAAACGTAATTATTATAATATGATCTTTTTATTTCATGAAATTTAAATTTGATAATTTGCTCTAAAAGAATTGAGTCCTGAAATATATGTATTCTAATTAATTTTTCTTCGACACATCATTTATATCTCCGTCACCTTTTCCTTTACTAGGAAAACCAAATATTAACTATGAGGAAAACCAAATACAACTATGCACACATGGTTGCGAAAAAATGCTTAACTATGAAAATTTTGAATTTTAATAATTTCATCCACAATATGAAAGGAGTTATTGGGCAGAAAAGTTGAACTGAAAATTCGCTCATATCATATTTTATAAAATATGGACAATAGAGTAAACTTTGATTTTAATATGTTGTATTATAAATTAAATGATATAAAAATATATTTTCACAAATTAATATCACAGAAGTGTAGTTTTTCTTTTAAATAAAAATATGTTGAAGCCAGTGTTAAAGTCTTCCATCAAGATTTCATTTTTTATATCAATTCAAATTAAATGGTTGAGCTTAGTTTCCAGTCCACAGTTTGTTGAAGAGCAAGCCCAAGGATTATATTTTTCAAAGAGTTCTATACAATTCTAAACGCCCGCCGCATTAAAGTCGTTTCTTCTAGTCTTCTAAACACATTAATAAAAGCCTTCAATGCTTTGATTTCAACTCGTTCTTCAACTGAATTGTTTTTATTTTCAACTTTCAAAGTAGAAATCTCACGCAAATCAGATGTAGAGTGTAGACCACAAAATATCGATTTTTTTACATATTTTTAATAAAAATGAGCAAGGGATTCGGTCCCCATGAATCTATATATAATATTTAAAAATATATACTTCCTCTGGTCCTGTATATAAGCTTCAAGTAACCAAATCACGTCTAACAAATTAGCAGCTAAAATTAATTAAAAATAATAAATATGTCAGAAATATATTTTTTTAAAAATTTGCTTTTATTTATTAAGAGAATAAATGAGAGAGGCAATAAATAAATAAAAATGATGAAAGAGAATATACGGGGTAATATTAATGAGAGAATAGGAATACTAAATACAATCAACTAAGGTTAAAATAAAGGGAAAAAAGTAATAAATGTTTAAACAAACTCAAAAATGAAGCTTATAATTTGGAAGCAGCCTCTTTTTTAAAAGTAAAGTTTATATATAGGACCGGAGGAAATATTTACTGGGAAAACTAAATCACTTTGTCTTGTATCCCCACTTCTCTCTCTGTTCTTCTGTTCCAGTTCTACTGCAAATCGTTGGTCAAATGGATTATAATTACTTGTTACTATATGTTTGTGGAAGATATTAATTATGATTGAGAAACGTGGAATTTGAAGCAAGCTGGCTTTGCATTGAATCGTACGTATAGCAAACTAAAGCACGAAAGTGCCTCTAGGATTTGACGTAAGTTCTTGGTTGATTACAAACCGGGTCCTGCCAGTGAAGATTTTGGCGTATAGGATAATGGAATATAAATATAAATGGAAGGTAAAACGTCTCAAAACTCTCGAGTCTCGAGTAATATCCAATTACTTAATTAATATTCTTACTAAAATTGTTTTCATTGACTATGTAATTGAGCAGCCTATCTAAGCTACAATAACGTAAAATTTACTTTACTAATTCCAATAAGAAAATATATGAGAGGATTCTCCTGTTGTCTGGATTTCGGCTCACAAATGGAAATTCAGAATTTTATAAAATGTCACAGAAATAGTGTGGTTAAAATCAGTCTCACTGTATTCTTCCTATTTTTTCTTGATTAACTAGTGTGGGTACTTTAGAACATTTCTCCGTCTATATACAGAGGTGGGATAAAATCTGAGTTGTGTAAGAAGTAAACCAACAACCACGGCAACAATAATAGAGTAACAGTAGTACCATCTCTTATTTTACTTTAATTTCATAAATTATGTAGATGATATGATTTATATCTTCATATTTCTCATTGTATTGAAGCTGAACTGAACAATAACAATCGATGCTACATCCTCGACAGGGCTAGAATACAGCTCGATATAATAATAACCATGCACAAATTGTCATTTAATTGTACCAAAAAATTGTCATTTATTTATTTTTCTAAGTATAGGTATCCTTCAATTGGATGTAATTCTATTCGAGACACTATTATGAATGTTTTTTTTAGCCAAAATTCGAACCTTGATTTTTTACGTAGTGAGAAACGTATTTGTTTTTTAGTTAGACCCAATTCTTGGTCGTGCTCCGATTTTTACACTGGTTTTTACTCATCTTTGTACAAAGAGGGCCTTAGCCCAGAATTATAAAATCGAACTAATACTTCAGACTACAATATGAGTGGGCTAGGCTTAAAAGTTAGAACCCATATAAAACAACTTGATCCATTAGGCCCTTGGACTAATCCGGTTAACCCATATTATTCTCTCTCTCTCTCTATAGAAAACTTTGACTGACTTACCATTTATTATTTTTTTTTTCAATGAACTATTAAGATTTGTTTAGTGTTTATCACTTCATACTTTCAGATGGAAGAAGATTTGGAGCACTTGTAGATTATTTTTTCGCTTTCGTTATGTCGCCCTTTATTATTAGTTTTTTTTCCCCTGACCCCTTATTATTAGTTTTTTCAATAGTTATGTTAGCTTTTTTAAACGTTACTTGATGTTATATAATACATACGGATCTCTTTTAATATTTTTCAAATTATGGAAAAATTCTCCTAGCAAATTATAGGGTTCATAATCATGCCTGCATGGGATGCATATTAAATGGATAACCTATTAAGATTGTAGAACTATAAAAGATGTTTTAAAAAAAAAAAAAAACATTGGGTGGCTAGCCTGCTACCTCATCTCGGTTTGACATAGGCTACCCGTTAGATTTGCTGAAAATCATTGTTATTTTTCAGTCAAAATTTAAAAAACAAAACAAATTTTACCCTAGTACAATGGGATGTTTTACAGCAGGTAAATGGAAACTATAGAAGTAGGTAAAATAGACTAAAAAAATGGAAACTATTATACTTGCCCTGGTGATAAAATAATTTTATGCAAATAAAATAGAATAAAAAAAAAATCTATATATATATATATATATATGTGTCTTCCCTGTTCCCACGCACACAGACGTTTATACTCTTTTTTTTTTTTTTTTGGTCAACACAGACGTTTATACTCATATGCCTTCAATCTCGATTGATTCCTCGAAGTTTAATTCTTTCTGAGGTTCACTGCTTCAGTTCAAGTACCAAGACAAAAGAAGACCCAGAAGGCGTTTCCGTATTGAAGCCAAATCAGCAGCACTACTGTCTCAAGTTCTCAATTTTGGTCGTTCGTTTGGCTTTCATGAACCGGGAAGAGAGAAAACGCAGGTTCAATGAGGCCATCGTTGACATGCTCTTTCCACCTCCGCCTAAAGATGAATCGCCTCCATCCCCAGTACTATGTTTCTCTCACTTCCCCTCTTCCTTTCTTTTCTTTTCTTTTCTTTCACTTTTTTCCTGCATTCGTTTTGATGGTAAATGTAATAGTGTCGTCATCTTTAGCCAGAGGAAGAGTCGAATCCTGTGCAGGCTTCGATCGAAGGTTTTGGTTCTGATGCTCTTCCAGGTTCGAACCCATATAATTTGTTTCAACTGTAACTAGCACTCGCAAACAGTAACCAAACTTCTCTTTTTATGGAATTATGACTTGTAGATACTTTGGATGTTTATGAGAATGCATCTACAAGTACCGAGGAACAACAGGAATCTGACTTGCCAAAGCTAACCAGGGCTCAACGGAAGAAAATCCGTAACAGGAAGCTCAAGGAAGAAGCCCTCCGTCGCGGAAAACTAATCGGGCCGTTGTTACCCACCGATCAGCACGCGGATCACCCTCCAGCTGTTCGATCAAATGCCTCTGAGAGTCAGGAAAATTGTGGACCAGACAAGCCAGGTCAGAATCATTTGTGCACTTCTCGTTGTGTTCTCCATGAAATTAACAGCTCGATATTATTGGGACGTTTATTATCACATGACTTGGTTTAGGCCCTCAAACCTCGAAGAAAGTAAATCAGCGAAGGAAAGCAAAAAGAATGGCGAAGGTGAAGCAAAACTCCTCTAATGCTGAAAATCTCAATCAACACTCCGCTTCAGAACCTTCTGTTGACCTGAAGGAAGACCATTAGCTTCTGATTTCGAAGGATGATGACTCTTCTGTTGAATTTTGCCGTTGTAAACGGGAAGTACTTGACCAGTGCAGTAAATATTACTTATCTGAGATGTTAGCTTATGTGGTTTGAATTCGTGAGAAAAATGCTTCAGAGTTGCATTGTAATTTGTTACTTATTAGAGGATCTTACGGAGCAACAGAAACCTGGTAACTGATGTGAGTACTGTAATATTAAACGGAAGGAATTTCAATTTTGACGATAAGATTTAGACTTTCAAAGTACAAACACATGAGCAGCTACGAAATAAATCAGCTTGTTATTGTTTGACACAACAGATACAACTACAATTTTGCAGAAACATCAAGTTAATTTATTTCTCTACTGTTACAACCTACAGGAAGATCCAAATTGATATCCATTCATTTTGCTGACTTGAACTTCTTGATGTCCTCAAGGCAGGCGTTTTTGAAGAGGATTACATCCACATTAACACGGATCAAGCGATACCCACGATTCTGATATTGTTCACGTCCATCACCTGCGGCTCCAAACCTCCCCAAGAAAGGCCCAACTCCGTCTTTGCCTTCAAGGCCTAAAACTGTCTTTTCCACTTCGTCGATCATCTTCTTCACCCTCTCATTCTTGGGGTTCGTCAAGCAACCTATGCTGGCGCTCAGGTCAAGCGGGCCCACCATTATCATGTCCACACCGTCCACGCTCGCAATGTCTTTCACGTTCTTGACGCCCGCCTCTGATTCTATCTGACAAATAATCAGCAACTCCTTATCGGATTGGTCCGGGTAATTCGGATCGAGCCCGTATCTCGACGCTCTGGCGATGGATCCGGCCACTCGAACTCCGGCCGGTGGATATCGGCAATACGACACCGCCTTTGTGGCTGATTCAGGGTCATCAATCATGGGGAAAATGATACCCTGTGCGCCGAGGTCGATGGCCTTCCTGACCCAAACGGGGGAGTTCTCGGGAACGCGGAAGATGGCGGGAGTTTGGGTGGCGGCGAGTGCGTGGATACAGGGGAGGGCATCTGAGATTCCGCCGGGGCCGTGCTCCATATCGATGAGGACAAAGTCGTAACCGACGTAGCCTAAGATCTCTGCGACTGTCGGGGAGAAGCTGAGGAGAGATACCCCATAGAGGACCTCGCCGTTTTGGACTCGGAACTTGAGAGTTTTCGTGGTGATGATGCTGCCATTGTTCATGTTCTCCATTACCAGTATAGAAGGGTTGGTGAGTGCAGGATGACCGAAGAGCTAGCTCATAACGGAAACGATTGTGGAAGAAAGCTAATTGAACAAGTCATTTTAACGGTAGAAGAGACAGATAACTCATTGGACGCATTATACTGTAGCATGGAGGCAGTCCTGTGACAAAGCACAGTTGCGGCTATTTGGCTTTGGGAAGTGGGAACGTCATTTTTCATTCTCCAAAGTTTTTGTCTGTTCCATCAACTTCACTTTCATACTGAATCATGGTCGAAGAAACGCAAATCAGGAGTGCAACTCTTTTTTTTTTTTTTTTTCCGGCGTAGTACATTTTAAACTTCAGCTATCAGAAAAAGTTATAACAAATTTATTGTTTTTCTTACAAAATTTATTTGTCGAAATGTCATTTATTAAAAATTAGTTTTTGTAACGAGATATATAAAACAATTGAATATCAGAACATCATAGAAGCATATCATGATATTGCTATACATCTAAAATGCACAGAGAGCCATTCCAAGTGGTCAGGATAGAGAAGGGAAAGACATAACATAAACTTTTTTCTTGGGGTCCACATAAAAAAAAAAAAAAAGGTACAATATTGTGAACGAAAAGCAAGCCTAACTGGAAAGCTATCCAGGACTATTGGCAATTTGGCATGCATAACCTCAACAAACGAATCGGTTCCCGTTTTCCGCTTCTATTGCCCGGATCTTGATATGTGGCTCCCGCGCCCTGTTGGCCCAAATCAAACCCGCATGAGACACTCATTGGCCCAATATGGCCTAAAAATTGTAAAACTACCAGAAAACATAACACGCCCTAGCTGAACAATGCTCTGGCTTTATTTTTTTAATAGAGCATATAAAATTAATTAAATAAAAAAATAAATAATGACCTGAAGGATATGTCAGGCAGGGTAATCGAAAGGGATAGGAGAAACGGAGTTATCCAGTAGATCCGGGTGTACGTAACCATAATTACGCAGCACCTGATTATCCGCAAAATTGAGAGCCTTCTTCATTCCATTCCAACAAGAGTCACCTGAATACATCTCATTGTGGTTTCCATTGCAAGGTTGGCAGCCGGTGAAGTGTGTTATGAACGGCCTCCTCCAACTCGCCTCCTCCTTCTTCAGGTACTTCTCCCTCGTCTCACTGTAATTCTCACTCACCATCTCTGCATGTCTCCTCCTTAGCCTCTTATCTTCTCTATCCACCTCATTGTATCTCTCCGTTATATTCTCATATGTCCCCACTAGATCCTCCCAGTAACCCGAGAACGCGTACTCTGTTTCTAAGTAAATCTTGTTCCCCCATTTCTCTTTCTCTTCCACGATCAAGTAAGCCAGCCCCGCCTGATCATCCGACTCCGGGTAATTCTTGTCCTTAAAGGTGTTTTTCTGTATTTCTCCCCACTTTTTGTACTCCGGTGACTGTGGGCCCATGTTTGCCCACTCTTCCATGAAGTCCAACGACCACTGGCAGTTTCTGATCAGGAACACGCCGGCGTTCAGGCCCATCGAGCTTTTGTCCTCGTGTACCAGGCGAGGCCACCCTTGAAGCATGAGGTTGTGGTTTTTGTAACGATGCAGTGGGAGCTTGAAATCCATGTCTGTGAACATGGCGTCAGAGTCGATCCACCAGATCCACTCGACCTCCGGATGGGCCATCATCGCCGCTTTTATCATCGGATACTTCGACCAGTATGTTTGCATATTTGGATGAAGCAGCACGTTGTTGTAGAAGATGTTGTAGCCGTGGAGACGGCAGTAATCCACTTTGTTCTTGAAGAACCCGAGAAGCAGGTGATCGCCGATCGGATTCTGACAAGGAAACGGCTGAGATCCCGTCACCATGAGGATCCGCTTTCGCGCTCCTGGGATGAACGACGGATGACGTAACAGCCACTCTTTGCGCTTCTCGTCCCAGTTCTTCATCGGTTTATCTAGTGTGTAACCCATTTCAGGGTCATCGTAAAAGGTTTTCTCCGGCGGGTCGTGTCGGAGATCAGGACCATGCGTACCAGCACCACAGATAAGAGCGCCGTCGGGACCTTTGAGGGATTTCAGTCTAGTGGTGACGGACTGAAAGTTGGGGGTCTTGGGAGGAAATGGGGCTATGAACGACCAGAAACCCCAAACCACGAAAACAGCAGCAAGCACACCTCCGAAGAAGACACAACCATCGGAGAACCATACGGAGGATTTGTTTCTAGAATTCGACCTGGCCATGATGGGCTAATTGTAGAATAGGAGGGCTCCGGAGATGCCATTTTATAGTAAAGGAGACGGCGGTGGCTTAAAGCACTTACCAGCTGGCTTTTGGTTTTAGCCCACTTAATTACCTGGTTGGCGGGTCTGATATATAGCCGGGTAGCGTCTCGTCGTGGAAACGATTTAGCTTGCGTTGCGTGAACCATATTTGGGAGTGTCTCTGCTAAAGTATAAATTAGCAGAGGTCGTCAATGGTGGAAAAAGAGTAGAAAATTCCAAACTCCATCCCTGAAATTAAGTACAAAGTGGTGGATTCAAACGTGTAGGAGCTGGAGACGAAAGCTATTTATATTGTGATGCGCATTGTCGTCTACATAATACTAGAGGGAGGTAACTGGTAAAGTGTTTGCATGGTTTCTGCACTTATGTTTACGTGTACAGTATAGAAAATATAGTTCATGTTTAGGCACGTGGTATGTAAACGACAGTTCGCACCGCCAATTCCCTTTCTTTCCAATTCATCTTCATTACCCAGTTCACATGATACTCATCCTACCCCTAATATAATATAATATAGTACCTAATTGAGTTAATTTTGGTTTTAAATATAAAGATTTATTTCTTATATTTATCAGGTTTTCTTAAATTACCTCCATGGATACTCTATCAATCATAATCAAGTAGTAAAAAGAGGGAAAATATTAAGAAAGATGATCATGGTGTTTTAGAAAAAAAAAAATGTCATATTTTTTATAATTAGCTAATTTACTTAACTTCTTTAATATAATCAAATTAGTTAAATAAATATTATATTACGGAACGGAGGAGTCCCACAGAAATGAGAATAACTGATTTCAATGCTCACCATTATCATGCACACTGCTGTGTGAAATCTATACTATTTAGATACAATTTTAAGGGTATAAATTTAAAACTTTTAACTAATAATTTTTAAATAAAAAATTATTTTTAAGAAAACGGACAGTTAAAAGATCATATTTATTTTGGATTATCTACATAATAAATGAAAACATTTTTAAAAACAAAATATAAACAATTAAATCTCAACCCATAATATTAAATTTGAATGGTTGAGATTTGATAAGTATCATGGTGCTCATTACTTTGATAAACACCGAAACTAGTTTTGAAATGAGATGATATGTATTTTGATGTTAGCAATAATAATGTTTACGTATTATATGTGACTTGTATGCTTAAATTCACTGGATTATATACATATGTGTGTCTCTAGTGCCTTGGAAATGACTTCCTTTTTTCAATGTGAAATATGGTAGCTTCTTCAAATATAAAACTTATTTAACTTTTCTCTTAGATTAAATCAATTCGATTACTAGATCGAACACGGGAGTGGATGCATAAAGTATAATAATTTCCCTTTATAATAAATCTGCGCCTGATCTTTTCTTATATTGTTTAAAACTTATACTATTAAATTGAGGTTAAATGTGTACAGTCGAATGTGATATACTACTTACCATGTCATAAGGGGGGATAAAATGTTACTCCTCCGGTCCTTAATATAGGACCCAATTCTTGAGTTGGTTTGGTCCTAAATATAAGACTCATTTCTCATATTTATCAATTTTCTTTAAATTACCCCTATAAATACTCCCTCAACCATAATCAAGTAAAAGAGAGAGAAGGAGTATTAAGAAAGATGATTATGGTGTTTTAGGAAAAATGTGTCACTATTCTTATAATTAACTAACTTACCTAACTTCCTTAATCTAATCAAATTAGTTAAATGGGTCTTATATTAAGGACTGAAGGAGTATGTAGTATAATATCACGTGATATATTGCCGATCGAATATGTGTTTACTTTTAATATAGTTGTGGGGACGTAAACACTCAGTTGTCTTTTATATCGATGTTATCTAATTTAACTAATTAGTTTTTGAATAAAACTTGCTTAGCGTAACTTTTAGCCTGCAATGGTGTTAATTTATAAATAAAAGTAATTATTTATCCAATACATAAATAAAACTAATGTAAATTTCTCAGATGATACATTCTCAGTAATCAACCAATAAAATTTAAATTTATCGGCATAATTTTTCAAGTTTGAACACAACTATAGATTTGAGACTTGTATTTTTAAAAACTAATTTGTATCCTCATATGTCAGGAAGGTCTACAGTAAAAGTGATATATTTACTAAGAGAATTAATTGAAAAGTATCAAAGAAAAGGAAAAAAATTTGCATATAATTTTTATTGACTCGAGGAAAAACTCATGATCGTGTATTGTTTAAGAAGTATTTTGAAAAGTCTTGGAAACAATAAAAGTGTATGTGTTGTACATATTAAAATTATACAACATATGCATGAGAGAGTAACTATTAGTATAAGAGCATTTAGAGCTAAGACAAAATAGTTTTTTATAAGGATTAGCCTATGGTGGGATTGTTTGAGTTTTAACTTGTTTGACCTAATTTTAGGTTTTTAACTAAGCATATACAAGACGAAAGATATCAACTCTAAACTTGAGTTGCAGAAGATCTTAGAGTTGAAGGACTTCTGGCTGAGTAAAAGTAAGATATATAAAAATATAGAATGCTACCCTAGTCTTTGTTACAAGTCATTTGTAACTCATTTTCACATGCCAAGGAATGGATTAAATTGATAAAATTATTCAAATTTACTCTTATTAAAAGTCTTTTCTCTCTCATTATTAACAAATCATTCTCATATATCTATTCTCTTTTTTTCTCTTCCCAAATAAGAATTAAACAGGGGTAAAACTGAAAAATAACCCTTCTTAGATTTGTGACCAAAAATTTCTTTTACAAGTGACTTAATTATAATAAGAATCAAAGTGGTACATGCATTCCAATTTTAATAAGAGGTAATCTAGAAGTCATTTGAAGATTAAAATGAAAGATTATTTATCAAATTATACTTCAAGTGAGGCAAAAGAATCCAACAATGATTTCTTATTTCTGTTTGAAAACAATATCATTCCAGTTTACGATTTACTCCTTTCATAAATTTACAATTGCAACTACATGCAAACCACTACCAAGCAAAGAGATTTTTTAGTCTTTGTTGTTTTGGGGACGATGGAGGATAAAGTAGAAGATTAAAAAGAAACGGTGAAACAAGGTGGAAAAGGACACAATGAGCAGAAAGAACAAGTAATTGCTAATTTAAGGAGACGTTTTAGCATATGACATGCAAAGAACTTGGATTATATATATGTAGACGAAACAGATTGCACAGAATTAATGTATTTTCCCAATTTAAAACTAGAATGCGGTGAATCTTGTCGCGTTCGGATTCAATGCCAGAAGTTAATTCTCAAGCTCAATACTTTATACTCCTCCGGTCCTAAATATAAGACTTTTATACCAGTATGTATAGGGGTCTTATATTTAGGATCAAAGGAGTATCGTGTAGAGCTCAAACACACCTGTAAAAGGAACAAACACATATATTATAATTATAACATATTTATCGTCTTTTTAAATTGAACGCTGCATAAAAGAAAAATATTTTAAGGGGTCCAAATCCTTGATTAAGAAAATTTTAACCTTAGCCATTTGGCAAGGCAATCTTAATCCAGAAACAAGCCCTACGAAAACAATGCGGCTTAACTTGATTGGAAAATATCCCAGGTCAAAAAGAAAACTTGATTGGAAAATATATTTGGGTGAGGATAATGCAGATGAAGTCTAGGAGTCATGGGCAAAGATGGAAATAAGTTAGATTAGATTAGGTTTTAACTGAATAGGCTTGAGGGTACGATAAAAATCTAAAGCCTGATTTTAAACCTGAGTGTGTGTGTAAAAATATTTTTTTTTTTTTGGCTTAAACTTGTTCCTTTAAAAGGCCTTACAATGCCTGAAAGTCTTTTTAAAGGTCTATTTAAAATGTAAGCTTTTAAATAAACTTAAAAGCCTATGTCTCACTGATATATAACATTTCAAGCCTACTTAGAAGTTTTCTTAAGCTTTTAAATATGTTTTGAGGCTATACAAATATTATATGATTTAATTATTTAAATAGATTCAATTTAAACTGATAATAAAATAAAAAAATTTCATTCATTATAATATCTCATAATTACAAGTTTACAATAATACATATAGGATAATTTGTTTATAATAGTAAAAGAAGCAATGATCCTAAGAACTCATCATGATGGCACCAATAATCTTATATTTCAACATAATTTCTTGTTGTACTTTTACAACGGAAATCAAGATGACAAATTCTTACCAATGAGATTATAATGATTCATTTGAATGTCATTAAAATAAATTTATAGCAATTACTCCTCCGGTCCTAATTATAAGACCCAATTGACTTATTTGAGGAGATTAAGGAAGTAAGTTAAGTTGGTTATTTATAATAAATAAGTTGTCATTCCTAAAATATCCTTGCTAATAAGTATATTGGCTAAAACTATCATTATTAGAAGGATTATCTTGGAAAAAAAATGCATAAATATAAGAGACAAAATGGATTGGGGTATTATAATTAGGACCAAATAAAAAGTCAAATGGGGTCTTATAATAAGGACCGGAGGAGTATTATGTTTCATCAAACAATGCATATTAAGGAAGAAAGAGTGAGTTAGTATTGCCATCTTTGAGTGATTGAAGAGAAGAGAGAAAAAGGCGAACAACTAATGAATCAAAGAGTTGAGTTTATATGTGAATGACAGGAGGTGAAACTTTAGAATTAAAACTTAGTAATTTTATAAATAATTTATAGGGGAAATTGCAAAAAAAAGACTTTGGAATTGCAAAAACGCAGATAGGGACTCTTGACAACTTCACTTTGGGTTTTGACAACTCAGGGCATATTATTCTTGTCAAAACCCAAAGTGAAGTTGTCAAGGGTCCCTATCTGCGTTTTTGCAATTCCAAAGTCTTTTTTTGCAATTTTTCCTAATTTATAAAATTAGTGTACATTGAGAATCCCATAAAAAAAGTTTAAAATTACTAAATTCCAGATCAAAATAGATTTTGACTATTCTGAACTTGTAAATAGCAATACAATTTTGTAGGAATTTTTGATTCAAAATTTAGTAATTTTAAACTTCTTTTTATGTGATTCTCTCTAATTTATATTATATATAATAATGCAAATTTAAAAAAAAAACTAAACGCTTAGAAGAAGAGAGAGGGGGAAGGGTAACGTTACAGCAACGCAGTGGCTATAGGAAATTGGGAAAGGAGGAAAAAAAAAGAAAAGGAGGCAGCAGAGAGAAAAGAAAAGAAGAGAAACCGTTTTTCATTTAAGGGCGTGTTTGTATTTACTTTTATTAGTTTATATAAATCGACACAAAATTTTTTTTACATATCTATCTTTTATCCTGTAAATAATTATTAAAAAAGTATTTCCAAACAAGCTTAATCCTCCTCTCATCCTTTAGCTTTCTCACTCTCCTCCAGTAAATTTGATTTTTTTTTTCCCCGGTAGAAAGTAAATTGGAAATTTTTTTTTTTTTTGGTTGCCCAGAGTATCTTCCCACCCGAACGGTAAGAGACTAATCTCTCGGGGTACTGTCAGGTGCCGTAACGGGGACCCCTCCCAACAGTATCTTTTCCATACGCACCGCCCCAAGGATCGAACCTAGGACATGATGTTTAAGGGGCCCAAGTTCCTTCCACTTGGACCAACACTAGTTGGTAAGTAAATTGGAAATTGTAATGGAGGGTCAAGTATTTTGACAGTGATTGGGCCGCAGATGAAGTGGGTCCTCAGTTCTGAAGGTCCAAAATAGACATTTATGAGACACCCAATATATTGCTCTCCAACCGACAAACCCAGCCATTCCCACATGCGGACGAAACAGAGACTCCATAATGCTATGAGGATCACATTATTGGGTTGCATGTCCCTGGCCGAACAAAACAATTGTATCATTTGAGTCACATGTTGTTCTCAAGACTTAAACAAGTCGTTTTTTAGGTAATACTGTATACTCCTCTGGTCGTGGGATAAAGAAAGAAAGTATTTTTTAATCCTATTTATAGACACTGAGAGAAATTTATTGTATAAATGTACAATTTTACCCTCATTTATTATTGTATTAACTTTGTTTATATAAGATATAATATATATTAAATAGGGATAAAGTTAGAAAATCATTAAATTTTAGATGAGAGTTAATGAAATTTAAGGTTTTTCTTAGTCTGTGTGAAATATAGTGGAAGTACTTTATAAATAAAACCGAAGGAGTAATAGTTTACAAAATTTATTAAGTAGTCCATTTTAAATAGGTTTAAATGCGTAACATTATCTTTTGACAATTATTGAAAAGTATGTATTCTTCGTAAATTTTTATATCTACTTATTATAAATTAATTTAAATAAAAAGTATTTTGATCTACAAGTCATTCTTATGTTTAATTTTTTGGAAAAAAAATCAATGAAAATAATTTGATAATTGTTATTTAAATCCATTGTTGATGATCACCCAAAAAAAAACAAAGTCAACACACGGGTGTACAGATACCACGAATATCTCTTCGTGTCACGAGACTCACGACTCACCATTTCTAATTGAATCTGTTGGTTTCCTAGGAATAATTAATTGCTTTAATTTCTTTATAATTACACGTTACTCCTACTTATATATCACCCGTTTGGCCACTTCCTTTTATGAATATTACGGAAAATAGATGCTGAGGTGGCGTAAATCGTATTCGAAAATACACGTATATTTAGTTTTCATTGTCATTAATTTCTTAACCCACATGTATCTTGCCGTTGAAAATAATCTCATTTTGAGAAATGATTTGGTATTAAATGTGTATACCTATTTCAATAGAAATTTCAATCTTTTTTTTTGGTAAAATAGAAATTTCAATCTTAACTATAAGGAACTAACTTATTCCACCAAACCTAACTCTTATTATTTTATTAACATGAATGCTAAATAAAAAGATAATAGTCCATATAAAACACATTTGGGTTAATATAATTTTAGTCATCTGTGTTTATTTTTATTTTAATTTTGGTCCGTCAAATTTAAATCATAAGTTTTAGTTCTTTAAATTTTTTTTCATTTAGAATATTGGTTTTTATAACTTAATAAATACTCCCTCCGTTCCTTATTATAAGAGACAAATAACCGAAGTACATTGATAAAAAAAACAGTTAAAATTAGTTAAGAACAATTAATGTGTAAAAAGTATAATTATTTTTCTAAAAATGCCCTCATTAATAAGGAGAGAGAGCATGAGAGAGAACAATTAAATTATTAAAAGAAAGAGAAGTGGGAGGGAGAGAGAGTGTGAGTTGGAGATAATAAATATAGATAAAATAGAAAATCAACATACAAAAATAGAGACAACTTTTAAGTGTCTCTTATATATAGGAACATGTCATAAGCATCAAATGTCTCTTATAATAAGGAACGGAGGGAATACCAGGATAATTTTGTCTCTTGAGATCTAAAACTTATTATTTGAAATTTGAGGAATCAAAAATTATATTAAGTCATCAGATTTTGTAACAATTTTAAGTTGGCAGCACAGCACAATTGTGAGCAAAGACATAGACGTCAAGCCAAGTTAGTTGAAATGGAAACAGTTTTTGGGTATAGCGAAGTGATAAAAAGTGTCGAGTCGTTTTCAACTTCCCAGGTCGGGGGGAAAACAAAAAGAAGTCATTTTCAACTTCCAGGCTTTCACCGAGAAGCATAAATTAACAGACTGGCGAGTCAAGGTATAAACATGATCCAGTAAAAAAAATGACTATTGAAGAACAAAAGGTACAACCACCAAACCAACATTCTACATTTTCTAGGGATCCAGAACCAGAATAATATCATCATATACCGCTTCATTATGCATTAATTAAATGTCCCTTCGGGACATCCGATTATGCATTAATTAATCACTTCCCCCCACCAATCACTTCCACATGCACCAACCCATCATGACCATAAACATAAAATATACACAGAATCTCAGTGTGCATTGGTCATCCATAATTGGATCTCATTAAATAAGTGTAATTAACTTGTAATTTATTAATTACCTAACTCAGGTTCTCTCCTGCACTGCAGGGTAATCGAAAGGGATTGAGGCAACAGAATTATCCTGTAGATCCGGATGCACATAACCGTAGTTACGCATCACCTGATTATCAGCAAAATTCAGAGCCTTCACCATTTTGCCCCAACACATATCTGCCGTATACCTATGATTGTAATTTCCGCTGCAAGGTTGGCAACCCGTGAAGTGCGTGATAAACGGCCTCCGCCAACTTCCTCTGCCGTTCCCTGCCTCCTTTAGGTACGGTTCCCTCACCGCGCCGTAACTCTCACTCACCTTCTCGGCGTGCCTCCTTCGTAGCCTCTCGTCCTCCCTCTCCAGTTCACTGTATCGCTCCGTAATATTCTCGTACTGCTCTGCTAGTTCCTCCCAGTAACCCTCGAAGTAATACTCGGCTTCCAGATAAATCTTGTCCGCCCATTTCTCTTTCTCTTCTGCGATCAAGTAAGCGAGGCCCGTCTGATCGTCTGACTCCGGGAACTCCTTGTCCTTGAAGGTGGCTCTGAGGGTTTTGCCCCACTGTTCGTACTCTGGCGTTTGTGGGCCCATGCTGGCCCACGCCTCCATGAGGTCCAACGACCACTGACAGTTTCTGATTAAGAACACGCCGGCGTTCAGGCCCGTCCAGCTTCTTTTTTCGTGAATTAGATGGGTCCACCCGTGAACGATGAGGTTGTGATCCTTGTAACGATGCAGCGGGAGCTTGAAGTCCATGTCGGTGAACAACGCGTCCGAGTCGACCCACCAGATCCACTCGGCCTCCGGGTGGGCCAACATGGCAGCCTTCACCACCGGGTACTTCGCCCAGTATGATTTCATTCTCGGATGAAGCAGCGCGGCGTTGTAGAAGATGTCGTAGCCGTGGAGACGACTGTAGTCCACTTTGTTCTTGAAGAGTCTCAGAAGTAGGTGGTCGCCGATGGGATTCCGGCAAGGCGACGGCTGAGATCCCGTCACAAGGAGGATCCTCTCCTGCGCTCCAGGCACGAACGACGGGTGACGCGACAGCCACTCTTTTCGCTTCTCGTCCCAGTTCTTCATCGGTTTGTCCATCGTGTAGCCCATTTCGGGGTCATCGTAGAACGTTTTCTCCGGCGGTTCGTCTCGGAGATCGGGGCCATGAGTGGAGGGGGCGCAATTCGTACCGCCGGAGACAGTTCCTGGGAATTTGAATGATTTCAGTTTAGTGGCGACGGACTCAAAATTGGCGTTTGAAGGAGGGATTGGGGCTATGAATGACCAGAAACCCCAAACCAGGAGAAGAGCGGAAAATGCTCCCCCGAGGAAGAGGCAACCATCGGAAAAACAGCCAGAGGATTTGTTTCTTGAGCTGAACTTGGCCATAGAAGAGCTACTACAGAAATGTGAAGCCTCAGCAGACACCATGTTATGCCCGGAGAAAACGGAGGTGGATGAAGTGTATCATGCTTAACGCCTCTTGTTAATCGTCGCGTGATGGAAACTCTTGGCCATGTGAAAGACCATCGTTCGCAGGAGTACGAATTAGCAGAGCGCGCGACGGAGAAGATCACAACCTGCCTGAAGCTGAAACTACACACAACAGAGGGTTTTGGGAATGGCAGAGAGTGAAGAAGGAAGCGGAGTTGCCGAGTGGAGAAGCCAAGCCACGATACGCAATGTCGTTTATAGGAGAAAGAGCTAACTGGTTTCCGGCAAATAGCTAACGTGTTAGCAGTAGATTGCAGGGAGTGATAATAAATCACTATGGACACGTGGAGAGCGACCGACAGTTGCCCCGCCATATTCCTTTCATTCCGTTTCATTGTCTAGCTTTTACTTTTCACGCTAATTTAATTAATTGATTTGGACTTGGATGTCACAGGAAAAAAGGCGAAAGCAGTGAGGGGCCATAAAAGAATGCATGAGAAAAAGAAGAATCTTTTCTTTTGAACAATTATAATCAAGGTTAATGTCAGTGATGCATATAAATTAAGTACCATTAATTAGGTGTAAATATAATTTGGATTCCGTGGTATGGGTGCCCAATGAGCTTTAACAAAGCATCTTATGATCCGCTTTCATGTGGGAAATGATGGGGAATTTTCAAAGTAAATGTGACGTGTCTAATATCTTTCAAATCAATTAATCAAACCGATTAATTTGACACTTTAGCCCGTAAATTAAATCAACTCATTTGGATGTTAGCGAATGAAACAGTTGAAGCGTGCGTGAGTGTATGTTGACAATTTCTAATTTCATGTTAGGCTCCAAAACTGGGAGGCCGTGATTGTGGGCTTGGAAGAAGAATTGAAACTTTTTGGTAATGCATTTTCTACGCCTCAAGTTTCTCCGTCCTTGGAAAATAACATTAAAGATAGGAAGTTATTATTTTTGAATTGTGAATCCCATTTTTAATCTTATATATATATGACGTGTAAAGAGTTGCAGGCTGCATCCCTCGTGTTTTTTGAAAAGGTGGGAAAATGAAAAATAATATCCTTCAATCATGCATTAATTTATGGCCCAACACATGAAAGGAAAAGCCAATATCATCATATAATATATATTTATATATATATATTAATATGCGCATTCAAATGCTCAATCAGAGAAAGCATTGAAAACAATCCACACATAATCCAAATTCAATTAGTATATTAATTTTAGACGCCTATGGTCAATAATATTTTCAATTAAAATATGATATGTTATATATGGTATAGATGTAGAAGTTATCATCCGCCGAGTATATGTGGCTGTGTATCATATTACTATTATTATTTACAGTCATATTTTAATTTAATTTGATTAAAAAACTTGATAACATAGCCTCACACTAGTTTGTGCATTAAAAAAAAAAAAGGTTTTCTTGTTAAATACTTTAAAATTCCAAATTTGTACAAATAATTTGTAGTGGTGATAAACTTCTGGAAATCATCATATGATGGGGCCCTGTGTTGCACGGGAGCCTCATGTAATAAGTGGCGGTAGGGCTTGTGTTCAGTGAGGCTCTTATAAACCTACTAGATGATATAGATAGATCAGTTAATTTGGTATGTTACTTCCAGAAGGTCAGATTAAGAGACTTTCTACCTGAAAATGTGAGAATGCAAAATATAAAGCTCCTCCCACAAGAACCACCACATGATTCTTCTTCCTTTGAAAGCCAAGAATGCTGAAGTTGCTCCTCCCTTGGCACAGAAGCTCTCATTCTAAGTAAGCCACTAGTCCCCTGCTCGGCTACTCTTCAAAGAACCTGTCTTCCTGGTTCAAGACAAGTTTCTGATATCTTCGGTTTGACTCAATTCGCTTTTGGTTTTATTACTGCCTTCGTGGCTTCAGGACATGCAAGGTTTGATGCCACGTCTTCTTCCTTAATTAAAAAGAAAGAAGAAGAAATCCTATCAGTAAAGGACAAGTCCCTATGATTCTGTGATTCCTTCCCCCTCTTGACTTGGCCTGTCCCAGTGCCATTTGTGAGACCTTAAATGGCAGACTCCGTTCAAGGCCTTTACAATTACTATTTGTTTCATTCGATCTCTTCCTCCCTCATATACAACTTCATATTTAATTTGTTATTTTCGTCTTTCAAAAGGACATATTGTATTTATCTATCAAGGGCAGGTATTAAGAGGTTACAAATAATAGGTCAAATCCGAAACTTTCCACGTATATACCTTTCATGCTGCTAGCTAGGGTCATTAGCACATGCAATGGCATTTTGAACTGTAAAAATTAATTAGGCTGGCGATGAAGAGGATGAAGACGCAGTAAAAGAAGGCAGAATAATAGATAAAAGGAGAGTCAATACAAGTCAAACCAGGGATAATCATAAGGGAGGAGGGACACGGCTGAGCTATGAAGATCTCTATGAATGAAACCATAATTGCGAATCACCTGATTATCCCCAAAGTTCAAAGCTCTCTCCATCTCCTTCCAGCATTTCTCCCCATCATAACTGGGATTGTGTTCTCCATTACACGGCTGGCAACCCGTGAAGTGCGTCACAAACGCCCTCTTCTTCCTCACTCCCTTCCTTCTCATATACTCTTCCCTTTTCCCTCCGTACCACGCGCTCTCCTTCTCCGCGTGTCTCCTCCTCAACCCCCCCTCTTCTTCTTCCATCTCCTTGTACTCTTCCCTCACTTCCTCATAACCCTCCACCACTCCCACCCAATACGCTTCCAGTTCATATTCCCATTCCAGATATGTCTTCTCTCCCCATCTCTCTTTCTCTGTAAACAGCTTATAAATCAGCGACGACTGGTCATCTGGTAATGGAAATGGCTTGTCCATGAACGTTGATTTCAATATCTTCCCCCAGTTCTCGTAGTTCTCACTTATTGGGCCCATCTTGGCCCATTCGTTTATCATATCCATGGACCATTGGCAGTTCCGGATCAAGAGTGACCCGGCGTTTAGGCCCGTCCAGCTCTTGTTCTCTTTGTCTCCGTATACCATGTTGGGCCACCCGTGGACCACGAGGTTGTGGTTCTTGTATTTCTCCATGGGAAGCTTGAACTCCATGTCTGTGAATATTGCGTCGGCGTCGACCCACCAGACCCATTCGATCTCTGGGTGGGCCACCATGGAGGCCCGGATTATTGGGAGCTTGGCCCAATACGAGTCCATTTTGGGGTGGAGATGCGCGTTGCTGTACAAGATGTCGTGGCCGTGGATTCGGCAGTAGTCCACTTTGTTCTTGAAGGCTCGCAACAGCAAATGGTCGCCGATGCGATTCTTGCACGGCGACGGCTGTGATCCGGTCACGAGGAGAATCCGATCCTGTACCCCGGCGGCGAGGGATGGATGGAGTTGTAGCCACTTCCTTCGCTTCTCGTCCCAATTCTTCATCGGTTTCTCGATGGAGTAACTCAGTTCCGGATCGTCGTAGAAGGTTCTGTCGGGCGGTCCGGGCAATCCGTCTGAGCTGGTTTTGTTGATCCGGCCAGAGAAGTAAGAGTGGAAGAATAGCGTCAGGTGGAATCTGGTGGAACACAGAGTCCAGAGGAGAAGGAGAACGAAGAGCGTTGCGCCGAGGAGGAGAAGGCCATCGGGGCAAGGTTTCTTGCGAGGGTTGGGCTTGGCCATTTGGAAAGGATGAAGATTCGATTGGATTTGAAGAACAGTGTGAGTTGAAATTTATAGTGAGAAGGGTTGGTAAGTGGGAATATCATCAGGATTTGTGAATTCATTGGGTTGACTGCGAATGAGGCAAGTTCAGGAGTAATAATGAGAAGAGATTTCAGTTCAGAGGAAGAAGAGAGTAATTAGTGAGGGGAATTTAATGCAATTGATTTGAGGGATGATGAATGCAGATTGTGATTTTGAGTCTTGAAATCAGTAGCGAGGAGGGCCACTTAGAAGGAAGTTCCATAGCGAAGGTCATCAAAGTTGACCAACGTCGGGGCCCTCAAGTCTCAACGATAATATGGGAATAAGTTCGTACCGTCATGTCCTTTGCGGTGATTCCGTCGAACATAGAATCAAAATTCAAAGGATGAATAAGAATCCTCTCATCAATAATTCCATTAAATTTGTCACTAAAAAAAAAATAATTCCATTAAATTTGTTACCAAAAAAGAAATAATTCCATTAAATTGACAATTAAAATGAAAACAGTAAATCGTTGGCAAAAAAAAGTGAATGTTTTTCAGTTAAATTTATTTTCCTGTTAAGTTCTTCATGATTATTTTAAATTTTAATAACATTTAATAAAAAAATATATTGCACTGAAGTTAAAAATAGTCCCTAGTCCCTGGGTGCGCAACATAGTACCTTTTTTCAAAAAAAAAAAATGAAATTCAAACGGTAATGGAGAAAATTTAAATAAAAATTTCATATTTTCTTGTTATATTTTTTTGTGCTAAAAACATAGTAACATTAGAACGTTTATAATCCGGTAAGTATTTTACAGAGGACCAATACTATATTATACTACCTCCTATCCTCAATATAAGACCTCGTTTGATTTTTATTTTAGTTTTAGTTATAAGACTCCAATCCACTTTATCTCTCATATTTATATATACATTTTTCAAGATAGTCCTTCTAATGATGGTAATTCTAAGCAATAAATTTGATTAGTAAAGATATTTTAGGAAAGATAACATTTATTTATTACAAATAACTAACTTAACTTATTTTCTTAATTTTTTCAAATTAGTCAACTAGTTTTTATAATTAGCACTGGAAGTAGTACTAGTTTTAGTTTTATAATTAGGGATGCAAAGTTTTTTTTGGATGTAATTTAGGATATGCTTAAATTATTTTGGATTTGAAACTAATCTTTGTTGAACTGAGAGTATTTAAGGTTCAAGTCCTTTTAATAAATATGTTTCTTAAGATTTGAATTTGTCATCTATTTTTTAGGAAATGCCACTACTTACCAGTTACCACTCAACCAACAATATTTGCATCTTTACAATACTAATTCTTATTGAGTCAAAATTGATTTATGAAAAAAAAAGAAGATGGGAAATTGTGGAGCCTACCTCAATATCCATTATAACAAATACTTTTTTAGTTTTATTTATAGAACAAAGAGAGAAGAATTTTTTTTTTTATATATTTAGAGGATCTTAAGAGAAAATTTTTTATGGATGTACAATTTCACCCTTATGTTGGTTTTATTTAATTAGGTATAATGTATATTAAATAAAAATAAAGTTGAGAAATTTTTATATTTTAAATGAGAGTTAATGAAATTTAAAAAATTTTTTTGTCTGTCTAAAATATTTTTAAAATAACTTATAAATAAAATTAGAAGAATACTCCCTCCGTTCCTTATTATAAGAGACACTTGATGCTTATGCCGTGTTCCTATATATAAGAGACACTTACAAGTTGTCTCTACTTTTTTGTGTTGATTTACTATTTTACCCATATTTATTATCTCCAACTCACACTCTCTCTCCCTCCTACTTCTCTTTCTTTTAATAATTTAATTATTCTCTCTCATGCTCTCTCTCCTTATTAATAAGGGCATTTTTGAAAAAAAATTATACTTTTTATACATTAATTGTTCTTAACTAACTTTAACTGTTTTTTTTATCAACGTACTTCGGTTATTTGTCTCTTATAATAAGGAACGGAGGGAGTACTAATTAAGCACTAGGAGTTATTACGGGTTGGCTGTCAATGATTTATTAACCAGTGTTAATGACACACTCAATGCCTCCCGCTAAAATCAAGATCAAAGTCACCACTCAACACTGACAAAGTGACGAGGCTTTGGTTGAGAATGCTGCCGCCTTGAAGATGATATTCTGGCATCTCAATATAGCAGTCAGTCTCCTCAGTCCCTTTTTTTTTTTTCCCCCTCCCTTTCTGCGAATATTTCTACCCGGCAATGAATAAAATAAATATTCTTCTAAAAGAAAATACTTAACCTTATAATTTATTTTCAATATTTCATTAACTCTTTCTTGAAATCCAACAGTGTTTTTATTTTATCATTTTTTTGGTAATAAAAGTGACCCATTTTATCCTTATTTAATATACAATATAAATAAAATTAACATAATAATAAATAAAAAATAAAACTATATATTTATATAAAAAAAACTTCTCCTGCAATCACGTCATGCCATCTATGTTAGTGAAACAAGACTTGTTGCATCAAAACTGCTGTAAATAAGCGCAAGAATACCCAGCCTCTCAGAAAATTAGAGAAACACAAAGCCAGCATACTACAAATCGCTCCTCGATCGGACCAGAGAGACAATTAGAGAGTAACATCCATACTGTAAATTTCCATTACTGACTTGTTCATGCGAATACAATATGCATACACAGAATATGCCCGGCCAGATGCATAAACCCCTCCTACCAGGAGCACGACTATATCATAAATTTACATCTTTCGAAGACGTAAACTCTCCATTGTTATTGACCAAATTGTACCTATAAGCTAAACCCTAACATCGTCATGTGCATAGAAGCTCACTGAATCAACAACCACGAAGGTCACGCCACCTGAGATAAACCAATCCCGCACGATAGTGAGTGTATGCACCAGCTACCACTAATATATGAAATAATTGGTGGCTATGCCCAGCAATGTCAAATTTCCCAGGTTTCCAACGTTCTGGGATCCTAGTAGCATAAACTAGCGCTCCAATCCCATAGAGAGCGCCCATCAAAATCTCATACCCTGTTGTGCGGAACACCTCAGGTTCACCCCAGAACAAATAAAGCTTGTGGAGAATAGGTGCGACACCCGAGAGACCCATGCCGAAGAAGAGGGATGCCCGTATTGTGCGGAATTCTGGGTTCTGGAAGACCGGAAGGAGAGAAAACAAGATGGTGGAGATACCCAGCAGTGTTATGGATAGTAAGTAGAGGTTGCAGAGTAAGGGATTGCACATAAAAGAGTAATACACTGGAGGGTAGAAGGAGGTGGATATCAGAGCTGCAATTCCAGCATAGTCGAGCCTTAGCATGATGTATGCCATGCGCTCTGAGTGACAAGAGAGGAGGTGGCATACACTGCTAGCCAGCAAGCAAAACATGGCACCCCCTAAAAATGCAAAAAATGGCCACCTTGTAATTGGTCTCATCATCAACGGTGCAATTATGTTAGCTAGGTCCTCCTTCACACTATGCTGCAAGAAATAACCAAACAAATAAGCAAATGGCTCGTTAAAGCCAGTCAATCATCTAGATAATCTGATGAAAATTGTACGCGGAGCACATCATATCCTAGTGAACGTTATAATCATAAATTCAATGCAACTAGCAGGCCTGCACCAGGAACTTAAGCTTTCATTGACAACCAGCTATCATTATCATTTACTCTATGTTTCGCCTCAACTATGACATCTGAATTTCTTCCACAGTCTAAATATGCAATGAATTGTAACCTTGGTGATATAACTACCTAATACTACCTCCGGTCCTTAATATAAGACCCTGTTTGACATTTATTTTGATCCTAAATATAAGACCCCAATCCATTTTGTCTCTCATATTTATACATTTTTTTTTTCCAAAATAGCCCTTCTAACAATGATAGTTCTAGTCAATACACTTGATTAGCAAGGATATTTTAGGAAAGACAACACCTATTTAGAACAAATAACTAACTCAACTTATTTCCTTAATCTCCTCAAATTAGTCAACTGGTTCTTATATTAGGATCGGATGTAGTACAAAATTGAATCTGTGCATTAATCACTCACCAGTAGTCTGACAAACACACAAACTCAAAAAGAAGAAATTATAGGCAAGTAGGTAAAAGTGAAAGTTGCCCAGATATCAATAAGAATCCAAATCTTATGATATCCCTCTAAAAGAAGAATTAGAAAAACTAGTAGTCTGTTGTAAAGCAATTACCAGAACACAACCATCAGTATGATTACCACTGGAAAATCGTTCTGGCAAACAGTTATACAGAAGTTCCTTTACATGCCAACTTGAAAGTGATGTAAGCATATCCATTGAGGGCAATGAAGGAAGGCATTTCAGAAGTTCTTCTTGCAATTTGTGCAGATCAGCCTTCTTCACAATGCCATGAAAATGCTGAAGAGAATGAAGATCAACTACCTTCGGAACTTTCATGGCAGTGTATATGGTCAATGCCAGAAATAGGAAGAATCCAATCAAATGCCTGTAGTAATAACAATTTATGATTAGGAGTAAGAAAATTACATACAAATAAGAATGTGCGTTTCAGTGATCAATATTCTTAAAAGGGATTAGACGACAAAAGAAAAGCAAATGAATAAAGCAATGGATTCACATATTTTCTTTAACAACACTTAGATGGAGGAGGGAAAAGGAGGAGGAACACTAAACAGAAAAGGGCGAAAAGGAAAGGCACTGGCACAATTTTGTTGTACAAAAAGGCATATGACAATCCATGTGTATTTAATATTCATTTTCTGAAGCGTTCACAATAGCTTTTGAAAAATTTATCATCCACACAGCAAGACAGAGCAAATAGTCTATTCGAAGTAAATGGCATTTAGAAAATTGCACGTTTATTCTTTTAAATTAAAATCTGTTGCTTCCGTAATACATAATGGAGATAAGCTGCAATAATAGAATCAACCAATACATCCCCGGGATCTAATGAATGTTAAGAAGCAGTTCATTTACGGAACTCATTATGAACAAAAAGTCCAGGTCACATCCAATCCAATGGTCCTAGTTTTCCTTTCCAAATAGGCAACTTCAAACAAGTAACAAATTACATTTTCCGTCTGCAGCTGTACCAAGTAGTCTGTAAAATAATTATGATTAAGACACAATTTAATAACACTCCATCGCAGTCGGATTCATAGATAGTAATTATATCCTTAATTAGCCACTGCATGCCTTTTCACATCACAATTTATGGAAATTGTTAACACAAATAATTCTTGGCAACCTTATGCTAAGATGTACAGACAAGACATAAGAAATCAATATAATAAAAGCGATGATAAATTACATCTTTTAAATTCAATTTTCATCAACTACAGCAAGAAGTATTAAGAATAAGGAGGAAGAAACGCTAATTAAATAGTTTGATAGAAGAAGTCTTACGTCCAAACATTCAGTGTTTCATTATGAATGCTAAAGACACTGAGCAACGCCTGCTTCAAGGGCCATTCTGATCGGTAATGACCTAGAATGTATTCATTGTCTCTCAAGTAACCCGGCAAGCAGTGGTACTCAACCAGTTGGTACTTCACCTTCTTCCACAATCTTTTCCCCTTCCCCGCCCTAGCAGAACATCTCCCATGGTTCTCCATCGTTAATCCAGAAGACTCTACCATATCGTCATATTTCGCATGATGGCCAGCCATTCTCTACTACTGAACAAAGTGAAAGAAACTGTAAACACATACAATTACGAAGAAATATATTAAGCAGAGCTATATTCTGGCGTAGATAAATGTTGGCGTCATCCCATCAAAGAAATTTTCGCAAGCTATTCGATGCGTTCCAGATAAGAACAGGAAAGAAAAAAAAAATATTGGGAAAAGATCAAGATAATGCATAAGTACGTGAGAAACAAAAGATTCTTCGCTACATCTTCTATGCCCCTAAACATCAGCCTATGTGAGATCACAATAGAATATCAAATTCAGAAGATAATAGAATACCAACAGTCTCCAACACTGATCAAACAAAATTCCAAATAATACGAAAAGAATTACCTGAAGCCGAAGAACCACCAGCTAAGAACGACCCTCAGATGGAGACTCTTCTTGTAATATGTAATCTATTCAGAAATTTGTCCTGGCGAGGAAATTGAAGGCCGAAAAGAGCTGTAGTAAAGAGCGAAAAGAACAAAATATTGAAATACAGAGGGAGGGGGAGGAAAACGACCCCCCGGGGGGGGTAAAAAGGGCAAGTGGAGAAAATTCCAATTAGCTGACTGTGGAATGAAACGAATTTCCCAGCTATGCGGTGAGAGATTAACGATGGAAGAAAAGACGAGATCCCTGGACGAGATGCGGAGTCGTCGACGGACGGAGGAGTAGAATTATATATAAATACGTATGATTGTCTCGTCTGATTCGTTCGCTCCGATTTTGAAGGCGACTTACCTGGGTTCCTGGCTCTCCAGTTCTCTGGAGTCTTTGATCTGGAGTCTGAAGTCTGGACCGGGCGGGCTTCCATTTCGGTGGGAAATAAATAAAATTTATTTGTAAAAACTATTCCAATCCTTAATAAGTTGATTAATTGTTTATAAAAAAAAAGTTGATTAATTATTTGATTGATTAATTGAGTAGATTAAAAAAATTAATTTAATTATTTATTTATATAATTATATTTATTTTTCTTAAAATATTTTTATTAATATTATTCATTTAATGAAATCTTTAATATGTGTAACTATTATAAAGAGAACTATTTTGAGAAAAAATAAACAAATATAAAAATAAAATAAACAGAGTCTTTATTTAAAACCAAATTGAATATTAAATTAGTTTCTATATTAAGGATTGGAGATGTTGTTTAAACAGCTTGGATTTTTTTTTGGTCAACACAAAACAACTTAATTCTAATAAATTGGAAAACATGATGAATGATTAATATAAAATAATTATGTTGACAAAAAAATATATATGACTATTTTCCGTTCTTAATATAAAAGTTAGTTTGAAATTCAATTTATTTAAATATAAGAACTTAATCCACTTTATTTTTTATATTTATTTATTTTTCAAAGTAATCTTTATAGTAGTTATATGTGTTAAAATTTCATCAAATGCTAGTTCTAACTAATATACATGATTAGCAATGATATTTATTATAAATAACTAATCTAACAATTTTTTTAATTTATTTAAATAATTAATTAGTTTTTTTTATATTAAAGATTGAAAGTAGTATAATTAATTTTTTTTATTTATATAATTAAATACATGCAAATAAATATACCGACATCATATATGCAAATAAATATACCGACATCATATCATACTTAAATCTGAAATCACATATGGACATGATGAGTGATGTACAACTGACCGTTAACTTCGCCCTTAGGAAAGGGGGAAAAACTTCAGGCAAAAAAAAAAAAAGGAAGGGGGGAAAAACAGAAAATAAATGAGACTTGGATGAAAGAGAGGGGAAAATATCTTGGAAAGGACAAGGGGTTCGGGAGCATGCGAAAAGTAAGAAAGCGAAGATGTCCGCTCGTGAAGTTGAGTAGAAGTTAGTGTGCAGCACCACGTGGCCTAATATTCCGAAGCATATTACTCATACTTGTCGCCATTCTGAGGTCCCGTGCGCATTCAGCATGCCTTTCTCCCTCCTCGTCCGCAGCCACAATTAATAATATCATTCTCATTTTAAAATTTGAAAATTCATTATTAAAAAAATAAAAAAATAAAATGCTTTTACAAATAATTGAAAATATAAAATTACATCCTTTTAAAACGAGTTGCATCCCATCAAGGACTCGCTCAAAACTTGAGTCCCTGGATGCATTTGCAAAATCAATTTTCTAATTAGGGACTTTTTTATATTTATATTTATGTTGAAATCAATGTTATGCTAATTATATATCCACTTTAAACAGTAACCTAGTTTAATGTTTCATTTTAATGTTACAACAGAATTTAACATCAGTTCAATTATTTTATTATTTTATTCACCATAAGAATTTACCATTAAATATAAAATGAGCATTTGAATATAAATAATCTGACAAGATCACAAAATTCCAATTCGAATTATTTTCGCTTTAAGATGCCATCTAAAACAAAAGGAAATGAAAAACTTCAAACGAATTATCAAACTTTGATTTATCATTATGATTTTTCTTAATGGAGTATTATTATTATTATCATCTCCTCCTGGCCTTATAATGTTTCGTTTCCACTGCATAATTGCAAAAAAATTTCAAAAAAAAAAAAAATTGTTTATATTTTTTTTTTTTTGGTTACAAAAGAGGGCTGAACCCAAACTAAAAAATAAACTAACTCAGGTGGGATTAATTCCCACATTCTCTTTCTCCACACAAGCCCTAAGTAATCTGGGCAAAAATCATAAAAAGAGGATTTAGAAATTCCCAATTTAGCAAGAGCATCCGAAATTTCATTCCCGCCTCTACATATATAATTTAGCTCAACTTGCGATTGGAGATTCAGCATATCTTGGTATCTACATTATCATGAGGGGATGCAGTGTCTCTTGTTTCCTTCTTTAACAGCATATCAATCAAACTCTTGTAATCAGTTTAAAGCGCGAAATTTTTTTGCGAAAAAAATTTAAGTGAGTTAGGTTCTAAGCTTATCAGAGCCAGAGCATGTTTCTAGACTCAAAAAACACTTACAAAGATACTTATAGATCACCTACTAACAAGATTCTTATATCAGCAGTGGATTCAAACTTATGATTTTATGAGTTATGAATTGATTTCTTATTAACAGGACTAACTTTTATTGGTACAACCATCACTGTCTTGAAACCAAAATCCCAGTCTATTGCAAACCTTTGAAGATATATTTTAGCTTGCAAACACTACATTTCCCGATTTGATAAGAAAAGCCCACAATCCAGTGTCCGCTGTGATTTCTAATAACACCTATCCTGCATGTGCCCAATATCTTGACGCTGCTAAAAAAACGTTTGAAGAAAGTCAAAAACTTGATTATGTAACTGGGCCACGCCAAGGCCCCAACGCCAAATGGGTTCGTCTTTAGTCCACACTCACTCCATGCCCAATTTTCTAGATAATGTAAGCTTTCCTTTCTTTTTTTAGTAAAGATAGTATAATTTGTTCAAAAAAAAGATAATTGAAATATTATATTGATAAGGAAAAAAATCAATATATCTATATGTAATATAAAAGTGTAAAACTGTTAATAAGCCGTATTCTTTTTTTTTAATATACATAATAAGAAGGACTCCAAAATAAGCTATTATTTATGCAACACGTTACACAATACATTTTTGACACTGGACTTCATACTCCTTTTGTTTTTTGTTAGAAGCAAGCACAAGGGAAGGACACCCCATTCCGTCTCTAAGGATCAAACTAGACAAGCCTCTACGAGGCAACACAAACTTACACAAACCTTCATCATAGTGAAGACTAAAGTTCGCGAGCCAATCTGCAACAAAGTTATCTTTTTTGTACGTGTGATTTATTCACACCTGGGCATCTTTGTTTTGTGATTCTAACCAGAACCGAATAATTCTATTAATCACCGTCTTATCTTTCCATGCCTCTTGAAATAAATGAATTGCTACAAATGAATCACCTTCAATGATGATCCTAGTGATTCTCTGAGCTAATTTCAATTCATTACTATCTCCCCATAATTCTGCAAAAAGGGCATTGCAAGTTTCCAGAAAAATCACAAATCCAACTCCCATTCTCAGTCCTCAGCACACCCCCACACCCTGACACCCGGCGTCTCCTGGATTTCTTTAGTAGCACCATCAAAGTTAAGCTTCGCGCAAGCCACTAGGAGAAAAATTCCATTTAATGTTCTTCACACATCTGAATCTGCCTTTGCTGCCCCCTTTCTGGAAGTAGGTGTTACATTTCCCCAAATATTTTATGATGATCAGATTTTCATACTCTTAATTTTACGATAACCCAATGAAAAATAATGATGCTAGTATGCTAGCCCCAGTGTTTTTTATTTTTTGGCCTACGAGATGCTACCCCAATGTTAATTTATATCAATAAGTAAAAGAGAAAACCATCTTGCGGTTATTGTATCTTTTTTATTTTTTAATTTGCTACTTATATTTTTATTCTCTTAATCAATGCTTTAATTTTGCTTTATTATCACAGTTGCCCCCTATACAAATGTTAATGATACCGACATAGCAAAATTAAAGAATTTAATTCACAGAGGAAAATTCAAAAGTATCAAATTAAAAAGGATTATTTAGATACAAATTTGTCTTGAAAGTTTTTATTTAGGTGTATCAGGCACCTAGAAGATTTTCAATGTGTAAATTTTTTCTGAAAATTTAAAATAATAACAATCTTGTCCCTTATTATTAAAAAAGCTAATGTTGACCATTAAAATAATAATGTTAATCATTAACATTTTTAATGACAGGAGGCAACATTGTTATGATTTTAAATTTTCAGGATAAATTTGCAACTCACCTAACTCTCGTAAGTGAAAACTTTGAAAGCAAAATTTCACCTTGAATTATTTGTTCAACAAGAAAGATTGCTTGCGGGGCTGTGAATTTTGAAGGGTAAGTTGTAAATTGAGTCCGTAATACCCAATTTTAAAAGAAAGCCTTTTATAGATAACCTCAAGTTCAACACTTTTCACCTGTCACAGAATCAAAAGGAGGAAAAAAATCGATTCATTGAGAGGTCCATTGCAAAAGGAAGCTTCCTCTTTCAAGTCACTTTTTTGCGTTTATAATATGATTCGTAACAACCACCTCACGAGGTAGACAATCTCTGATTACACAGCAAATCATTCTCGTATTGTACCCACTGTCCTATTTGATAATATGTTCTGTGTGTCTCTCCTATTTGATATTTCCTGGTTCTCTCTTTGCGTTTTGCCCCTCCTTTTTGTCTCTTTCTTAATAAATTTTACTACATGCTTATATCTCAAGCAAGCTTTCAAATTGGAAATGGTTATCTTGTTTAAGCTTATATATGGCAATCTCTTTGTCTCTTCTCCAGTGGAGCCTCTTTATATTTCATCCTCCCATGCTGCTTGTCTCTGCCCTTTTGCTTCAAAAACTAATCAATTTTCTGTATTTGGCAGTGTGGCATTTGTGCTTGTTCAATTTTGATTAAAATGACAAGGTGGAATCTTATTTCAATGGACCACTCAATCAATCATGGAGTTACCATCAATGAGTAATTTTAAAGTAAATGATTGAAAATGATATTTAAAAAAAATGAAACACATGCTTTTTTAATTGCACGTTAATATATGCAAATTAATTAATAGTTCATATATTATAGATTTTTTTAATAAAGAGATCTATGTTATAAAATCAAAAGAGTTGTATAATTAAGATTACCGTTGAAGAGGATAGGGAATAGGAAACTAATAAAATGACACACATTTTTAATTGCACATTAATATATGTAACTTAATTAATAGTTCATATATTACAGATTTTTTTCGATAAAAAGATCAAATTTATAAGATAAAAAGAGTTATACAACTAAGATTACCATTAAAGAGGTTAGAGAATGAAAAACTAATAAAACATTAGTTTTGTTAAAAAAAATAATTTGAGAAAGATTGAAGCAGCATTTTGACATCCTTTTTTAAAATGCCATTGAGATGAGAATGATCATGTAGACTATTAATAAAATTTTCTTATAAGAAACAACATTAACCTGACTCAAGGATCTAGAGAGAAGTGGTGCTACTTGTGTAATTCCTGGAAAGGAGAAGTTCATATGTTGTAGATAGAGTCAAATGGAGTATGTCATAGCCTGCTATGTTATTTTACTTTATTTAAATAAACGCTGATGTGTTTGATTGACCTCATAATTCAAGCGTACGGCAACTTTGGATAAATTTAAATAGTTCACTTATCATCGAGGGTTGAATTACTTCTATTATTAATATTAAAAAAAAATCTAAGCAGTTAAAAAGACTAAACAATAATAAGTGATTCAAAATAAATATTTTTATTTTGCATGGAGAATATTCACACTCAACCCTAATTTCACAATAATTTTATTTCGGTTCTGTGTAAGTTATGTTGAGTTCAAAAAGTCATAACTATTAAGTGTTAAACATCCAACCCTTTAACTTGTTATAGAAGATAAGCCAACTGTTAGAATTCAAAGACAAAGCATGATGAACATTACGGCCCTCTAAATCCAACGGTACCCAGATTAGTACAAAACAGTTGCTTTTGTGCATCTGAACCTTCTTTTATCTCCATTGTGAATCCATACGAGTATGAAGATCTTGTACAAATATAATCTCCTACAGAAACAACGTCAGCTTGCATATTGTATTTTGTCACTTGTTTTTAACATGACAGAGTCGGATCTCATTCTCACAATGGCTTATTCAAAAAAAGAATCTTATTATTTCATGAAAAAATTCAACCAGTCTAATAAAAACTTTCCACACCTTACACTGAAAACAAAAAGAAGAAGCATCAACAACAAAAATTATTTCAATTGGTAAAGAGTCGGCTCATAACTCACAAAATCGTGAGTTCGAATCCCGCTACTGATATAAAGACTTTATTGGAGAGCAATATGTAAGTACTTTTACGAGCGTTCTCTGAGCCTGGAATCAGTCCTCATCTTGGAGAGATGAAGGCTCGGGACGAAACTCATCTAGACTTTCTTTGTATTTTGAAAAAAAAAAAAAAGCACACTGCACACACAATCACACCAACACACCAATGGGGGAAAAAGTAAAATGAAAAGAATCAGGAATGGAAAAATTGAAAGCAATTTCATGGCACTTGTTGGCCATCTTCTCTTGACGAAACACTTGTGAAGTCAAAGTCACGGGTTGTGATCCTTGCTGCTTTCTTGCATAGCTGCAAGATCAAGCACACAAGTAGGACTTAGGGGCAATGAATCTAAATTCGTTGCTGCAAAATGTTCTGATCGGAAACTCCTCTGTTTCATGAGGTTGTAACATTTCTGCACCATCTCCTGTGCTCAACATCAAAACCAACAAGATTGTCATTAAACGGTGGAAATTGAAAAAACCTTTATTTATGTTCTGTAACAACGTTGTTCAGGCTTACTCCGCTTATATTCTCGTGGAAGAAGCTTAGATTCTGTTCATCAACATATTGATTGGTTGTCCAAAGCAGAGCAGCGGCCGCTATTGCAGATGGAGGGTACTCTAAGAAATCGGTTACTGTTTAAAAGAAAAATAATCGAGTTATCATATAATTGTTTGGAAATATTGATAGCAGTCAAAGAAAAGGATAAAAACCTTAAAAATTGTACCTAAACATGTTCTGATTAGAATATCAGAGACACGAGAAATAATGTGATAGGAGGCAGAGCATGATAGCTTGGCCTTAGCAATGAAAAGATGAGCGAAATCGAAAGGAGTAACAGCACGCAATCGCCACCTGAGAGCGGCCATAACCAAAAGCTCCATTCTTTGAACTGTCTTAGGCTTAAACAAGAACCTAGGCTCTATCATTTGTAAGTCTACTAAAAGTGGCACCCTTGTTTCTTCCATTTTTGCCGCCACAGACAGGCAAGCAACGGCCACTAGCTGCAAAGGCCATGCTTCATCTTTCTGCACATATTAAAACCTTCATATTATGACAGAAATTTGCATTCTAAATTCTCTATCCAAATCATTCTCAATCTGAAAACTATACCGGCAGTGGGTGTGACAAAAGAAAACGATCAAGATAGTTCACAGATAGATATGCTGTCCCTGGTGTAAAACTGTAGTAACCTTGCACCTACACAATCAGAATTCAGAACAATATACATATATCTCAGCACCATTGCAGACAGGTCATGGATGATGGGAAGTTATATGAACGAACCTTCAGCATCCACTTTATGGCTTCTTCTCGAGCAGTTCTGAGCCATGCTTTTTCATGAAGCAGTGCAAGTGACTGTTGTCTTTCCTGTACTTGATCAACCTCGGAATCTAGTAAGGTTAAGACACAGCTTTCATCATCGGAATCCCATGGGACACTCGAAACCGCCAATGATTCACAGTTGGTAATATTGGAATCCGATGAAACCACCTCGCTAGCTGCTTCATTGCAGAACAAGTCAAGATTTACTAGGTGGTTCGGGGACACGGACATGGCGATTGAGTATGTGTATCAGCTGTAGAACAAAACAATGGAGAATACCCACTTGAAATTATTAGATTTATATGTGATTGTGTGAACATGTTACAAGAATCAAGATTACGTCATAAAGTTAATTTACAAGCCCTGCAAAAGCAACGTACCAAGGGGGACCCTGTACAGTTTCTCATGAAACTTCGTTGAAAGAGAAGCCAAGCTTGGTAGGACCGTTCCAAAGAGAACGGATGCTTCATCAGATGATTGTGTTTGTGTGTATATGAGAGCCGTCTCTATCATATTGACCATAGGATTGCAATTTTCGCATTATGCAACAGACATTAACTTATACACACACAGCTAACACCGATTGGAGAAATCACGGGTGGCAGTATGTAGATCAAACGCACCTACAGGTTGAACGCTCCTACTTTTGTTTTCTTTTGTTTTGTGAAGTTAAAGGCTATGATAGTAAGCCGTACAAGAAGAAACTTAGGTGCAAGTAGCAATGAGCTTGTCATACACATCAAACCATAAGAAGTTCCTACAGTCTATGGGAGTGAAGGCCGTTAGGTTGAATTCTTGTCATCATCATTATGACTATGACCATTTAATCTCGCATCAAGAGCTCCCTAATTTTATTAATGGTATTTATCAATTGGTGGTTACTTGAGTATTCTTTCTCAATTGATTTTAAAGCTTCTATAGAGTTGTTACACATACTAACTTTTCTTAATCTCAGGTCCGAATTAAGTTTGAGACGTTCAAGAATCCTCTTCCACCGGAACAAAGTGCTTGCAACTGAGAGCATAAAAGTTTCCTGTTGAATGCCCTAATATGGCATTTTGTCACATATTGTTAGACCATAGCATGTGTCAATATGTAAATCTATCTTGATTAAGTAGTTATACAACAATACTCACACATATTCTGTTATTAATTACTTTTCTGATCTTATTTATAAGTTACTTCCAACATGTTTCATACAAATCAAGAAAAACTTTAAATTTTATTAACTCTCATTTAAAATTTAACAACTTTCCAACTTTATCCATATTTAATATACATTATACCTCATGTAAATAAAGTCAACACAATAATAAATAAAAAATAAAATTATATCTCTATACAAAAAAATTTTAGGACTAAAGAATGTCTTCTCTCTCTATCCTATAAATAGAACCAGAGGAGTAAGTTATAACTAATCTATCTATGTATTTGATTATAAATACTTTGAGTCACTAAGTTTATTTTCCACACTTTCTGAAATCTTCACCTGTATTAATCAATATCAAGTAACTTCAGCTCTTTGGTTCGTTGATTTATCCACATCCAAGAGAACCCACCGTACTTTGGTAGGGCCGGATCCACCTAGATTGTTGACGTCTTTTTTTGCTCAGCTGCTAGTGGTGTTTCCATTTGCTTCCAATTTGGGGTCTTCAATGGCTTGCTAGGAGTTGGGGAAGATGATATCTTTCTAGATTGTTCTCTCTCTAGTATATTTTCCTGCATCTTGATTTCCACCAGTTTAATGAGCATGGGTGAAAATTCTTTACTATGCAGGTAATCTTATAGGTTTTTCATTTCCCATCTCTCGTTCTTGACATTTCATAGAATACAAACCTTCTTGCTATCGGAAAAAAGATGTGTATGTTACGCGTTGAATCTTTAACAAGTTAGGCAAAACTTCCTAAATTCTACGTAACATGAATAATATGAAATGATAACCTGATATAATTTGCTCATTACTTTGGCTTGTATCATGACAATATAATATTTGTCTATAGGCTATACTGAGTAGCTTGAGGGATGGAGTTATAAGTAAACCAAAATTATAAGGATTAAAAGATTAATTTTTTCCCCAAAAAAAAAAGTTGATCTTCTAAAAAAAAGTGAATATTCAAATCTTGATTTGGCACATTATGAGGAACTAGCATCTTGCTGTAGATTCAACCCCCATTTGTTCCTCACACACATATTTTTTTTTCTAAAGTTAAGGTATCCTCCTATTATAGGCAATCCTATTCGAGGTACTGTTAAGCACTAAATGTGAACACCTCTCCCAACAAAAGTTTAAATCTTGATTCACCATGTTGTGAGGGATTAGTCCTTTCTGTTAGACCCAACTCCAGTTGGTTGCTCACACATGCATGAGAGACTTGATGCGGATTACAGTTATTTGGGCTTGCAATGTGGGCCTGACGAAAAATCTCAAAGCCCAATGATGGTATTGGATTACAGGAACACAACATATTTTACGGCTTCGAAACCGGGTAAGTGCTGGGGCCTACAAAGTTTGGATCCAGTTTCCCACTATTTTTCCTCTTTCCATCTTTTCTGTTAACTTTTTGTTTTTTTTTTTCAGCCAACCATCTTTTCTGTTAAGTTAGTGTGCATAGCATTAATTAGTTTTAACTTTTAATCAAGCGGGTGTTTGGCATCCCCCAAAGTTGAATGGGTGGGGAAAAAGGGTGTTTTGTCCTTTATTTTTCTTTTTTTGACAAATTAATGCTCACGGTCTTTATCTTGATTTTTCGTTAATAAAATAATTTATAAAATTAAAAGTGACAAATACTTCTTTTCATAATTTCACAATTATCAAGAACACATGTTGTCATATATATTTATTTTTTTATAGTAAATTACGGTAAATTATACAAGTTTTCTAAATTTTAGCATTTATTTTCAGAATGTGCGTACTTTTCTTAATATAAAATTCGCAAATTTTCATGAATTTTGCTTCTAAATATATGCCGATGTGTCCTTTATTTTCAACATATGTAAGACTTTGCTTGTAAAGAATACAAGTCTTTCTTGAATTTTGTTGATATTATTCAAATTTTTTTATTTTGAAAAAAAAAAAGAACTTACATCAAATTTTTTACATTCATTTTATCAATTTTTTCAATTACACATGGTCATTTGTCCTATTTTATTCATAAAATAGAACACATGACCATAGGTAATTAGAGACCTTGACATAATATATATAAAAAATTTGACCCTGGTATTGTCCGAAAATGAAAATCTTGCCTATACTTTAAATTTTAAACATTGGAAACACATAGAAGCTTAATGGAATTAAAAATATCTGAGAAAATTTTAATTTTTAAAATAAAGTAGTTCAGTGAAATTTTTATAAAAAATGATTAATTTTTTAACACAATGACAGAGACTACAACTGTTAATTAGGCATCGACGACCACAAATATAAAAGAGGAATTAATGTGCAAAAACAACGGATGGTTAAGGGAAGTGATATTTTAACTCAACACGTACAGTCTAATCTTGTTTGACCTGCAAGTATCGTGGGCTGCTGCTGGCCATGCTTCCTCATTTTTTAATTAATTAGTTAATCATCAATTTGTTGTTATTTTAATTTTTTTCAAGGCAAGACAAAAACAGCCTGTGACGAAAAGATAAGGGCTAAGCAAGATTCAAATAAAAGTATAAAACTACGTCTCCTCAACGCTCAGCTGCTCCCTCAATCACCCGCCAGACACAGCTTAGTTTAAAAAACCAAACGAAAGAAAAACTCATTAGATCCTTATCAGCATGAAGAATACGTTAAGTTGATGCCCCATCTTGTCGTATTACCTTCCCAATACGAGTGATTTTCCCGGAACGACAGCAATAATATAAAGAGAAAGTCACTATACAATATACCAGAGAAGTTACATAATTACTAAAAAAATTTGATAAGTTTTAACGTAGAAAATGACAAAAAAATTTATACTGCTTACTTATTATTAAAAATTTTCATATTTATATTCTTTTTTTTTTACAACTTTATAGTGATTTCCTTTAATATAAAATGAAGAAGAGATTTCAAAAAATAATGAGGCATCATTATAACTCGTGGGAGTGTGGTGCCGTAGACTATATACAGATATTAGTAATAACAAATCTTATCTCATTAGGTGAAGTAGAGCACATAGAACAAATGATGTGTTCTATGAGTATATAGATTCATTGCAGGCAAAATCTTTAGATGGGTAGATTTACATGGAGCTTGAAAAATACTCCTCCGGTCCTAATTATAAGACCCAATTGACTTATTTGAGGAGATTAAAGAAGTAAGTTAAGTTAGTTATTTATAATAAATAAGTATTGTTATTACTAAAATATCCTTGCTAATTAAGTATATTGGCTAAAACTATCATTATTAGAAGAATTATCTTTGAAAAAAATGTATAAATATAAAAGAGAAAATGGATTGGGTCTTATAATTAGAACCAAATAAAAAATTAAATTAGATCTTATAATAAGAATCGGAGGAGTAATATGAAATGAATCTTTGAGTGACGATGAGGAGGGAGAATCTCAAAATGAGACGTCACTGACCTCTAAATATTCCAAAACCAGGTATCGATGTGATGATGCCCCGCAATAACCAAGAGTTGCTGGCCCGCGGGATGAGTCCCGAATTCGGAAGCCTGTGAGTTTAGACTTGATTCCATTACGTTACTTACAACAGCATCCCGCCAAAAAGATCGAGACTTTGAGGGTCTGTTTGGCTTAATAAGAAAAAGAAAAAAAAGAAGGAGAATTTAATGGAGGAAGAGAAAGAGTGGAATGATTTTAATATTACTTTATTTAGACTTATAAAAAAGAAGAGGAGAGGAGTTTTAATATTATTTTATTTGGTTCATGAGATGAGGGGAGGGAAAAATATTTTAACATGTACAATTTTACCTTTATTTTATTTAAAATAAAGACATAATAGTCTCAACATAATAAAATATGAACATAATAGTCATAACATAGCAAAATATTACCCTCTTCTTTCAAATTCTTTCAATTTTGGAGGGGAGGTTGAGGAGGAGAGGGGAGGAAATTTTTTTTAAAATTTTCCTTTCCTTCTTAAAATTTATATATTATCAAATAAGAAGAAAAGATTAAAATTTTTCTTTCTCTTTTTTCTCCTTTCTAAATCTCTCATACTAAACACATATAAAGAAAGGGGAAGAGAGAGAGAATGGTAAATAACTGAATCATTTATGAAAGTGGGTTCCACTTTTAATAAATGAACGAGACAGGCCCCACATTCTTCCTTATATAGAGTGCAAACACAGCAATTCGCAGACCCACTTCTCATAGCTCGCCCTCACAATTCACAAAACGACGACGATTCATGCTCGTCGAAACGACCCTCCCTTCCCTCCTTCATTGCATATGACTATATGATACAAGCTTTTATGAACATTGTTCCAACAGAATTTACCCTCCTCACGCTCGCAATCTTCTCAGGTTTAGCTCCGATCTTATCAAAGCTCAGCCAAACCGACCATTGCTCAATTAAGAGGCATCACTTATTATAAGCTCATCACTATAATTTCTCGGTTAGCGGTAACAGTTGGTCACATCCATCCATCAGCTCTCCCTTGATTCTTGGCGTGCGTCAGTGAACGTGGAAGAGCGTCAGATTCATTTATAGCTCACGCTCTCTCTCTGTGTCTCTCCGTAAGCTGATCTCTCTCTCTCTCGTTTTTTTTTTTTGGTTTTTAATGCGTCTCATTCTTCCATCAGAAACAGTTACCCCTGACCTGCTTAATGCATGCTTCTCAAACGCCTTCCCTGTTGAAACGTAACGCGACAATTGAATTGAAGCGTTTTCATTGTTATTCTGCTCAGTAGGTGTGCTGCGATCGACTTGAGTTCCGATCATGGGGAATTGTCAGGCAGCGGAGGCGGCGACGGTTGTGATTCAGCATCCCGGGAATAAGATCGAGAGGATTTACTGGTCGGTGAGCGCTCACCAGGTGATGAACTCCAATCCTGGTCACTACGTTGCTCTCGTTGTTACTTCGCCCACCCTCAAGTCCGAGAATGGCGCGCCATTGAAGCAGCTCAAACTTCTCCGACCCGACGATACTCTGCTTATGGGCCAGGTTTATCGCTTGATCAGTTTTGAAGGTTCGTAATGTTGCTGCTACTATATTACTCTCGCTGTAGCTCTTCTTTGTCGCTGCTTTTTCCTTTACCGCGAAAGTTTTTGGATCCGCAGATGTATTAAAGGAGCTGTCTGCAAAAAAATGCGTTAAACTCGGGAAACTGCTGAAGGACAGAGGCGGTCTTGGCGTTCACATCAAACACAGAGACTCCAGAGCACCAAATCCGAGTCCGAGTTCGAGACCCGATTTTGCTCCCTTGAAGGTAAATATCATATGGTGCTCTGTTTCGAAGTGAATAGTGCTAGCCTAAATCACATAAGACTCGAACATATTTTTCACTCAAATGATGAAGTGTTAATAATTGAGGTTCAGCATTCTACTTTGATCGATTCTTTTTGGGGCGTAAGAATTGTTAGTGATTTGATAACTAACGCAGGGATCACGTTGCACAATGGAAGGCATCTTTACTTTGCATTTTTTACCTTGTTCTTTTTTTTCAGTGGGTAAATTTATAGAAAACCTTATCTTCTTTGCCCCTGGAAGAACCTGATAATTGTTTAATTAAGCACGAATCTCTAGGCTGATCTTTTTATTTTGTTCAGCCATATGTGTTAGTCAAATTTGAAAGAATAACTAATCACATCATGAATATGGAAGAGATTAGCGTGCCTTACCATTGCACGTTGATTCGGATGCATCAGGAGCGTGCTCATACCATATTCTCTTGCTTTTAAGAACTAGAATCATTGCGAGTGCATGCAATGATTGTTTTGATTTGCGCAAAGCTGTTTGATATCTAGCATGGCTATCTACAATCGATTTAAAGTCTTATTCAGATTTTCATGGGGACAAGCTATTAAACAAGACAAAAAAATTTAATTTTGTTTGCGTGCTATTAATGTTAAAACTTTGCCATCATGATGATATAAAATAAAAATAACATTAGGTTTGTGTTGCAAGCTTTACCTAGGTACATGATTGGCACACTAATTACTTTGTCACAAGATTTTGACTTCTAGGGTAATAGTAAGCGAGAATCGTACGTCAAACAGTGCATGCTCCATTATCCAAAGGATAATACTATAATCGTAGTGCTTTTGTTTGGTTACTTAACCACTTTTCTAAGTTTCTTCCCATTTCCCCTTCATGAGCACCACCTAATTTTAAAGTGACGTCACGACCGCCTTTGAGCTAATCACATATGATGGCGAGGATGCTTTTTGTCAAAGAAATCAATTCAAGCTGGAATTCTCTTGAAAGTTATTTCATTTACAGTAGTTAGTTTCAAATTCTCAGTCAGCTGATTATATTATTATTCGCACATGTAATCTTTTACCATCAAAGACAGAAAGATGAGCATGTCAATCACATTAAAGTTAAAACTTTGAAAGAAAATAATAAAAAAAAAAGGTAAAAAGATAAGGGATAACGATGTCACGTAAAGTCGTGCTATACTGCTCTGCACACTATTCATAAGGATGGGTGTGTATCAAAATGAGATGTCGTTTTCTTTTTGCCTTCATCGCTCTCCTTCATAACGTGTGTCTATCCAATTGCGCATAGCCATAAGTGGCCTTTATTTTATGTGTGTCAGGTGGAACAGGAGATTCACCGAATGGGAAGCAATGGCAGTGGTAGCAGCAGTCACAAAGTTGTGGGAAGACAATTTGGTGGTGGTGGGGGGCAATGGAGGCCAGCCTTACAGAGCATTGCAGAAGTTGGAACTTGAACGCACTATTCTGCCCTCGACAAATTACAAGCCGCAAACCAACCTTTCTTTTCACTCTTTCCAATACCATCATACAGTATCCGTCCTTAATTCTTAGAATTTTCCTGATATAATAGGGTGGTTTATGATGTAGCTTTCTTTGGAATGACACGTTTACTTCTTAGCTTTACATATCAGCCCCTAACGGCCTAACCCAATTAGTGTCGTACGTGTAATAGCAATTGCCTTTCCGTCTGTGAAATATTGTCGTTGTTCTCTTTTGTTGAAGTGTAGAAGTTTGCTTGGTAATTTGATAGTGAACTGGTTCTTGGAACGTGGATGTCCTGCGGGCAACCAAAAACGGCTTTTGCATTTTTTATTTTTATTTTTATTTTTAAAACTGTGAGCCCACGGAACCAGGAGGCTAGATTTATCTTAGGTGGTCCTGCCCCATTTTGATAATTTGATTCGCTCTCGTGTATAAACAGAGACGTACGTCTATAAAACTGTTTTGCTTCAAAAGTTTGACGGTGGCATTTATTCCCACACGACCATGAGCTGGAGCTGAATGCCTGTCTTGTGATCCGACGAGGCTCCGATCACACCCCTCTAGACGTTTTCTAATGATTTTTTTTTTTTTTAAAATTCGTGATGCACCATAAATGAAAGAGACCGCAAGCAAGGGCCTAAAATCAAGAGGTAAAGAGAATAGAATATGGAATGAACGTAAAAAGTGATTTTGAAGAGAAAATTCTGTATTCTTCATATCAACTGGATTTCAAATCAACCGAGCAGAAGTGAAGAACATTAAATTCATATCTTTCTGTTGTTGGCAATGAGGATAAAGGGGTTTGTAAGGGACTTTTGTTCTCTTAGTCCATTCTTGATGTGCTTTTGGTTTTAGAAAATCTGTGCACTTTACTCGAGCAATTTTCTGTTTTTGGATTTATCAAGTAAATATATTCTGAAGTGATAAAATGAAGGCACCAACTGCACCATGATACATGTTTTTTTAAGAAGAAACAAAATATCCATTCTCGTCTCTCTCCGCATACTAAATATTAGACTGTGATGAAACAAAAGGCGCAAATGAGCATTTGCCTTGGCACGCCTCCATAAACCTAGCTAAAGCTTTTTATGGAACGATGATCACTTTCATAAAATGGGCGAAAGCTGGATTGGAATTTTTAAATCTGATGAAGGCAATATATAACATCCACTTTGGCTCCTTATGAAGGATAAATCCACAGCAAGGGTTGCGGACGGAGCAAAGAATGAAGTTGTCCACTGAGCAGAGGAGAGACAAATTAGAGTTGAGAATAAAAACAAAGATAATGCACTGACTCAAATCTCGGGATCCGACATGTTTGTGTTCCTCTGCTAATAGTGCTGCCTCCACTATAACACCATTCATAAATATTAAAGATTTGCATGTAGTACGTACTTTTGCTTTTAATTTGATGTTTGTTGCTTTCATCATGAGTCAATAATGCACTCACTTTTCCCCCTTCTTTTCCCACATTCTTGCCTTTTCCCTCAAAAGCTTCAAGATCTTTGTTCTCAAATGTGTCTACCACTCTTCTTATTATTCACATGCATGATGCGCCTTCTTCCCTGTTTACCACCATTCGAACACGACACCTAGCAGCCTCGCTGTAACACAAAATTAAAAAGCCCCTGCATTTCGTTTATTTGTCCACAATAAATACTCTATTATTCGTTTGCTTCTTTATTCAATGTCAGCTCTGTAGAGCATTAGATTGATTGGTGAAAGTTGCTGTATTTGATCTGGACTATTTTTCTTTTTCTGTTAAAAGGGAGTCTCCTCAACTATCAATTAAAGAATTATGATTTAAAATATAGCAGTAAAAAAAAGCTCGAATTCAGATTTTTCTATATTTTATTCAGACCTGTTGGTATTTAAAAATTCCTAATGTTTGTAATGGCCAGCAAAATCATGGTTAGATTCTAGTGGTGATTTTTTTTCCCTGAAAGCTACGTACAATTGACATCTCCCCTTCCCCGTTGATCTTTTATTCTGTATTTAATTTCAGGAAAAAAATTATAATTTTTTCAAAAATGAAAAATGACTTTTTTTGAAATTAAAAGTTTAGTATTAGACCTTTTTTTTTATACGTGTAAGTATCCTCCTATTAAGAGCACTATTTGGCACTAAATGTGGGTACATATCTCATTAGGAATTTGAACATTAGTTTGCTACGTTGTAGAATACTAGTCCTTTTTTTTTTTGGGTGACAGAGGATGGGCTAAGCCCGAATACTAAGTGTGATCAACGTATCTTGGCACTCCTATTCCTAGCAAGTACTCCTTCAGAATTTCCTGGACAGCCTTTGGTGGTGTGAACCAAACCAATTTCTGCTCCGTTTGGCTTGCACCAAGGGATGCTATTTTGTCGGCACATCTGTTTCCTTCCCTGAAGACATGATTGAGTCGAACATTCCACTCTCCCGACAGCAACTCCTGAATAAGTCGGTAAGCTTCACTTCTCCTTTGTAGTTTTTTGTTTATTGCCTCAACTACTTGTAAAGCATCGTACTCTACTTCTACATTCTTGAACCCCATCTGCCAGTATATTTTGAGTCCCTAATATATCCCCCAAAACTCTACTTCCAGTGTTGTGCAGCTTTGCAGTTTTACCGAATATCCTTGCAACCACTCTCCACAATGCCCCCTTATCACTCCCCCACAGCCTGCCGTTTCTCCATGTGAGCTCCATCCATCCGAGTTCAGCTTGCACCATTACTTCTCGGGTGGCTTCCAACTTATCATTATTATCTCTCCTCTTCTCTCCTCGCTTACTCCAGCAACAGATTTGTTCTTGTAGTTCCGAAGATAACTATTAATAATGTCAGCTTTGTTATACGGTCTAACAAAATCCTGATCATGTACTTGGAGATTTCTCCATTTCCAGATTAGCTAGCATCCAATAGCAAATCTCTCTGGCCAATCATAATCCTTTATTCTTCTCCCCTTGTTTTTAATGTTTCGTTGCAACTAATTTCTTCCATTTACTTCGAAAAATAGTCGATCATGTTTCTGCCATTCCATTTTCTTCCACACCTGTTGGGCATAGGGGCAGTCTGATAGTGTGTGTAGCCAATCCTCACGTGCACTATAACTAATTCTGAATATATCTAAGCTACCATTCCATTTGCCTATAATTGCTTCAGTAGGTAGCCGCTGGTTGAACATGATCCACATGAATGCTCTGACTCGCTTTAGGGCCTGCAGTTTCCATAATTGTTTCTAGGGACTCCATGTCATTGATTGCGTCTCATTTCGTAACCATTTGTAGGCATGAGCAGTAGTGAAGGAGCCATCCTTGCTGATTTCCATACTGGTTTATGCACTTGGTACTGCTCCTCCCACTCAATATTGCTCTGCAACGTTTCTCTCAATTTGACTAGCTCTTTCCATAGTCTAGAGTCTCCTTGCTTGGCTTGAAACATTTCTCCCTCCACTGGTTGCCTATCATACTTTCCTTGCAGTACACGAACCCATAGTTCATCCGGGCTTTTATGCATCCTCCACATTAATTTTAACAAGAAAGCTTCATTCATCAGTGAGAGTTGTTTCACTCCCTGCCCTCCTTCCACCTTCAGCTGGTAGACAGATTTCCAGGCGATTGGATGCCATTTTCTTTTTCCATCTTGTTCGCCCTATAGAAATTGTCTCTGCACCTTTTCCACATCATCAATCACTCCTTGTAGAATGTGGTCATATTGCATAGGGTAGAGTGCCCTGGATGATGTCACTGAGTTGATTAAAGTCATTCTTCCTGCCAGAGACAGGCTTGCTGCTTTGTAGCCTTGTAGCCTTTTCTGTACCTTAGACACAATTGATCTGTACTTGTCTTTGCATCTCCTGAGAAAGGAGAGTTCAGCTCCTAAGTATTTTCCTAACTCGTCAACTTGTTTGAAGTTACTCCTATTGCATATAATTTTCCTGGTGTGCGTACTTACATTTGGGGAGAAATAAATGTGAGTCTTTTCTTCGCTCACCTTGTGTCCTGAAATTTCACCAAAAACCTGCAAACATTGTACAATAATATCAATTTGGTCAAGCCTTTTCAACCCACTTTCAAGCCTTTCTATTTTCTCTCTCTCACTCTATCCATGATTAAGTGTGTGAGTTTTTCCATGCCGAGCACAAAGAGATAAGGGGAGATAGGGTCTCCTTGCCTAAGACCTCTGGTCGGGTTCATCTCTTCAAGTTTTTCTCCATGCCACAGAATCTGAATGGAAGGAGTGTGAATACACTCCATAATTCTATGGACCATCACCTCAGGGCATTCAAGCTCCCTCAGCACTTTTTCCATGAATTCCCAGCTTATTCTATCATATGCTTTCTCCAAATCAACCTTAATCACCATAAATCCTTTCCTCCCTTTTTTTCTCTTCATCGAATGTATCATTTCATTCACAATAACAACGTTATCATGAATGTTTCTTCCTAGTATGAAACTAACTTGGAAGGGTGACACTATCTTGTTCATGATGTTTTTCAGCCTTTTAACAATGATCTTGGAGAGGTTTTTGTAGATGACATTGCACAAAGAAATCGGTCTGAATTGATTGACTTTCTCAGGATTGTCGATCTTAGAGATGAGAGAGATGAGGGTAGAATTCACCTTCTTAATATTTTCAGGATTTTCCCACAAACTCCTCACCGCTTGACTCACGTTGTTTCCCACTATTGCCCATTTCTTCTGGAAAAACACTGCTAGATAGCTATCGTCTCCCAGCGCTTTTACTCCTCCTACTGGAAACATTGCTTGTTTTATCTCGGTGTCATTAATGGTTTCTGAAATTTCTTTCCATTCCTCCCCTGACACTCTCGAGCAAGTGTGATGTGTTTGTATCCAAGGTTTACTGATATTATCTTCATGGAACAGCTTCTTAAAAAATTCATTCACTATTTGACCCACTTCCACTTTACCTTCCACCCAGTTATTCGAATCATCTCTTAGCGTTGTTACTCTGCTCCTTCTCCTCTTGATATTGGTTTTTGTGTGATAGAAGGAGGTATTTCTGTCTCCCTCATTGAGCCATTTAGTTCTGGCTTTCTAAAACCAGAGGATTTCTTCCCTTTCCAGCACTTTATTAAGTTCCTCTTTAAGCTGTAATTCCAGTGATTCCAATTTCCCATGTTGTTTCCCTTGCTCCACCTTCTGAATTCCTTCTATTCTTTAGATAAGTTCTCTTTTCCTTTTTCCAATGTGGCCGAAGACATTTTTGTTCCAATGCTATAACTTTGGTGTTAGTGAGGCCAGTTTTTGTTCTATTTCCCCTGATTCAACCCAGCACATTTCCAGGAATTTTTTAAAATCAGTGTGTCTTAGCCAAGCTGCCTCAAATCTAAAGGGCTGTTTTTCTCTCCTTCCTCATTCATCTTCCAGGTGTATCAAAAGAGGGTGATGATCTGATTGAATACGAGGTCCTATCTTGACAAAAGCTTCATTGAATTTTCTTCTCCATTCACTGTTGCGCAGTGCTCTATCTAGCTTTTTATAAAGCCGACTCGCATGTCTTATAATTGGTCCTATCCAAGTGTATCTAGGTCCTTCTAATCCCATATCAATCAAATTATAAGAGTTGATGTAGTCACAGAATCTCTGGCATTTTCTATCATTCAGTCCCACACCCCCACATTGTTCATGTTGATTTTTTATATCATTGAAGTCTCCTGCTAACAACCAAGGTGAGCAATTACTTTTAGCAATGTCTTTAATTCTCTCCCATATTAATCTTCTTTCTTGTTCCCTCGGGCTAGCATAGATTGTAGTAAATCTCCAAGTATCCCTCCCTAATCCGGATATTTCGTAGTGTAAAAATTGTCTATGGGCTTCCAGCATTCTAATCTTTATTTCATCTTCTTGCCACAGGACCCAAATGCCAAATGACATACCATTAGCTTCCACAAGCAATTGTTTTTTAAAGCCCAATCGCTTAATAACCTTCTGTGCCATACTCCCACTACATCTTGTCTCTAATAACACAACAATGTTAGGACGATATTTTCGTCTTAATTCCTTACATTCCAAACCATTATCATGGAAATACTATTAGAAGTAAGGAACTTACCAGGTTAAGCATATCCTCTAATTCTGTTGAGTTAAATCACCTCTTTGACCATTGCTCGATCATTCACCTCCTTGCCCCGTGCCTAGGTCATGCTTTCCATCTCCGAGTTGCCCATTAATTTCCCTTGGTTCATTGAGTCTGGAGGTCTTCCTTCATCTAGTTCCATACTGTCTTCTTTTTTCTCGGGCAGACTCTTCAGGAAATGGGTCACAATATTTTTCTCGTGACTTTCTGCCCTCAAGTCTATTGGGTCCTGTTGATTTTCATTACATGGGTTCAGTGAGTTTTGTTGGGCTGGTCTCCTCATTATCTCCTCTTTTCTCCCTTCAGGCCCATAATTTTCCTCCCCTCTCAAGCCCATGTTCTTTTCCCTGCCATTTTTCAAATCTATTCACTTTTCTTCTCTCTCTTGGTCAGAGTCTTTTCACCTTGTCTGCACACCCTGCTTTCGACGTTGCCTTTCCCTTGGTTTCTTTCGATCCCCTTGTTCTCTCCTTTTTTTCCAGGTCTCGTCTGTTCCAATGCTCTTCTTTTTTGTACGACTCAGGCCCTGCTTCTTTTCTCCCTTCCTGACCACATTACTTTCTATCTCCTATAGCGGGCACCTGCTAATCTGCTCTGTCTCTTCTTTTTCCATAATATCCTCCTTTGACTCTAGTGCTGCATATCTCGGGGATAGCCCCACTTTAGTAGGTGTTTTGATGTCCTTTTGACAACCGTCGATTTGTTTTCCCTCTTTAGCAGTGTTCCTTCTTCCTCGTCTTGTTTCCTGTACCGTCATCCACTCTCCATAGACCTTCACCGGAGAGCTTGCCGGAAGTTTAGTCGGATGAGACCCCTCAACCACTTTTTGTTTCTACATATTTGCTAGCGCTTGATTATTCTCCTCCGGTTGCCTTTTCTGTGGACAATGGTCTTTATCATGACCGAACCTTCCACAGGAGAAACATATGAGGTGGAGGCCTTCGTATTCAATCTTCAGCTCATTCCCATCCACTGTGTATGACGAAAGCAGGGGAGCATTTAGGTCTATCTCCACACACATACGAGCATACATTGTTCTGGCTCTTAGGAGAGTCATTTCGTCTACTTTAATTGCTGTTCCTATCTTGTTTCCCAGATTGTAGAAGAACTTATTGTCATAGTAATCTCCTGGGAGTCTTGGCAATCGAATCGAGGCTACTATCTTTTGGATCTTTTCATTCCGTATGTTGAAGTTCCTTTTCCATGTTGGCACTATCAGGTAGTGGTTTGCTATTAGCCAAGGGCCCCCTTCGAGCACAAAGAAGTAATCATCGCGAGATTGGAAAGTAGCTATCATATAGCCATTTCCAATGTCCGAGAGATTGACGTTCCCTGACTTTCCCCACATAGCCTTCACCTTCGTCCTCAGTTGCATAAATCCAAGAGACCCTCCCAAGAGTTTAATGATTAGAGAATCCTGCCATTTCATCTCCAGTCTCCTTTCTTTTTCAGAAAATTCAAGTCTTGGGCCCTTGTCTGTGTCAGTGACGGTCACTCCTTCTGTGAGTTCTTGCTCGTTCAACATCAACAGATTTCCATCCCACTGGTCCTCCAGTTCCCTTTCCTATTCGCGCCTTCTTTTCTACTCTATACGTGGTTTCAGCGCATCTCGGTATGAAATCCCTAGTTGCTGTGTAGGAGGCACTCCCCCTTCTTCTTCTAACATCCAATCCTCCTCTCTTTGGGCCAGTGAAACCTCCCTAGTAAATCTTCTAGCAGTTCTTTGCATCTTACCCCTTGTTTTCGTGTTCATTCCATTTTCCTCTCCATTCCCCTGTCCAGAGGTCTAAAGTAAGGTTTGCCTATTTACGTCCATCTCATAGGTGCTCGATGCAACTTCCTGTCCTTCTTCACTCACCTGCAGCTCACCCATGGGGCGGTCTAGTGGGAGTTTTTGAAGGTTTTGGTCAAATAAGTCCATGGAAAAACTGAGTGCATCTCTCTCTAACTTTCTTTCTCTATTGGATAACCTGTCAAAATGCTTTATGTAACACCTCACATAATTATATCAATATACGCAATAAAATATTTAATTTAAAAGTCCATACATATTTTTAATACTGCAATTAAGTTAAAATTTCAAAACATTTCTAACATAACTTAACAACATAAACTATTAAAGTCTTATAGTCATGGCAAATAAAAATATAACATAGCATGTGCTTGAGGAGCACAAAAGCCTTCACGGCTCACTCTATTGGTGCCTTCCCTTGATTCCTACTAGATCCTTCGCCTGAAAATTGTTAATATAGGGGGTGAGATCTAACGTTTTAGTAACTACTGAAATTCTAACCTATACAAGCAAATCACATATGATAAACCAAAAATCCGTTTATATGTGTGTGTATAAATATATTAAAAATCACGGATTTGAGACATCCAATTCAATTTCATTTTTTTTTCCAACAATATACCAATATCATTTTTCTAATATATCCAAAAATAATGCAATATGCTGCCTCCCTTATATCACCGTCCACCCTTATACCGCTGACTGGAGCCATAGGCTAACACATAGTCCGATAGGAACTAATCCATTTTACTGAATTATTCCAAGCTCACCGATACTAGAGATATATCCGGCCAAAGATATAGAGCTCAAGCTCGGACTATGGCTCTCCTCCTTTGTGAATAGGGAGGTGTCACATGTCCCACAGCTCCAATGAATTCCCGGCCAAAGGAAAACATGGAAGAAGGGGCCCTGACAAGTGCCACCACTGTGCACCGAGTGATGGCATACCACGTGGTAATTTCATATCCATGCAATCTCCTTCTATCCTTAGCCCAACAATGCATGTCAGATGCCAATAATGTTACATCATAAATACGTCCTCAAATATTTTAAAGATAAGATAGCAATAAAACTTATATACCATTTAATAACAACTCATGACAATTCCTCAGCCATCAATATATTTAAACATTGATCATAATTAATAGCAATAAATCTTGACAAAATCAAATAACATATCAAAACATTTATTTGAAATCATAATACTACTTTTCAGTATGATATAAAAATTAGTAAATCCACAATATAATCATACACAATTCACATGTATAAGAAAGAATTTTCAGAGTTACCTGGTACTCTTTAGCTTACAAAAATTCACACAAAGATTACTCCAAAATTCTCAAGTCTACAAAATTGCACATAAATATTTATTAATATAAACTCAGAATTACTCCAGAGCTACTCTAAAATTCTAAGACTACCCTCTAAACCAAATTTCATAAACATATTAACTCTCCCAAATCTAGGCATTTATAATAGAATTATTTTGAAAAATAATTTACATATAAGGCTATTTAAATTTAACAAAAGTATATATATATATATTTAATTATAAACAAACTATAGCTTTATTTAATTTTACAAAATTCTCAATTTATAATTTTTCAAGCCTTCAAAAATTATTTCAACATATATCTTTAACTTATTCAATATTTAAACCGATTAAAACCTCAATAATATATTAAATAACTCAAATAAATTATTTAACTCAAATTTAATCGGTAAAAACATATTACAAGTCTAAATAACAAATTTTTCAACTAAAATCTTAGTTTAGAATTCTCAAAGTAATCATTCAACAAAAATAAACCGATTAAAATTCCTTAATAATGGATCTTTAAATTTTACGGTCATATATTGTCAAAACTCCATATTTACTCTATACTCAAACGGTAAAATTTTCTCTAAACATGATAATAATACTAATAATATAAAGCTATAAATATATAGGAAATATTCATAAAGAAAATATGATAACAAGAAGTAGTTTTGTGTACCTAAATGATCTCCAAAACCGTCAGGTACTCTGCAACTCGACTCTCTCTCTTTTCTCTATGCTTCTCTCTCTCTTCTCTCTTCTTTGCTCTCTTCCTCTTCCGTCTGCTCCCTCCACTTGAGAATCATCTGGGGTGAATGTATTTAATAGCCCCAGGTTCAATTTTTTCCACTGCCTACGCCTTATCCTATTTATCTTGCAGTCGTCCCTCCCCCTTCTTTTTCCTTCTTCATTAATTAACCCCCCCAAATTTCAACTCACCGTGGAAGGGGTTTTTTTTTTTTTTTTTTTTTTACTCATAAAGTATTATTTTAATAAGATATTATAATAAAATATTATATCTTTTTTTTTTTTGCACGTTACACTTTACCAAAGACTAGTCCTTTTTAGTAGACCCAGCATATTGGTTATGAGACTCTTTTTGAGTTGCCCTATTATTATTCTTGTTTTTTTTTTGTGGTAATTTTTTTGTGATGAGTTTTTCGGTCTTTCATAAAAGCAAGAAGGAAAAACTCCAACCCTAAATGCCTGGGCTTTAGTTATATGGGCTAACCAAACCTAGGAATCAAGATCTGGATTCCCTTGCATTGGCCTGCTATAACTTCTTTGGGTCCAGTAGCGTCATTGTGGGATCTTCGAAAAACGCCCTTCTCTCACCCAAAAAAAAGAAGGGGGAAGCAGAAATCAAAGTGCCTGTCAGGCCCGAATGCCCGGAGTTTGTACGAAATAGCAGAATTACCCCTAACTTTTGACGTATTTTCAACGCGCGCTTTACTCTTCCCCTACCATCCCAGCCATGGTGGTCACCCTGCTGTCCCCTCGCTCTGTTTGGCTCTTCTTTTTCCTGTGGGCTTCTGCTGTAATCCTTGTATCAGGCCATGAGCATTCCTTATGTATGTCTTGCTTTGCCCTCTTTTTGCTGTCCAATTTGATTTGGATTTAAGGATGGGTTTTCACCGTCGCTGTTAGAATCCATAAATAGTAAATACTAGAACTAGAATGAGATGGCTTCTAGTAGAAATTTTGTCTGCCAGGGTACTCTCACAATGAAATGGAAGTTTGATTCATTTATTCTTTCTCTTCTTAACGCAAAGATGGTTACATCTCGAGAACAAATGACAGTTAATTTCAATTGACAAGAATGAGAACAGATAATAGAGCCTCTTTAACCCAAACAATGTACGGCATAATTAAGTTCGGATTTCTAAGATACTCAAGCAACAGTAAGCTTCCTCTTCTTGTTTAGTGCTACTATACTATTATTGTTACTAGTATTATTATTTTTGAATGGTGTCGTTAGCACCACCATCATTAATATCATGTCTGTGGGTGTAAAATCTATCTAAGAAAGGTGGAGAGGGGGGCTAGCAGGGGCCATGGCCCCCAATTTTTTCATTTTTTTTTTCTTGTGTTGTAATGTATTCTGGCCCCCTCAAAATTTATATAAACTCTTTATTATATGTGCCTTTTGATCTTGACATCCCTCGTTTGCCAATCTTGGTTCTGCCTATAGACAGTGTGGCTCATTTCTCAAACTCTCTGCAAAGTATAAGACCAATATCTGGTTGTTATTATCGTTGTTATTATTACAAAGGAGGAACTAAGTCTTCGGCAGCAGAGATCTGTTTTAGGACCCAGGACTCTTACATCTCCAAGGGAGGTGCAATTTGGGTCAAGACCCTCCTTTTTCATAACCTTTATTGTAAGTTTAGGTCTCAGGCTTTCGTGTTGGTTAAGCAAATGTTTTAAGAAATGAAGTGCAAGTTTGCTGACCATTTTCCCCTATTCTATGACATATTGCTCTTTGGAGGAAGGGTTGGATTTTGGGTTTGGCTTATAATTCTGTTTACTACAGCTGTACTCCACTGTCATGCTTGTAGTGGGTGGATGTTGGCCTCTTCTTATTCAGTAGAAATCTTAAGTCATAAGCATTTTGAAGTTTTTTCTTATGCTTCTGCTTTGATTTATCCTCTTTTTTTTTTTTTGGTCATTTTCTAGTTTTTAATCAAAATAACACACTGCAACTATCACGGGGCTTACCTGTCGAGAACTCTCCTGGTTCTAAGCCCGGTGCTAAAGTGTTATGCGAAAGAGTTTATATACATGGACTATCAAGGTTCCAAAACCTGGGGAAATTTGCCCACTCCCTAAAGGTAAAAGTGCTGCCCACAAATTCAGATGTTCGCAACCCAATCATTGAGATATGCTTTCACAGGTACGTATGAGCAGTAGTACATGCCCTGTGTATGTTTCTTTATGTGGCTGTAATCTGCGCATGGTTGAGGCCTGCATTTTAGTTTTCCTGTACAATATAGTGGTTCTTTGCATAAACTAGATTGATGTGTGGACATGATCAACATTTAATCATCGTATACAAAAAAAGTGTCTCTTACGTTAAATCTGAATTTGATTATTCAAATGAAAGAGCTTTCTATTCTCTTATAATGAATGTATGATGGATGAGACCTGCAAAACAATAATTAAAGTTGGTTTCCACGTAATTGTGTATCTCGTGCAGGAATGTGTCTATTAGTGTGGGGATGTGTCCACAAGGCCAGTGGGAGAAAGTTAACAAGGGCTCTTGGGTTCGGTCTATTTCTCCTTTTGACCACAAGCTCTTAGATATACGGACTGGTGGCTCTACGCTGGAAAACTTTGAGGTGACCATTGAAGAAGGTAAATCCTCCTAGGTTTATGTATTTTTTATGATTTTCAGTTTTTTTAAGTAATGTGGAAATTTATCTCTTATAAGAGTGGCGACCTTCAGTACTAAGATTCGTTTTACTCCTTTGCAGAATTCAATCTGTTCCGTATACTTTTCTTAATAATTGGCGTTATCTTGTTGAACCTGGCATCCTTTCTGAGCAAATCATTGACATTTTATTATAGTAGCGCAATGGCAGTTGGGATAATTCTTGTCATATTGATGATCCTTTTTCAGGTAATTCATTTCTGTTACTTTAATTCTAATGTATGATTATGAAAATTAATTTTTACCCATAACATGGACTCCTCTTTTCATTGACAGGGGATGAAATTGCTTCCAACTGGTCGAAAAAATTCTCTTGCTATATTTTTATATTCATCTGCTGTATGGCCAGCCTCCTTCCTTTCTATCTCATATGCTAATTAAGTATGAATGCAGGTGATGCGAATTTAACCATTATTTCTATCAGTTTGGCTTTGGGACTTTTCTCCTTCGCTATGTGCCTCGTCTGATTCGTTCGGTACTTACAGAGTTAGGAATTAATGAAGACATGTATAGTCCTGTAAGTTATCTCTATGCTGTTTGATAATTTGTTTCCACATCTATGCTGCATGGCCAAAATTTATGAACTATTTTCTTCTGATTCTTATTGTTATTATGGTTATATTTTTGGCTTCTTTTATCTGTAGATTGAATGACTTGCTTTTTGATGGATGACTGAGAGGCTTTTTGGTTTTTTTTTTTTTTTTTTTTTTGAAATTTTAATTTAATAAAAGCTTCTAATTCTTTGTGCATCATCATTTCCCTTCCACACAGGAATTTCATTTTCTTATTACCGAAATCAGTATAGTTATGACTTTACTTTATTCTTATGCCTTAGCAAGGAAATTTTTGACAACTCAACTAATTTATTTACTTTAGTAAATGTGGGTCAATGCACACGTAGAACGTGCTTGTCGATGACAATGCTTCTTATTCTTCTTCTCTCCTCCTCCCCTCCTTCATCTTCTCTAGTAAATGCTCACCATTTATCACGCTTGTGGAGTGACAAGACAAGGGCACGCTATTATTTAAGATGCACACTTTAGAATACTCCCCATTCACCACATTGGAATGATAGGACACTGGGAAATCTGCATGTATTTAGTTAAATTTCTGTAACTTATCCTTGCATTTTGCAAGACATTGATTGTTTGTCGATTTTTAGTTTGGTTCATTTGTGCAAGTATCCTAGTATATTCTTAAGGGGATTTTGGCAAACATATAATGTAACCGAACTGGTTTTATATAAACTTGATATTTGAAATGAACTATATATGTTGGAATTAAGGTAAACCTGAGGCTATCATTAGGGATGGATCCTAGATTTTTGGCATATATTTAGTTAGCAAACAACTTCATGTTAGAATTTGAATTAGCCCTATTCTATAAAGGGACAGATTTATTTTATTAATTAATTTATTTATTGCAAGCAGTGACGATGTAATTTGTTCGTTGTCCTGGCTACTAAAGTGCACATTAGCTAGCAGTTTTCCTTTTTATCATTTGCTTATGTTTCAAATATGAATTCTTGAGCATTGTTTTTGAGGTTTTAATTGATAATTCATAAATTATCAATTGCAGTTGGCTATATTTCTTCTGGCTTTTGTTGTGCTAGCTGGCGCCTGGTTGGGCTTCTGGGTTGTACGCAAGCTTGTTCTGGCAGAAGATGGGTCAGTGGACGTAAACACCTCTCACTTTGTTGCATGGTCCATCCGGATATTGGCTGCTGTTATGATCCTTCAGGTTCTTGCTGTCCCTCCCCTAGGTTGCTAGGAACCCCTTTTCTGATATGTTGCTTTCATGGTTTCTCACTTATGAGCACCGATAGCAAATTTGATGAGAACATGTTACTTCCAGAGTTCCATGGATCCTATATTGGGAACATTGGCATTATTATCTGGGCTGGTCCTCCCTTTGCTGAAGAGAATAATTGGATTGAGGTTCCTCCGCCGCTTACGTAGGTAAAGTCTGCCATCGTGAATTCTAGAGCTTAATTTTTTATTTTCAGTTATCAATATCTTCGTCTAGATTACTTCATAAACATAGGAGGATGACTGGAGGAGCTTCATTCTATGTATTTTGAGGATGCTGCATTCTTCTTCTTTTTTTTTTTTTTTGGGGGGGGGGGTATTTGTAGCTTTGGTTAAAAACTAAAGTGGAATTTTGGGGAGTTTGGTGGTAAATATTTGATTCATTTGGAGATTTTACCTTTACCGAGCGTTGAACCATAAGCTCTCTCACTGTCACTTGGGGTGTTTTTCCGCTTATGGGTCATATGTGCTTTACTTTGCAGGAGCTTGTTCAAATCCCCCAAGAAAAATAGGAGAAGATCTGAATTTCTTGATTCATCACCTTTTGATGATTCACATGATGAATACATGTTCAATATGCAAAGACAAGAGGACTTCACATTCTCATGGCCTCGACAGAAAAATTTCATACTATCTCGGTGCAAATCTTCTGGACGAGGTCTGGTTCATCTCTCTTCTGCTTATTTTAACTCATTGGAATTTCTTCTCTCCCGTTCTTTTTCATGACTATTTGGGGAGGAAGGAAAAGCATAGAGATAAATGGTAATTAACACTAATTTTGTGCCTCAACAGGTTTCACTAGGACACCACCTCCCAAGCTGTCAGACACATACCCTTCTACCTTCCACGCTACGCCCGAGAGAAGAAAATATTCAGAGGCGGAGTGGGATGCTTTCACAAAAGAATCTACTGAGAAAGCCTTGGAAGAACTTGTTACTTCCCCTGATTTCAGTAGATGGTTGGTCGCCAATGCAGACCGGATAAGTGTAACACCCAACAGCAAATCAACTGCTAGGCGGCGCAGGTGGCTGTTTTGGTCTTGAGCCTCCTCAGCATTCTTTGCACAGTCAGGATAATCCCGTAGGTTCCGGTTAGATGACCAGGAGGTCATATACTTCCCTCTTTTTTGAGGATACATTGTGACTCGATGTTGTAGAATAGGGAAATTCATTTGGTGTAACATTCTCGTGACAAGCTAGTGTTTTCAAATAGGTAGATACTAGATATTCATGCTTTGTATTTTGTTAGTTTTCCCTGGGGGAAGATTGGAGGAATTGGAGATTTAACTTGCGTTCATTCCACGAGATTAGGCCTTGGTTGTATGCTTGTATTCATTCATCTCACTGAGTTGTAAGCTTTGTAATATGAAATCGATGAAGTAATGGTTCCATTTTCCACCTTGAACATATTTTCCCTTGTTGTATTCCCTTTATATTGAAGTATTTGTATTTCAAACTCGAGCATGAGGGAAGAAAAATTCTGAATTGCTACTCATTCATAATCTTAACGAACTTTACAACAAAACGAAAATATATCATCAAATCCGATATTCCCACCATATAGTGTAAAGAGATTTCGTAGTCATATTCTGCTTAATTGAGTTATTTATTGTTATGTTCTGTTTTGATAAATTTCTGTTTTTCTTTTCTTTTTTGTTTTTCCTTTTTTTTTTTCTTTTTGCGGAATTGCTAGAAAATAATGCGGAACATGTAAATACAAAATAAAAGGGTAAGAACCCTATAAAGAAGCTGGTTTTTTTGGGCTGAAACATAGATATTTTCATATTAGAGGTAATTCTATTCATGTGCTTTTCGGCACCAAATGCAGTACTTCTCTTTGTGGGGATTTGAATTTTAATTCATCATATTGTGAGGGATTAATCTTTTCTGTTAGAACCAACCCTATTGGTAAGAAGCTGGAGGTATTAGTGTCGCTACAATCAACCGAAAAATGTCCTTCGCCAATTTCCCCCACGCAAAACATCTCACTCTTAAGCTGGGGGTATTGTATCTCATATTATTATCGGGAACGGATTTTTCACACCTCGGTTACTATAAACATGCTAACTTCCTTTCACGTGTAAGTTCAACATCTGCCTTTGTTCATCATATTTAATGCCCATGCAGTGTTAGTGTCACATTATTGCCTTCCCTGTGTTTCTCGCTTTTACACAAACTTTCCTTACCTAAGGATGCATAAACGTCAAATATGAATCATTAAATTTTTCCCCGCTTTCTCCTTTGTTGTCACCGTTTCAGCTGAACATTCGTATTTTGTATGATAAGGTGTGCCTAGTAGTGCAGATGTCAAGTTTAACCGTATTTAGTAACCTCGTTGGAGTTATTTTACAAACCAAGTTACTCAGGACCCCAGTCACACGTAGGAGTAGACATCTCGAACGTGCACTTTAACAAGTAGTACGTTGATTATGGCAATCCTCTCAATTTTACACAGACCAAAAAAAAAAAAAAACACTTTAATTTTAAATTCACTAATTCTTCTAAAATTCAGTAATTTTTAAACGTTATTTCTATTAATATTTATCATTTTTTTCCAACATACCCCATGGGTAAAAGCAAACATTCGCATATAATATTTTTTTTCTGTGTCTACAAGTGTCTACCTTACAAATCTAGAAAAGTATCCACTCTTTTTATCTTTATTATACGTCATTTTTAACTAATTCACACATATCAATAAAAATAATTTTAAAGTATTAAATTTGTCATAAAATTGAAATGATTTACAATACTCTGTCACCCATATTAACCACACTAATCTCCAAACATCATGTTAACTTTTATTCTCTAGACATATATCAAAGAAAATATTTAATACTCATTAAACTAAATACTCTTCCAGTCCTAAGTATAAGACCCATTGACCTCACTTGGAGCAAAATAGATTTTATACTTAGGACCAGAAAGTAATTGTTTTATTAAAAAAAAAACCAAAAATACTAGTTAGTTGATGCATGCAGCAGCATGCGGGGTCCTTGCGATAATAATTTATGCAACCGTGAGCTGAATGCATTTATGTCAAGTAAATTGCAAGCGCCCAGTTAAGACTGAAATACACAGTCAAAAAAGGATCCACTTAATAGTGCATACCCACTCAAGTATTTGTTGACACTTGACAGGAAAAGCAACCCACTGAACTTCACATTATACAACTCCTTCATATTTTATCGTGTCAATTGATAGCTTATGGGGGACCACTCTGAAATTCCCCCACGCGTGTGAAATGTTCTAATAAGCAATGTTTTCCGAGTGACTGTTTCCGTGAAAATCCATAAAATTATTCTAAACTCTCCAAAAATGAGAAATAACCGAATGTTCATAAAGGATTCTTATCGTCTTTAAACTTAACTCTGGCGTAATGCACACATTTAACTCTGGCGTAATGCACACATACAGTTCAGGTGGTGGGTAAAGGACTTCGGTTTGATTAAAGGGGTGTTTGGATAGAACCAAACCATGATTTCAGAAGTCTTGTTACGGATTACGAAGTAAATGTGGAGGAGATTATCTCGTTTTGCGAAAAAGTGCTTCTGAAACCACGGTTTTTTCACCCAAACAGGCCCTAAGCAAGCTACTAGCCTACTAGGTCAGCGAATGATTGGTCCCTAGCTGATCAAACCCCCCTATATTCCATCCTAACTGCTCCCTAAAACCGCTAGACAGAACTCGACGGTAAAATGATCACATATGACACACAAGGCCATCTTTCCAGATTGTGTTAGCTGAAGACACCTGTGAAAATGACTACAGAATCGTTATACCCAAACAACGCGAAACAACCAAAAACCTAAAAGAATATTATTGTAGTTGACATTCAGTTGTTTATGCTCATTGCCAAAGGCAATGCATATCAGGTCAGGACACAGAAGATAGATGCCTTGGTTAAAAAATACGAAATAATATAACACAAAGATGCAAGTGATTAGTTGAAAGTTCAACCTCATTTATTTTCAATCAAGGACATCATGCTACAGTTCTTCTTCCAAGAAAAGATGGGATGGAAAAAACTGCATCATTCTGAACTTTCCTGGAAAGGAATACAACCAATAAATCATTGCTCCTCGACTTTTGGCGGGCCCTTCCACTTAAAGTTGTCTGCATATGATTTAACCTGCAACAAGTCCACAGGCCAACGCTTAAGGAGTATATAAGCATTTTCAAACAAAGTACTTTCTTATTCTTATCATTCACATATGTAAAGCCACTGGGTTTCAAGATCACCACTTCAAGATATTAACCTACTGCTATACAGCCGAGGACATCAAGAACCACCACTCAAGATTTTAGGGGAGAAAAAGAAATTATGATATTATGAGAATAAAAAAATAATATAAAATGGCCCATCAGCCAAGACCAGAAGGAGTACATAGATAGAATCCCAAAAAACACCTTAAAGCATATTTGAAAATTCACGGCTAACAGAACCCACAGGACTCATAACCCCATAAAAATTCATAATTCATAGTTCAGCTAAAACTACCGTAATAAAAATTGCTAAATCATAAATAAACCAGGTGAAAGAAGCTCAAACCTTCAGCAATGGTGTATGACGCTCCTTGACCTGCATCAAGTTCCGAGATTTCATAAATAAAAATAGAAGAATACCAAACTTGAGGACAACAGTTTGTGATTTATCAAGAAATTTTTTTCCTTTAGCAAGAATCTTATTACTAGCCTAATGGTTGGAAAACCACTAATTGATTGTGACAACTCTATTCATTTCATAAATCCATATCTCAACTCAGCTTTATCAGAACTACTACGCAATCACAATATTTTACTAGCCTAATGGTCGAAACAACGCTACTAACTCAACCTGAACTATATTCTTTTTATGCATTTCCGTCTCAATTAAGCCTTAAGGGAACTGCCTCATGATCGTCAGAAATGAAAGGCATTATTTGTTTACTTCAAAATGTTGGGAGCAATAAAGATACGCTCGTTATGATCTTTGTTGGACTGAGTAAGAAAAGATGAATCAATCCACTAGACAATAAATCTTTTAAATAAAAATGTGTGATAAAGGCTTGAATTTGCTCAATCATCCAAATAATTGATTAGTGAAGCATACCACATATTCCCAACCATGCTTCTCAGCAAATGCTTTTGCAGCTTCTTCACTATCAAAACTCAAGGCAGAGTCACCAACATTGGCATATGGGTCCCCAGTTGACGTCCATCCCATGAGAGGATTCTCCCACCTAACAGAATAATCGTTAAAAATAACAAGCAGTTCAGCCACAATTAATGTTTACAAAATTACCACTGACTCAAGTGATAAGATCAATAACCAAGTTTACTTAGGATATTGTATAGAATTTTCAAGTAACTTCTCTCAACTAGAGGGATATCCACATAGGGAAGAGTAGGAAGTCGGATATCAAACAAGGAAGAATCAGCAATACCATAAGTGAACTCTGGTGAGTAAGTTTCAAACTTTTAAATATATTACAAGGGGAAAAATCCAAAATGTCATCTAGCCTGATGTCAAATTCATCACACAGCATCTCATCACATGCAATCAGGAACAGAGAATCCATGTAACTGTAATTCAGATCTAATACAGCAATACTGAAGTTAAAATAAATGGTGAAAGAACCGGAGAGACTAAAGAATATACTTTTGGGTTGACAAAAAGTTGATCTTCCATCTTCCAACCTTGCCAGACCCTTGTTGAGAGGCAGTTCTGGCGGGCGAGTAAATTACAACCTGCATCACACATTGAGGATAAGAAGAACAATTTTGAGTCTCAGTGGCTGGCAAGAAAGGAGGAAGGAGGAGGTTGATTTAGTGGCACTTCAATATCAGTCAGATTTCAAGTTGGCATCGGTACATTCCTATATTAGAGAGGGATGACTAGGCATATCACCAGTTAATTTTCCTCACTTGCTTAAACACCCCACCCCCCCCCCCCTAAAAAAAAAAAAAAAGAATGCCTCGAGCCAAGCCGGGGAATTAGACTACAGAGCACCATTCTTTAAAGTAGCACTCATCCAAACACTATTATGGCATGCGCCGCAATGGAATGCACAGAGACAAATACAAAACCCCTCATCAATATCAAGTTTCAGATTGGAGCGTATCTGGGAGCCAGCGAACCCTAGATTAACTAAGAAACCACATTGGCAGCAGAAAAGAGGAATCGGTAATCCTAGTCTCTAGTTTATAACACAATAAAGTGAAGGTGAATTAGAGTAAAATAGATTACCCTCCTACGAAGGTGTTCTTCAGGAATTCCAGAAACCATTCCGATCTCTCCGGGTTTGACCTCGACCAATGCGTCTGAAGAAAATGGCCGGCACAGAGGGGCCAAAGTGGCGCGCAGGGCACGACCATGATTCACCGCGCGTTGCAGTGTACTAGCCATCGTCAATGAACCAGGATCTCCAGGCAATCACGCTCGGCCCAGGAAAAGTAATCAATTCTAAGCACGACACAATGCGACCAAGGGAAAAGGAAATGACACAACTTCAGCGATGCCCATGTGAGATTCCATGTTGCGCTAAATTTCATTTCTTATATTTTAAAACGGACCATCAAGTCATGGAATTTTTTTCTGGTAAAAAAAAAAAAGTCATGGAATTTTTTATTTCAATTTTCTAATTTTTCTTCTTTTTTTTTTCCAAACTACGATTCTCTAATTTTCATTTCTCTATTTAATACTTTAAAATTTAAATTTCATAAATTAAATTTTAAAACGTAAATTAATTTTATAAATTTCAATATCTTAAACTATTTTTCAAAATATTATATTCCTATTACTTTAAATAATAAAAATAAGGAATCAAATAATAGAAAAACCTGTCTAGTTTTCTTATTTTTATCTCTGTTGCATGAGGCAGGCTCTTCACAATTTAGAATCGAAATATAGAAATTATTTTAAATAAATTTAACTGACTTAAATCTTTCATAATTATTAAAAATTATTTTATATCTTCAATGAAAGATTTTAAGACTTTTTAAATAGATTAAATAAAAAATTATCTAAAATGAATAATTGAATAAAAAAAATGGACTCTTCTTCTACACCACAGAAACGTATAGAAACTCCCGAAAGGGACTGTATAGATTTTAAGCTGTAAACTTCTCTAGAAAAGATTGAGAGAAAGTTATAGCCACATGAAAAGAGATGTTGAGAAATTATTCAAGACTACCTTGTCATCAAATCAAAGGATAATCCATAATTAAAAAACTTCATATAATTTTAAATTTTCTTAATCTCAATATCTCTAACTAAGGGCTAATAATGATATAATTTTTTTATTACACATGTATGTCATTTTTACATAAAAATGTATTATTTCCTAGTTAAATCAAACATACGTTCTATTACGATTGAATTCTTTAATTATGTTTTAATTAAAATTAAAGCTACATAATTCCACTGTGGGGTGCATGGATTGTTCATTTGTTCTTATCATTGCATTCGAATAATAAATAATTATTGCATTTAAAGTTCACAATTAATTAATTACCTAAGTGAGCAGAAACAATTTTTAAAAAGAATCTAAACCTTCTTCGAGAAAATATAATTGAAATACAATAAATTAATATTATGTGGCTACGTGACTTCTTGCTTACTATCATCATTAAAAATTAAGTAAAAATGTGATTTAGCAAAATTATGCATCAAATGGTGCAGCCATTTAATTTTTTAAACATTGTTTGTCTACTTAGTCTTTACTATATGATCATGACCTGAAATAAATTATTTATATATGTAGATCATCGATTTTAATAATAAGAGTATCACTTGAAAATATAAAATGATAAATACAGATCAAATAAGATAATAGTAATTGCATGGTTGATGTGAATCAAGAGAAAATACATGCAGATTTGGCACGGCCACCGTGGAATAAGTTTCATACATTACACAGCCAAATGGGGTCAAATATGCATTTCCTTGAAAAATTTTAATATTTTACGTAATGTAATAATGATATAATTACTAAACATGCATGTCATTTTTTCGTAAAAATGTATTATTTTCTAATTAACTTTAGGTTAAGGTTTTGTTCTGAAAATTTTTATTTAGAAGTAATGTTGCCTCGAAAGTTTTTTTAGTTCAATATCGTCACAAAAGTTTTAAAATGTAACAATGTTACCTCCGCATCATTAAATAACCTACATTATTAAAAAGTTAACGTCAACCGTTAACATTTTTAACGATAAAAGTAATATTAGTTTATTTTAATACTTTCTAAACAATTTTAACACAAAAAACTTTAAAACTAACATTACAATAAAAAAACTTTCAAGACAAATTTGAATCTTAACTTTAAATCTAATACACGCTGTATTATCACTCAACTCATCAAATACACATTTCTTGAGCGTGTGTGTGTGGGGGTATGACTGCTTTACAAGTGGTATTAAGGTCCTGTTAGTTTCAACCCCATTACAAGTATGTAATGGTAATTCTTATTGCATTACCATAAATGATGTGTTTGGTTGGTCTTGTTAATGGTAAATAAGATTACAATGGTAAAGAATATTACACATTTTTTGATAATATCTATTCATAGGGGTCCCCCTATGAATACTCATTGCAGACCTGTAATCCATTATAAAATGTCAATTTTGTCCTCTATCACCCATATGAAAAGACAACAACTGCCCCACCAACAAGCATTGGGTGCAGTGGTAAAGGCACCTGACACACTCCAGGAGGACAAAGGTTCGAACCTGGAGCCGCGCTTGTTGGGAGGGGTTTACTACTGCCTTTGGTGCAAAGCACCTTAAATAGGCGTGCCTAAAACTCAACCCCGCTCCGGATTAGTCAGTTGCCCCGGGTTACCTGGTCCAGTTTAAAAGGCCAGGGACTCAGGAAAAGGTGCTGGATATCGGGGGGAATCGCGGGTCACTCGCCTTAGATTATCGGAAAGACAACAACTGCCCCAAGATTATTTTCGCCGATACCTATTCACCACCGTTGGCCTGGCAACACTTCTTCCGTCATCGGCTCCTTCTTCATTTTCATCAATGGTCTTCTTCTTTGAGTAGACGTGTTATTGATTGTCAAAACATCTAATAGATTTTGATTCTTCTGTCCATCCTAAATGCTTTTATCTCCATAGATTTTAATTAATGCTTCATTGCCTGTTGCTACTTAATGATTTAGGTTCATCTATTCAGCAGTTCGGAGATTCTTTTTCTTTTTCTTTTTTCCCCAGAACGAGTTCATGTATTCAAGTTCTAGATCTCAGGTTCCATCTAATGCTACTTATCGATTTTGATAATTAAGACTTGAACGACGGTAATTGGTTTCACGCCATTAAGACATCAATTTATTGATTTCATTTTTGTGAATTTTGATTTTTGCCTAATTTTGTGATTTGTGTCGTTGTTGCAACTCTAACTCATCGGCAATAGGATGGAGGAGGCAGAGGGAGAAAATTTCCTTTAATGACATTTTTGTCTTTTCACAATTATTTATATTTAAATTAATTAAAAAATTAATGCCGTCTCTCATCCTTTTAATATCATGCCAAGCAAAAACATGGTAATTAAAATTGCATGCATTATAGATTACACTGCATTACATTGCATTCATAACTTGTATGCAATGGAACCAAACGGGCTCTAAGTTTTGAGTACGAGTAACGTACGTCTACATTACACTACAAAATGCAACTAGTTACTTTTTATGGATAATTAGAGAAACAAATTTTATCACTAAGATATTTAAAACAACTTGAATATACGATAGACCCTTGCACAAAAGCATTCCAAATATTTTACAATGTGAGACGCCTTTGTAGTAATAAAATGCCTTGATTTTAAATTTACAGATATAACAGAAATTAATAATATATCACAAGAACAAGATTATGAAATGAATTACAGACTTGTAACCCTTCAATATTTTTACAACGTGTTACTGTCAGCTCTACCTTAGTCGTGCTAGCACATTGAATTAAAGCACCTTAGTGTCATTGTGCACTTTGTGATTTAGGATAACTCCCATCCGCCTTTCTCTTTTTCTTCCATTCTTCCAATATTTCATATGCTGAGGGCCTCTCGAATGCTGTCTCGTCCTCTTCAGTGCTTCCATCAGACAAATCCCACTTCTCATGTAGAGTCTCAAAATATTCGTCAAAATCCAGATCATCAGCAAATCCCCGCCTATCAGTAAAAAAACTTGTTCTGTCTACATTATCAGAGTTTTGAGGCCTAGAAACAATGGCAATATTATCATCATCATCATCACTGTTGACACGATCATCATGGGACGAAGTTATATTTGGATCGACATGGGAACTGCCAACAATGCCTCTAATCCATTCAGCACCTTCGTTCATTGTTGTCTCTGAACTAAATGGCACATTTGTATTTCCACCATCATCAGTTCTCTCACTCTCATCTTTGCTAGTATCTTCACTTCCAATATCAATGGTACCAGAGACATTTCTTGTTGTACCACTTCCACAAAGAAAATGCAATGATCTCGATAAATTTGAGACTGTTGGCTCATATTGAACATCACACTTGCCAAGAGCGTCCAACAAATGCTCCAGATTTTCGAGATTTATTCTGCCTTGATTTTCCTTAAACAGGTCAGTCCAGTGCTTCTCGCTTACTTGAAATGGTGCATAAGCCATAGTGGTAATAAGGACAACAGCTCTTTCATAATTATGATAAGCTGTAGCTTGAACTACCAGTTCCATAAAGAAAAAAGGAGGAGGGATTTCTCCGGCTTCCAGAAGGACATCGAATGCATGCTCCAGTAAATGCCCCTGAAATGAAGCCAAGTAGGCCAACACATTTAACGAGTCAAATTAATAAATTTGCAGGGCTAGAAAGGGGAGAGGATATAACAATGATGAATGGCAAAATATAAAAACGACGGAAGAGAGGAAGAAAGCATCATCAGCTTAGGGGGTTATACAATTAATTTTCCTCAACTTCAAAACTCGACTGACAACCCAAAAAAAAAAAAAATCATTTTTGTGCAGGTGCAGCACAATCCTTTCCAGTCCTAACCCTTGCACATATTCATGTATTGTCAGTTGGGGGAAAAAATATAATCTGTCGTCCAAGTGGCAAATAAAGATTTTGGTCACTTGGAACGACAAGAAGGCGTATTTTTGCTGACCTTGTCACTTACAAGTGAGTTTTGCACAAACTCCAAATACAGGTGGAAGTCTCATTTGCATTTTGGCCAGGATATCTTACGTGATTCCCCTGGCTAACTTTGTAATAATGAGACAAAATTGCAGTTGACCCAAATCATCTCAGAAATAATTCAGAGCTTGATGATAAAGGGAAAAACCAAAATCACCACTATTGAAATTCTAAATAACACCTCAAGCTCATACTCGAAGCCTCATGAATATGCCTTTTGTGCTGAGTCCTGTAATCATGCTTGTGCAAAAATAACTAATAATCCTACCAATCAAATAATAGATTATCTTTCTACATGACGAAAAAGAATTCAATAATATATGTCTACTACCTTGCCCGCTGTTGATGCTTCAACAAGCAATGACGCGTGTTTATTTTGATCCAGCTGATAACCAGAGAGTGTCATTTCTCTGTACACATGCTCAAAATATTCCCACTGGAGTGCACTGGCAGATGCTTCCAACATTGAGCTATATGTATACTCATCTGGTACAATGGATGGCTCGCCACCATCTCCTGGGATCCATAACAATCTGATTTAGCTCGCTTAACCTCCTCAAATAACTCTTTAGCTTTAGAGAACATATCATTTCGGCCATAAACTTTCAGCATGGCATTTATAGCCCCTATGTTAGGAGCACAGTGTTCTTTCATGTGTTCGAATATACATATGCATTCTTCAATGTGGCCACCATCCAAGGAAGACATTATCATGCCAGTGAAGGTAACCTCCAATGGCCTCGCATGAGAAAGTCTTTTAATGTTCTTAACCTGTGCCACATTCCAAAGAAAACGTATTTTATTCCTGGTTTACTGAAGAAGGCATAAGGTGCTTAAATACCCCCAGAAGTATCCATAAAGAAGCACTCAGTACCGGGAATTTTTTTTTCTTTTTTTTTTTTTAAGTCTTATATGCCTTGGAAGTTTATTTTCGTAGCGAAACTACCCTAGCCACTATCCACCGTTAAATTTGACCAGTGTCTTTGACAATCAAACTTAACGGAGGATAATAGTTCAAGGTAAAAATTCTAAGAAATAAAACTTCCACAACATATAAGAGCCAAAAAAAATTTACAAGTGCTAGATGCTCCTTCATATGTACTTCTGGGTATTTAAACACCTTATCCCTACTGAAGAAATAAAAAACAATAGCTATTTGCACAGCCATAGCATAACAATGCAAATGAAAACTTTACCTCTAGCATAGCATTTTGCCATCTCCCAAAGTTGCAAAGGCAACAAGCTAGCTCATAATACACACTGGCTGTTCCTATGATTCCTCTTCTTTCCATGTTCCTGACCGCTTCCACAGCTTCATCAACTTTGCCTTCCTTCCAGAAAGTTTTCACCAACACTGAAGAAGTCCGATAGGATATGTATGAGCATGCAAACATCAGCACCAAATAGCAAGAATGAAGGAACTAAATAAATTACCTTTATATGTCAGAGATTTGGTAGCCTCCCCGCTTTTTATCATCTTTCTAAACAACTCATGGACAAGGTTATACTTGCCTGATTGCAACATTACCTTATAACAAGGACCACTCGTGAGACTTGAATGCATATGCTTTAAACGTAAGCATTTGGAAAGTAAGAACCTTCCCCAAACAAGTTAACAAAACCAGCTTTCCCCATCAATCATAAAGACTCTCATGCCTCAAAAAGGATAGAACTTAAAAGCGGTTTGTTGTACATGAGAATAATATGAAAATCTGAGCCTTCCTATTAACATGGATACCTACATCTCTATATAAAAAAGATAAGGGGGAAACGTCCTTCACCCTTAACATTATAAAAAAATTTGAACAGAATAAACCAGGTAAATCGTTTGTTTGAGAACTGTATTTCAAAAAGAGCCGATACTATACATACGCATAAGAGATGGGACTGCCCACCTTGAGTCCTCAAAAAGCTAGAATTTCTTAACTCATGGGAACTATATTACCCAATCAGAGCTAAGTTATTCGCAGTATGACGCATCATTGGAAAGAAGAAAAATAAAAGTTATACTGAATTTCCATATTCCAATATTAGAGTATGCATGCTTCATGTTGATAAATTACCTCCATTGCAAGTCCATAAGTTGCCCCATTTGGTTTCAGACCACCCTTCCTCAGTTGCTTAAACACCCATGACACACCTTTCCACTCCGTTGATGGAACACAAGCATTCAGTATCTGACAGCAATTGAACAGTTAGTCAATCTGATAAATGGCACTACCAGAAGTTCCTCAGTGGCCTAATAGACATTTAGTTTCTTTCTTACAGCATTATATATAACCACATCAGGTTCAAGGATGGGATCCCAGTCCTTCCGGTTCATAAATCTTCTATTGGGCTTCTGTCTCATGCACTCCACAACTTTCATCAACTCTTTCAGAAGACCAGCTTGACCAAGTGTAACAGCAATGCTGTGATATGCAGCAATATCAGGATATATGTGGAGATCCCCCTGAATAAGCAGAAAGTAAAAGTAAATCCAGCAATATTCTAATAACAATTAAGGAGGAACCCTCCTCACAAAACAGTCTAGGCACTTGATTTTACACGCATCAGATTGAAAACTTGAAGGGCCTCCTTTGGCCTTCTTGCCCTCCCAAGAACCGCAAGAAGTTTTGTGTAAACAAACCTACAAGGTCATTGCAAATCTCTTTAGAACAGGCAGTAAGCAATTAGATAAGCAAAAGATTGGCATAATACCCACATATACAAAGTGTGTGCGTGTGTTAGGCAGTGACGTAGTGTTTTTCCAGGAGGGAGACATGCACATCTTGCATTTCTCCAATCAAAATGTCTATCTCCCCAAGCACCATTCTATATTTGGGCCTCAATGTAAAACTATAGAAGCAGGTGAATTATCAGTGTCAATCCCAAATAAAAGCTATTCACTCCAACCAATAGGTCTGACTGATTGTATTTGCGCACGATGGAGCACATAAATAACGAAAACTGAGGAAATACTTCCAATCGTAGGTTTGACTTAGGAATTCATACAACGCAAAAATGTCAGGGGACCTTAAACAATCTTCTTAAGCTGAAAATAATTTCTCCAGAAGACAATAATAAGCAAATTAATCACCGGCTTTTATAATTCCTGTTGTCACTTTTATTGTACACCCAATCCACCACAGAAAGCGCTTGTTTCCAGGTTCCTTTAGCGCCAAGCTTTTCGAGAATCTTCAGCAGCTGACCCTCAGTAAATTGCAATCCAGACAGCTTCATCATTCTTGCAAATTTCCAATCCTTTATAGTAATCTCCTTAGCACTTAGCCTAAATTTAAACAAAAATAGAAATAAAAATCCCTCAATAATACCTCAGCTCACAGAATCACTCTAAAATTTAGCCAGAATCGAAATTCACCACTAACCTATTAACGAGAAATCGTATCACCTCGGCCTCGCTGCGTTTCCTTGTCTTCCTCCCAGCCGCCTGGTTTTCATTTTCACCACTGAGCCAATCCTCATTCACTTCAATGTCATCGTCTAAAGCCCACCGCAACTCATCCAGCTTTCGCGCCTCAAACATTTCTTTCAATTCCTTCAAACTCTCCTTCCGAAGCTTTTCACCACCATATTCCTTCGTTCGCGCAAGCTGTAGAAATTCAACCTTCTTAAGCGCATCCCATGGCCTCCCCACCATCATGGCTTCAGCCTTCTCTCCTACTTTGGCTTCTATTGCTCTTGAAAATTCTTTGTATTCGCTCTTTAACGCCTGGAATTCGTATTCTTCCAAGAGTTCTTGCTTTTGGGACCGAGAAAGCCGAGGGACGTGGTCATCTTGTTCGGCAAGACGCTTAAGTTTTCGATTATGTTTTTGGATTTCTTTCTTACGAAGAGTGTGAATGATTTTGGGTGTCGGGTAGACACCCTTCTTGATGAGCTTCCGTTTGATATTCTCAGTGTCTGGCTCATATTGGACGACCGAAGGATGAAACACTGCTTGCAAACTTTCCATGACGAAGTTCAGAGCATTACATTACAGACCGCAAGATAAGAATGGCGGGGACTCCCAACGAGCAAGATATTCTGTGTCACCGCTTACAAGCCGCAGCGCGAAATATCAGTCATCAGAGGAATGAGAGGGAATTTATTTCCTAACAGATTATTTTTTTATTTCTGGTCCAAAAAAAAAAGATTATTTTTTTATTATAATTTTTTGCTGAAAAATTTTTGAGATAATTTGAAGGAAATTTTATCTTATAACACTAGTTCAGTTATATGCACTAGTAATTTTTTGTTTGACACCCTTATATGAACTAGTAATTAGTAAATATAAACCCTTGCAATATGGGTAAATTCAATATCATTTTTAATTAAATTATAAGGACTAATTTATCATTAATAACAGTACATTTTTTTGGTCATTTCTCTCTTGAGATTTTGAAATTTTTGAAGTAATTTTTTTTTAAAGTTCTCCCTTTATTATATCAAATTTTTTATTAGATCAAATTTCTAATTCACAGACTGTTTTTGAGCAAATAATTCATCAGACTGTTTAAGTTCATTTTTTTAAAAAATTGGCTTTTTAAGTGAGCATTCCGTTTTTCTAGAAAAACCAAAAACCAAAGTATTTCGGTTTCATCGATTTTTTGAAAAGGTTATTAAATAGGGAACCATTATTTTGAATTTGAATTATGATTACGGGGCCGGGACCTGGACAGAAACACATAGGACCCATCGTTCTACCTTTATTTATTTATTTTTTTTTCATTTGGTTTTAAACGAAATTTTTTTCCCTAATAATCAAACACCAAATATCTATCAAACAAAAACCAAATCAAAAATATCAAAACGAATTCAGTTTAGTTCGATTTTGCTTGCCCTAAATTCTTATAGTTTCAAACCTTCAAGGTCTTCTCCAAAGGCCTCCGCTAAAGCCACCCCGCAATTTTTCCAAGCCAGAAAATTGAACTATCACTTTTTATACAACGAATTATCAAATTTTCGTACAACTAAAGTACAAACACGATGTAACTCACAAGAACTGCACTAAAAGTAATCCCTGACAAATATGGCATATCGTTCACGTCCCCAAACGATAAGAATGATATGATATTAACATAACAAAAATCCGAGAAAAAAACAAAGGGCAAGAATAAGGCTATGTGAAACCGAGTTTTAGATACGCAAATGCCACCACCAACATCCAGACTGAGCAGTTACAGCAGAGTTCAAAGCAGAGAGGAACTTCTCAGCTCTTTGATTTGGAATGCTTCACGAGCCAATCTATAACAGAGTCAATATTAGTCGAGTTTTTGCACGAGATCATGAAGCAGCAAACTTCTCTGTCGGTAATTGACGTCAAATCCCTGCACGCCAGGCAGCTCTTTTAGCACACAAGTAAAATCAAGGGAATCAAATATGGAAGACGCAGAATGAGCAGATCAGTACTCATTAATTTTACGCATCACTACATGCTAAAGATTTAATCTGTTAATAGAGCACAAAGGTACCGATCCCACCTAATGAGATAAAACTTTGTTGTTATTATTGTCTATTATTTACAAGAGTTTACCATAGTGGTATTTATCTTACATTTGATCAGTCAATGCTTGTTTGGTCAAAGCCCCCGACTTGTCAATCTTGTTCCCCAACACCAACAAGGGTATACCATTCAATGATGGTTTACTCAACAAATCATGAAGTTCGCTTTTTGATATGCTAAGATTGTCTGGATCGGCAGCATCAACAACATAACTGGGGCAAAGATGAGATAAGAACAATTGAGTTTCACAGATGAAATTAGATTAACAGAAACATAATCATAACCAGATTAAGAAAAATAGACTACACCACTAGTGCAACTTCACTAGTACAGAAGGCCTCATTTCAAAGAAACACGAGCAACTAATACTAGGTCAAATAAGGCAAAATCACAGTACTTAAGAGGCAATAACTAGCAGCATCACAACTTTTTCGTTCAAAATGTAACCATTTCGTTTATAACATAGGCAGTCAAATGCTTCTTGAACAAGACATCAGGATTTGTGTAGTAAAACCGATCTAAATCTAATGACCAGTAATCAAATCTAGGCAGAGCTTCCAGTAGCAGTCACTTCCTTGCCCTACAAATAATTTAATCATGATGACCAATATCACGTAGAAAATTCACCGCCTGAGACATATGTCAATGACAGAGAGGCAAATATATTTAATGAATCAAGCAAATGAGGGCGGAGTTCCATGGACAGGCATCAAAGTAACATGCATTTATTAATCAACTAAGAACTGCGCCTTAGGCCATGACAGGAAAAATTTAACGTGTTTAGTTCTGCTGTGGAAACAAACATGCACTTGATTCGACAATTAAAGAAATATAATTAACAGAACATAATCTGGTTATAATGAACATTCAATGAAAGATTGAGCTAGACAACTAAGCAACTTGATCAGACAAAAACATTCGAGTGCTCTATACAGAACTTAACAGTTTACAATTTACCAAACATGCTGACACCATCATAAACACAAAAATGAGTCACCAATGAAAAGATACAGATCTACACTAGTGCACGAGTACATTCATCAGTAAATGCCTATGATGAACTATAATTGCATTTATCATTTCACTTTTGAAAAAATGCCAAGTCACAAAGAAAAATAAAGAATCTTCAAGGTCAACTAGAAAAAAAAATTTGGTCAATACACGATTGCGGAAACAGCACGACAGTAACGCTCCCACATGCTGCGGAACCTAGGTTGCCCTCCAAGATCCCATAACTTAATTGTAACATTGCCTTTTGTGACTTTCCTCATATTGAATCCCACCTGTAATCAGATTACATTAGTTTAGTTTAATCAGATTTCTATTATCCTTGATAGATAGAGAACTTGTCTATGCTTATGACTCATGAGTGGAGAAGAAACAAACAATATAAGCATTTGGGAAACAGAACTTACCGTTGGAATCATGTCCTCACTATAGCCCCCAGTCTAGAAATCAGATCATGGAGCCAACTTTCAGTGAATAAGGTCCAAATTATGAAGAATGAAAGAAATAATACATCAAATGAAATTTAGTACTGTTATTGTACTTACAGCAACGACATTTACAAGTGAAGTCTTTCCAGCATTCTGAAGTCCTATCAGAGATAACTCCATTTCCTGCTTGAAGAAAAGGCTGCAATCAAATTTACAACGTATTAAGCTTAACCACATTGAAGAAATTGGACAAATAATTTCATGCAAGGACAAATTACATGATAGAAAAAGACACTGCACATGTCCACTAAGCTCACACATGCATCCATAGGCCATGCATGCGAATGCGTGTGTGTGCAAGATACAATCAAAAACTGAAAAAGTGAGTTAAACAATGTCCTTTGAGATATGTTTACTTTCAGAAGAATTTTGAAAACAGTTAGCTTAAAGTTGATAAGGACTCGAATTTCCAATGCAGCAATTGGATTATCTTCAAGCTGTCTCATCACAAAAGACGCTCCTACTAATATTTCTGTGATGAATGTTCATAATTCGTTTAGAAATAAACTTCTTCAGACGAACTGAAACCGTCCAATACAGACACACTTTCTTCCTCAATATCAATTAATCCCTTGCAGCATTACAGACAACATTAAAATTTCAACTTGCAATTACCATACCTTTTTTCTTATCTTTTTTCGTCTTTCCGATCAATGAGAGAAAACTCAAAATTTGCAAGTCAATTTACGAGTTGCCACTAAACAACTAAATAAAATCTCAGTGATAAGCCTCCCATCCAGAATCCAAACTTAAGACCCACACAATACACAAAACGAAGGAAAAGGACAATGGCGAACTGAATTGATTTCATGAAAACAGGTGTCAATTTACGCAGCCAATGAAGGCAAAGCGAGAAAACCAACCTGCGAAGCCAATTGAGAAAAGCTTCCCATAAACCCATTGGTTCTGATCAAATACAAAATAGAAAAGGGAAAAAGTAGATCTACGATTCCTCTGTTTGAATTTGGGAGATCCAGGGGCTTCGCATCCAATTGATCTTTCACAATCGTCCTCGTACCCTCTTCCTACCTAGCTACTGTTCATCACATCCACATTTCATGGCTCCTACCCAGATTTAAATAACCAAAAAAAAAAAAAAAAGAAACTTCGCCTTTCCTCCGATCGATGTACGAATATCGAACGGTCATACGCAATTGAATCAATCATCGTGTCCGTTAAACCAGGCGGGTCCCATACCATAATTGAACTCAGCAAATAGCTCCGGGATCATGCCATGCCACGATTGCCTATCTGTTCTGTTTTTATTTTTGGTTTAAAAAATGAAGATTCGATCGAATGGGAAAGATATCGAGAATGGCCTTCTTCCACTCTCAGTGATAGCGCGTAAAAGACACACACTGCCAGGGAAGGGCAGAAGCCAGGCAGCTGGCACTGGGATAGCAATTGGGCCCTGGGCCCCCTCTCGGGCGAGTGACCAATGCCTTCACCTGTTTTTTTTTTTTTTGGGCAACAGCTTTTTTTTGCTTTTCAGCTGTGCCAGACTCGAGCTTCCAACTGGCGCGTAAGAATGGGGAGAAGTCACTTTAAGAACAGGGAAACAAATAATGCAGCTTCCTAGTTTTTGGTTGCAAAACAAACAAACAAAAAAAATTGATCAAATCAAAATATTCTTGCTTTAGTCAAAACCGTCCAAAACAAAGCAACCTGTGGCTGTGGAAACTAAAGAACACATTTGGTACCTAAACATTAAAAATGGGAAGTGGGAAGTAAAATTGAGGTTAAAAAATATGTCAAAAGATTTTTTTAATATGAGTGATTATTTATTATTTGGGAATGGGTAAATCATATATGAAATTGAAAAATATCATGGGGAGAAGTGTAGGGGCGAGTAACAAACCCATTATCCGCTAGCCCGCCCATGACCCATGAAATTTTTGCCCATTTAAACCCGCCCAATTAGCCCAAATAAGAAATTATAAACGGGCGGGCTTAAATGGGTAGGGTAACCTATTAAACGGGTTGGGCTATGGGCAAGGTATTGGGCTGCCCATACCCGCCCGTTTAAGTTTTAATTTTTTAAAAATATTTTTATTCTTCATTTAATTGATGATATTGTTTCTCATTCATCTTTTATCAAACCTTATGCTTATCTAAGCTTTTATTTTATCCTTTAGGTGAAAGTTGGAACTTTCAAAGTTTGTGAGACTTTATGATTGGCGACTACTTTTATGATTTTATCAGACTTTGATTGTTTGCGAATCTAAGTGAGGTTGGGTGATTGAATATGATTGATGTTATTTCATATTTGATTTGCTATTTGGCATACAAAATTTATTGACAGCTTCATAAGGTTACATATACAAAATAACTATACTGAAAAAAAAATTTAAAAAAAATAAATGGGTTACCCCGTAACCCGGTTAGCCCAAACGGGTTGTTCCGTAACCCATTTAATACGGGCTAAATGGGCTACTACCGGGTTATGGGTTAGCCCATGCCCATTTATGAATAAATGGGCGGGCTATGGGCTAACCTTCGGGTTAGCCCACCCCGCCCATTGCTCAGCCCTAGAGAAGTGGTAATCTCCAATCCCACCTATATGAGATTGTGTAATCCAATATAACAAAAAATTATTCATATAAACATTCTTTAATGACTTTTCTCAATCTCAACCCTTATCCCTATCCTTTATTTTCTTTTTCTTTTTTTTTGGTAAGAAAGGGGGCAAAACGCCCAAAATTAACTACTACTCAAATTAACCAGTCTTCAGCATTCAAAGCCCGTTATATCTCTATACAGAAACATCCGCAAACCCACAGGAGGATCATGCAGAAGCTATAAGCCAGGACCTTGCAACAAGCTCCAGTTGGCAAGCCAATCAGCACAGGAATTTCCCTCTCTAAGAGTATGATGTACACATATATCCCAATCCTGTCTAATCATTCTACGTATGTGTTGTAAAAACCTATTATCAATTCTTTGATCACTACAAAAATCAAATAGAGCATAGACTATGGTAGCAGAATCAGACTCCACAATGATTTTCTTGAATTCCTTGCTGGCAATGAGACGAAATCCAGACCATATGCCCCATAACTCTGCAGTAAAAGTTGTACAAATGCCTATAGTATTCACAAAACCACCAATCTATTCACCTCTTTTATTCCTCAATACTCCTCCACAACTCGCTCTTCCTAGTTGTCCCTTGGTAGCCCCATCCACATTCAACTTCACCCACCCTTGCTCAGGGGGTACCCATTTAATATTTCTCTAAACCTTCAATCTATCCACTTATTCATTCAATAGGGCATCCCTAACAAACTCTGCATATCTCCAAATTACCTCTACTTTAGCACTATGATCATCAAAAGACTCATCAAAGAGGGCCTTGTTTCTCCATAACCAGATAAACCAGCAAGCAATACCAAACACAGAGTTCCATTTAAGATTTCTAGAAATAGTATTATTACATTTCAGGTTAACCTCCATCCATTTCTTTATATCTAGATTTAAGCATAAAGGAATAGTAGTACCTGCCTGCAATTGGTCCCAAATTCTCCTTGCATATTGACAGTCACACAGCACATGGGAGAGGCCTTCCACTTCCCTTTTGCATCTGCAACACAAAGGGGATCTTATGCCCACTCGATATCTTCTCTCCGACATGAGAAGGTCGTCATTTGCCGCCTTCAATAGAAACATTTGGATATGACGAGGGCCATTCCAGTTCCAAATCGCCTTCCACAACACCTCTCCTTCGCTCTCCAACACACTAAATTCCTTCCCTTTCACTCCCATCCATCTCATACAATCCTCTCCATCTATCTCATTAGGGGGAAGAATTGCCAACACCAAATCAATGTCTTCTTTAGATAAGAAATTGTCTAACTTCTTCACCTTCCAACCATTGTTATCAACATAATCAGCAACACACTCCTGTAACTCCTCCTTGTTGGGCATCATCACACACTTATCCACTAAACGAGTTTGTTTATTAACCCATTTACTCTTCCAGAAGTTTATCTTCCTCCCATCATTCACCTCCCAAACTAGATTCTCTATAATCGCTAGCCATAATGCTCCCAATCTCTTCCATAATGGTGAGTCAGAACTCTTCACTATGCATTCAATCATTACATTTGCATTTCTTCCATATCTGTTAATCAGAACATCTGAGCTTAATTTCTTTGGATTCGTAATCACATCCCACCCTGTTTTACAGAGAAGGGAATCATTCATTTTCTTCAGGTCTTTAAAGCCAAATCCTCCTACCTCCTTTGGAAGACACATTCTTTTCCACCTAATTGTGTGAATCTTCCTTCTACCATCCTCATCTCCCCAAATGAAGTCACGCTGCAGTTTCTCAATCTATTTACACACTCCAATTGGCACATCCTCATGAAACATATTAAAGATGGGAATTTGTTGTGTAACTGACTACACCAAGGTTAACCTTCCTGCATAAGAAAGAGTACTAGCATTCCACCTACTCAACTTCTTTTGTACCTTCCATATGAGGAATAGGAGCACAAATATCTTCCTAACTCCTCAACCTGTTCAAATCCACATAGCTCAACCAGGTTCCTTTTCTTCCACTCAACCACTTTCTTAGAGAACATAACCGTAGTCTTCTAGGGATTGATCCTCTGACCCGACATACACCCAAAAACCTTCAAGCACCTTAGAACTACCTCTACCTAAGATTTCTCAGCTTCACAAAACAACAGGAGATCATCCACAAAAAGGAGATGGGAAATGGCACTCCCATTCCTTCCAATTCTCAACGGTTTCCATCTACCCTTCTCCACTTCATCCAAGATGATATGGGTCACCTTCTTCATTCCTAGAATAAAGAGGTATGGAGAAATAGGATCACCTTGTCACAATCCCTTAGAAGGACAAAAAGCTTCAGATTTGCCCCCATTCTGCAGTAACTATATTGATACAGACTTCATGCACCAATCAATAATGGTTACTAGATCTTGAGGCAGACAAATTTCTTCTAGCACCTTTCTTAAAAAGTCCCAACTCACTCTATCGTACACCTTCTCTAGGTCAACCTTTATAGCCATATACCCCTTATTTCCCCCTAACTTTCCCATATAATGGGCAACCTCTCTAGCAACAACAATACTCTCCTGAATCCACCTACTGAGAATGAAGCTCGTTTGGTATGGTGAAACCAGCCTTGGCAATATCAGTTTAATCCTCCCAATGATTATCTTAGAGACAATTTTATAGAGAACATTACATAAGGATATTGGCCTCAAACGATTAACAGTTTCCACTTTCTCCACCTTCGGTACTAGCACCAACAAAGTTTTATTAATTTCCACCAGCCTTTTAGGCTCTTTCCAGATCCTATGCAAAAACTCAATCACATTTTCCCCTACTACTTCCCAATTTTTGTGATAGAAAATAGCAGGAAATCCATCCTCCCTTGGAGCCTTGAAAGCTCCAATATTGAACACGCTCTTCGAATCTCTTCACTACTCACTTCCCTTCTTAACCTTCTTTTTTCCTCCTCATTAATGCAGTCCCAAGAGTGTACGGTTTGGAACCACTCTCTATTATGTATTTCTTCCACGAACAGATTCATGTAGTGTTGCTTCACCATCCCAATCAATTCCCTCTCCTCATCTATCCATATTCCTACAGCATTTTTCAGCATGTTGATCTTTCCTTTTCGCCTGCTGCTTAAGGTTCTTAGGTGGTAGAACCTCAGTCCCTATCACCATTTCTAAGCCACTCCCCCCTTGATTTCTAGAACCACTGAATCTCCTCTTGTCTTAACACTTCACTCAGTTCCTCAACCAACTCATGTTCAAGTTTCTCAAGAAACCTATGTTCTCTACCATTGAGGCTTCTTTGGATGCCAGCAATTCGTGCAGTAAGTGTTCTCTTCTTCTGTTCAATCCACCTAAACTCCTCCTTATTCCATATCCTTAGTACATCTCTCAATCTTCCTAGCCCACCACAGACATCCTCTTCCTTATTCTAGACACTCCATAATAGATTTTTAAAACCACAATGCGACATCCACATGGCTTCAAATCTGAAAGGACGTAAACCCACAGGGGGGGTTCTACAGACAACTCAAATAGCATAGGGTGATGGTCCAAATAGATACAAGCTAATACCTTAGGAGATGCATCAGGAAACTGCTGCTGCCAAGCAATGTTACATAATCCTTTGTCTAGCCGCTTAAAAACTCTTTCCCTTCCTTGCCATTTCGGACCTCTCCAGGTATAAAAAGGACCCTCAGCTTCAATATCAATTAATCTACAATCCTGAATCCATTCTCTGAAATTGTCACATCGCTGCAAGTTCACTTCAGCACCCCTTTTTTGCTTCAATTGAGAAGTGATTTCATTGAAATCGCCCCCTACCATCCAGGACTCCTGCATACTTCTAGCTATATTCTTTAGACGACTCTAGAGCTCTTCTCTACCAGAACCATGGGGATCGGCATAGACGATAGTACACCACCGCACCTCTTGCCCTTCCCCAATCCTCATATGCAGGAATTGATTAGACTGCTTAATCACTCTAACTGTCAACTCCTCATCTGACCAACAAAGCCAAATACCTCCTGCAAAGCGTCTTGCCTCCACCCTAACTGACTTCTTAAAACCAAGGCTCTTAACAACCTTATCTGCTCTTTCACCACTTACTCTTGGTTCTAATAGTGCAACGAAAGCAGGCCTTCTTATTTTAATCAAGTTTTTACGGGCAAAAGTGAACTACTTGCTTGCAACACCCCTGTAATTCCAAATCATGACATACATTAAAAACTTGTAGGGTAAGTCCGACGATGCACCCCTAACTCACTGCCCAAGCCGACCCTCATAATCTCACTTTCTTTACGTAAGCTCTCCTCCATAACTTCTTTCATTCTTTCAGCCCAACTTCTAGCAAGCTCTCCCTTCCCTTTAGGATCATACTATGCAATATAGTCTCACAGCCATTTCTTCCTTTGGACTGCACATGCCCTTCCCCTAGAACAGCCTCATTCCTACATTCTTTTGCTACCGAGGTTCCCTCCTCACAAGGTACAACCTCAACGCCCTCATGCCTTACAACTTTCCCCATCCTTCTTTGAGCACTGAAGAATTCTCCTTTTTGTTCCCTATATCCCAAATTAATTTTTAGAATTTATGTAAAATATATATAGATATAATAATAATATTTTATTATAATAATTTAAAAAGAAACAAAAGAAATAAGTCAAACTTTCCAACGAAATTCAGTGGAAAGTTTGGGGGAGGGGGTTGGGTTTGAAATCCCCCTCCCCTAATAAATGTGTGGGCGTGTTAAATACACCCACCATAATTCATTTCCTCCCTGCAGGCGCAAGAAGGAAAGGGAGAAAGAGAGATAGAGTGGGTGAGAGAGAGAGGAGCAGACTGTTGAAGGAGAGAACAAGCTTTGAAGATATTTTAGGTACATAAAACTACTTCTTTTTTATCAAAATTTCTTTATGAATATTTTTTATATATTTTAAGCTTCCTATTTACATTATTATTGTAGCGATTGGAGAAAATTTTGAGACTTATATATGATATAAGTATTGAGTTTTGATATAAAAAATGACCATAGAAATTTAGAAGTAAATGAGTTGTTAATTTTAATCGGTTTAGTTTTGTCCATTTGTTAGTTTTAGTATTTAAATTAATTTATTTAGTTGAGTATATGTTATTTATGGGATATACCATATTTTTTTTATCAATGAAATTGAAGTTAAATAATTTATTTGAGATGTTTAATATATTATTAAAATTTTAATCAGTTTAATTTTATTTATTGGGTGACCGGAGGTTTTAAAATTATTATTTGAGCTAAAAAGTTTATTATTTATGGAAACATATATTTATCTGATAGTTGCACCATTAAAATTTCAATTATATTATTTATTTATAAATATTTGAAATATTATTGAATTTTTGTTGGTTCAATTTGAGGCTTAAATTTTAAATGAGATTTTTAGAATTTAGAATATAATAATTCCATATTTTGAAATTTTGGAAAATTCTTTTATTAGAGGATATAATTTGGAGGTCGTAAATAAATAATTTGGCTAGTTAGAAAATTTTAAGTATTTCTAAAATACTTAATTTTGGGTTATGAGAGTTGCAGAAATTTAGAATAAAAATTAAATTAAATTATAAATTTAAATGATATACAAAAGCTTAATTAATTAATTATTTAGCTTATATTAATATGTGATTATATTAATTGTGTAGATTAATTATTGGTTGAACAAAGGATTATTGACCTTGTGGTAATCCTTTTTATTGCTTTGGCGAGAGGTAACTATTTTCCACTTATTATATGTGCTAATATGTTGTTTGTGAGTATTTTGTTATTTTAGAATAATGATGTGTTATTTGAAACTCCAGTAGATATATTATACTTTTTGAGCTATGAAAATTGTCTTGCGGGATTTTTGGGATTGTGATTCAGAAGTTTGGAAAAGATATATGATTTATATCTTATGGATTAGACTGAGAAAAGATTGAGACATTTTTATTATATTATAAATGATTGGTTGTTATTTGGATTTTGGATTGAGCCTTATTCTACCACGTGGTAAGGCCGCCATTAGTGCATATTAGTTGGCTTCCTTCGTCCCCCATAATGAGAGATAGGCCTTTGTGGCTTTTTATTTATCCCCCAAAGTGAGAGATAGGCCTATATGTCTGATTAATCCCCCATAGTGAGGGATAGACTTATGTGGCTTGTGTGTTAGCCCCCCATAGTGAGGGTTTGGATGATTAAAATTACATATCTGTGTTTTCAAGAATTAATAACTGTCCTACTTGACACCTCACGAGAATGTGTTAGTATGTATGATGAGTTAGAAAGTTGGTTACTGAGGCGTTTGTCTCACCCCGTGGTTTTTACTATCTTCAGGTGATAGTTTAGGTGGTGACCCATCAAGGAAGGCTCCGGAGGCATAATGTGCTGTTATAGCTTGTATAGCCTCTCGACTTTTGTTATATGTGGCTGATTTGTTATATATTGCCACATATGGCCTATATACTTTAATGCTGTAAACTAATACTTTTAATTACTACTATATGATATGGGGGTCGTTGGAAGGCCAGAGATATTTAAGACTTTGCGTATTATGCTCTTTTGATATGTTGACTTTTGACTAATGAGCTCCATGACTTATATTAAAATAATTTATCAGTTCGTATGTTTGAAAGTATAAGTTTGGTTTGGGCTAATGGTTGAATGATATTTCTGGACTTTGAAAGTTCAAGGCCCAAGTTAACGATTGATATTACTCGTAATATAAGTTTATTTTTTTTAACCATGATAACGATTTTAAAATTTTAAGGTTTTTTTTTCTATCATGGTTAATCATTCAAATAAATTATTATTGGATTTAATCTAAAATGGTTCTGAAAGAACGGTTGTCATAGTTTCCCTTACACTTCTATGCTCTACTCCCTTTTGAATGTCATCCCTTTTAGTAGCCTCTCGACTATTCATAATATCCGTCAGAGGTTTCTTTCCTCTACCATGTCCCCCAAATCTTTTCCTCCCACCCAGAGTATCGTCACTCTTCTCCTTGTTATTTTCAGTAGTTGGAAATTGCTCGACTTGAGTCTCCTGCACGTCCTGTAGTACACCAAATCTAGATCCAAACTGAACATTTCCAATCACAGTTCTCCCACTCCTACCTCTTCTTGCCCTTTGTACAACCCTCCAAACCTCTTTTTCTTCAACAACCAGGGGTTTAATCACACCATTAGAGTCATCCATCATAGCATTAGGCTTGGTATTCTGACTCTCAACCTATTTCACATTCTTGCAAGAGTCCTTCACATGTCCGTAATTGCCACACTTCAAACAGAGCAAGTTCATGCTCTCATATTCAATTGGATAGTTCATGCCATTGATTGCATAATGGGGCAATAATGGTCTAGTCAAGTCCACCTCTATACAAACTCTTGCAAAGCGACCCCTCTTCCTCCTAGCAGTCGGGCCATCCACCTTAATAACTCTGCCAATCTCACTACCAATAGCATACAGAATTTTCTTATCATAGAAATCCATCGAAATCGCTGGCAAACGCACACACACTGCCACCTTATCAATCACTTTAGTAGCCGGGTTAAATCCAGGCCCCCAACTCATTACAACAAGATAAGAATCCATAATAACCCACGATCCCTAGTTAACGCAATATCATAATCCTCAGCACATTGAAATTCAACAAGAAGAAATCAGAGTCTATGTCTACCACCTCAACCTTACCATGCTTACTCCACATCTGCTCTATTTTCGGACCAAGGCTTCTTAGACTTGGAGATCTCCCAAGCAATTTCACTATTAGTGTCCATTTGAAGGGGACTGCCAATCTCTCTTGTTCTGCCCTATCTAGAATGATGTTAGGACACATTGGGTCTGATCGATCGACCTTGATTCCTTGGCTCAGGTCTTCTATAGACTCAAACCCTATATCTATCAGCACATCGTTGCCCAAACACTAGCGCGACCCCCTAGCATTATGATTCAGCAGCGAATCGCGATAAGAACACCCTCCTTGCACTTCGCCCTCTTCAATCTGCTCATCGACCATCCAATTCTCACTTCTAGGCTTCAAGGAAACCCCTCCAGTGAACTCTTCTCCTTCCCTACGAACCTTTCACTTGCTCTGATCCAGCGCATTTGCTTCCTCCGCTGTCAACTCACCCTTATCGCTGCTCTCCGATGTCTTTGAGTGCGAGAGCATTTTTCCAGTTCGTCTCCTCTCACTGTTGGATTATATATTTTTAATCTCTTCATATTAGTATTAAGCACCAGAGGTAGTATATATTTAAGAGATTTAATGTATAGTCAAGAAATATTGAAAATATACTACAATATGAATTTTGTTGGGTGTCATTAACTCTCTCATTTGCATGAACCAATAGTGATTGACAGTGGGCAATATAACGTTCATGATCATTATTAGGCATCGAAAGCATCTTATCAACATATATATGTATATGTATATATATATATATGTATATGTATATATATAAATAGCCTTATCTGTTTAACATACGTGTTTCAATCGAACCCAAACTTGTGGATCTTTTTATATATTATTTATGAAAATTTGAAAGCTAAAACAACATGAAAATTCGAATTTGGTGGACGGCATTATAATAATGAAAAAAAATACAGCAGTAACATTGTATTTTACATAGAAGATATTGTTACAATAAAAGAGCTCAACATTACACACAGAATAACGGGAATATTTTATTTTAAACATTGAAATATAAATCTAATTATAGGAATTCCTATATAAGAGCAAATCGATATGCACTTTGCTAACGCGGTACCTGCTTTTTTTTAAAGTGCTTCCACGGTGAGATTCCTTCGATGTGATATGATGCCTTATTCCCATTTAATGATGTTAAAATATACTCTGCCTTTTGGGATGGGAATACAGAGGTAAATAAAAATCCTTTTAAAAGCTACCTAAAATAGGTAATTCCAAATCATATTGGCAAATCTAACAAATCCCTAATTGATTTATAGGCCCAATTTAGGAATACTTGTGAATATTTGGTATTTTCCGATTTGCCTCCGATTTTAAAGCTACTCTCTGCCCCTCTAGCTCCTTCCGCTCTTTCTTTTCAAAGTCATTATTTTTACTAGCGGCTGAAGCATTGGCAACGAACGGTGGTTGAAGCTTCATTGCTGGTGGTTAGAGCATCGGTTACAACTTTATTACAAAAGGTTTTTTGTGAATAACTAATGTTGGCTTAGAAATTGCTAACTTGAACTTGTTAATTTATGAGCAATCTAATAATAATCAAGACTTCATAACATGGTTAACAAATTGTGGCTTCTTTTTTCTTTTGCACATTTGTCATTGAAAAAAAAAATGAGAGAATTTGAGCTGAAGGAGCCCAGCCCAAGCAAGAGAACTTCCTCAAGCCCATTTAAAAAGTGAAACACTTAAAGCTGGATTTTGGATTCTTGTGATGCCACACACAAGACATATAGTGGTATTATCAAGACCTATTAAAAATTTCTAATTTTTAAAATAAAATTTAGCAGTTCCTTAAATTCTTCAAAGATAGATATTTTTTAAATTCTTAGAACACGTTTAGTGGCATTTCCAAAGATTTAAATTACGTTATATATTGTCATTTTTCTACGCAAAATTTTCCCACCATCAAATAAAATAATGTAATGTTGAATTCATAGTCATCTACTGAATTTCTTTCTATTAGAGAGCTTAAATTGAGTGTTGCTTTAAATTTCAAATTAAAACTATTATGCAATTTTCTGCTTTTCAACTCAACAAGTATGCATACTTTTGTTTCCTTTTTTTGTAAAAAAAATTTATTTATGGCATGCTTCCTTGATTAATTTGTTTTTTATTCTATTTTTTCTCCAACCAAGATAATTTGATCTTTATCCATGCCCGCGCGATTTGGTATATATCTTTCTTCTTTCTAAGCTCAATTATCAAAAAATAACTAATAATTATTTGGAAAAACGAATGAATAGTTTTAAAATTTTCTAAGAAATGATTTCATACTTGGCCAACTAATTTTCAAATTGATTTCATATTTTATAATCAGGAAAAAGTAGATAATCTCTAAAATTTCTTTCAGGTTTTACTTAAACTTAAAAATGATCCATGCTCACATAATTTAAAGGATTTTAAAAAGTCATCAATTATTACCAATATAATATTTTAACACACAAGTAAATGAAGCTATTTATTTTTACCCAAACACCCCCTTATTATATATTTGTTTGTCTCTTTGACGTGCAGAATTTTGACTTACAAGTCAGGCACGCCAATATTTTCCCTGTTTTTATTTTTCAAAGACTTATTATACATTTGTTTGTCTCTTTGACGTCTTCCCACTTACATTTTTTTGGGGTAATCTCTAGCTGTAGTCTAACAAACTTGACCCGTAATAAATTAGTGATAACAAAAAAAGAAAAAAGAAAAAAGAAAAAATTGCTGAAAAATCCTTTAGGTAAGGGAGGATAATATTATCATAATAAAATATACATACATACATCACGCACATATGTTGAAGTTGTTTCGTGTGAAATGGTGCATGACTTTGAGGTCTCTCACAAGTCAAGCACACCATGTGCTTACAAGCACTAGGTGTGCAGTTGATATGATACATCTAGTTAATTAAGTCTCTTGACTTTTGAGTAGTAACGTTCTTTAGAAGGTACTCTCTATATATGTCCTACAAGACTAACGATAAATGAATTATTGCAAAGGAAATAAAAATGTGGTATAATAAATAAAATCGTACTCCCTAAAAGGACAAAGGTTTTTTTCAAGACTAAAGTAGTTTATGGGGTAACTCTATGACCCCTAAAAATACAATGGTAATGAAAATATTGTCTTTAATGTGATAGCAAACCATTTACAAGATCGAATCTTTTTATCATTATTAGTGTGATTTTTTCTCTTTCATTGCATCAACTTGTTTTGGACATCACTTAATGTTTGAAAAGTCTAACATACCTATGTCAGCATGTCCAGTGACTGCTCTTATTATTTAACCATTAATGAGTTTGTTAATAAGTGTGAAAATACAAAACAAATCATTTAATATGTTCAAATGGGTCCTTAGTTATTGATAAGTAGTAGGCAACCGGGGGGGGGGGAAAAAGCACCTGAATCTTCAACAAATTTCTTGTACCTTTCATTTAAGCAATAAATTTTGCGATGGAAAATTTTTAGAAAGCTAAATCCAAACCGATTTATCACCAGGTCACATTTTTACCAGTTTCATCAGTTCACTCCCTGTTTGACTGGTTTGCCACCATTTCAATTTGCAACCAGTTCAATGCTTAAACCACATTGAACCATTGGCCAATTCATCGGTTTTCTAATTGAACTGGCCGGTTTGGTCCCCTTTCTTGTCCACTGGGTAGTTAACGAATTAAGCTTTTATATTAGATAAGAGAATAACTCAAATGAAGATCATTTTGTAGCAAGTTTATATTTTACTTTTTGCCTATAATCTATTTTTTATTCATTTCTCTGCAAGTATATTATATCCCGTACTCATTTATGTTACTTTCAATTCCAAAATAATTCACATGCAGTATTTAATGAATGTTAATAACTACCATCTATTTTCCATATATTTCTTTCTTAGTATTATACATACATTCTGTTCATATACTTTTTTTTTCATTTTCGTATATCTTACCATATTATAAAAACTACTGCGTCCCTTCGGGGACATCCGAAAAAACTACTGCAATTCGTGGGAAGGTAACTTTTTATAAAATGCGTTCGCAGAATTCGACTGACTATCTAAAATAATTGGTATCGATATTAAATCTCTGGCGTCGAAAGTAGATTATTAAATTTAATTAGTGCTGTGGCTTTTGAAATAAACATACAAAAATACATACTCTTTTTATCACGTACATCATATAAAATCTGTGAAAAAAAGAATTAAAAACTGCACCATTTACTTGTGTTAGCATGATATTACCAAAATAAATCATCCATACATAAGCCGCTTCTTACAAAAGAGAGGGTGATTTTGAGGTCTACTCATAAGTCAAGCACTGCATGAAAAAGTTTTAAGGAGCTCATTTTAAAAAATTAAAGAAGTGAGATTAAAATTTTTTAATTAATTTTTCTTACTCTTTTATCTTATATTTTCTCTTTATTTTTTGATGTGATAATGGACTATTTGTAGGGTTAAAACTTCTCCTCATCACTTACGTAATTTTCTTTCTATTTCTTAATATGGTATTTTATGTAATTTCTTTTGCGGACAATTTGATGTTTGAAAATTCAACCTTGCCCCTGTGCGTTACACTACTCTTGGGGTGAATGGATGAGTCATTTTCATTTAATAGGAAATATCTTCGCAATTAAAATTAGTTTTATAGATTTATTATTGTTCGCAATCACTTTTTCTAAGCTCCGTGATCTATTTTACACCAGCACCATATTCTATACTAATTATTATAAATAAGAAAGACAAAAAGTAACAGGAAGTCCTCAGCTGAACTGTCCTCAGTTTCTAAGATTTTTTTTTTTTTCGTTTCAGTTTTCTCCTTTGTTTGGCTTCATGCTTCTTTTTTGTCCAGTAAGATATTAGATAAAACACTTTTGAATTTAGATATTCAAAATTGACTTGTAAATAATAACGTATTAAACAATTCTAGTGAGAAACGAAATAAAATCCTAACAAATTATAATTATGTATGACAATATTATTATTTAGGAAAAACTAATTTGTTAGTCCTTATAATTTTACCTGATTTTGAATCAAGTCCCTGTAATTTTTTTTTATTCAATACTTATTCTTTTCTTTATAATTATTCTTTTCTTTTTATAATTATTGTTTTCCAAAATTAGCGGCAAATGCAAGTTTAGCAAACAGAAGGATTAACACTAATAATGAAGTAAACAATAAGGACCGAATAAAATGAAAAAAAAACTATGGGGATTTGATTTAAAATAGGATGTAGCTACAAGGACTGGTAAATTAATTTTTTCTATTATTTATAAAAAAGAAAAATGGAATCTTCAAATGTATAGATGCCTTTCACCAGTCTCATGCCCCCCCCAAAAAAAATTTAAAGCTTGTCCACACGTAAATAAAATTTCAGTTAATTAAATAATCATCAGTTCGATTCAAAACTATGAAAATATAAATGATAGAAAATAAGCACACAGCAAAAAGAAAAATCCATAAGGAAAAATAAAAAGATAAACACGGGTTAGTTCTGAGGACTTTGGTTATTTTTGTAAATGCAAAAAGTATCAAAAATAAATTTGATATCTTTATAGTTGAATTTAAAGCATTGACAATGTTTAAAATATATTACGAAATCAAAATCCATAAAAAGGACATCTTAATATCTTATTAATTATTAATCCTCAGAAATAATTTTAGAAATTTTTTTGTCCCCCAGAAAATGAAAACCAGTTATACTTTCCTCAGCCTTTTGGCTAACATCAAGAAAATGAAAAATAATTATATGTCATAAAAAATGTCGCTCTACACTTGTAGTAAAAAAAAAAAAGGAATTAACTTATATAAATTTTTTCTTTATAATAATAATGAAATTTGGTGGCTCAATGGTCACCTATAATTTAAAAATGCAAGTGGCTGTGGTATCAAGTCTCAATTTTACTAGTTACCCAAAAATATTTCTACCCCTAGTGGTAGGCCACCACCTTCTTTATGTGTGATTTTTCCCCAAAAAAAAAATCTTCTAAATCGCTTTTTCAGTGATAAAAATATCTTGTCATGTGATCTCATAATGCTTAATCAAAAAATAAAACATTACAGGTTTTGCCATGGTTTTTTAGTTATCTATCATCAATAATAAAAGTTTTTACAAACTTAATCTTATAGGTACATCATCCCAATAAATGCATTAAATAAAGGTTAGTTGAGATGTGGCTCACTACGACTAGAATATACTACTATCTCATAGCTCAAAGAATATTCACCAAAGTATTTAAAGATCATCCGCTAAAATGATTTTCATTTCAGCAGTAAAATTCAAACCTCACACTTCTTGAATGTATGTGCTATATATATTATATTCGTATAAACTAAAGCAACCTTAATTTTGTTAGGATGTTATTCTTTAGTACAATTTTTCAAAATGCTTTAAAAAATTACACATAATGATCCCTTCAAGTCTCTGTTGTAGAAAGTGTATTATTAGATTGATTGTTTATCTTTTAAAATATATATACATATAAAAACACATACACTTTTGTTGCCACATACGATATATAAAATCTGGGGAAAAAAAAGAAAATTCTGGACTATTTACATGTGTTTTGGAGGTCAATTGTGGTATTTTCATTTGGGTAAACTAAAATGATATTACCAAAGTTACACGCCTACATGAATTGTTTTGTGTGAAATGGGGTATGACTTTGAGGTCTACTCATAAGTTAAGCATTCCCATTGATATTGGGTCATTGATATATAATACATCCAATGAAGAGTATGGACAATATGTCCGCACATGCTTCTTCCCAGTGGTTCTTTTGAAGGATTTTTCTCCATCTATGACCTACAAGGCTGACCATATATGAAATAATGCGATGAAAATGAAAACATCTTCCCAGATGTGAAACTGACCTTATGTTTGGTATGATTGAAATGGAGAACATGAAAAAATTTAATGAATTTGATTTATTAAAATTTTTAATTAATTTTGCTTACTATTTTGTCTTATATCTTCCCTTTATTAAAATTTTATAACTCTACTTCTTCAATTTTTTAAATTGAACTCATTAAAATTTTTCCTCTCCACTTCCCTCATACCAAAACATAAGGGGCAAAGGTTCTTTTCATTAGGAACATGGGATTACTCTATGACCTATATAATACGGCGATAATAAAAATATGACTTTTAATGTAATAACGGATCATTTGTAGGATGAAAGTTTTTTCTAGTTACTAGCGTAATTTTATTTTTCTTTCATTGCATTAACTTCTTTCAATGACTTAATATTTGAAAAGTCTCCCATACTATGTACACTATAGTGATGAGCACTATAATATTTATTACTGCGGTGAAAGCTACGCCATTTCAATATAGTTGTAATAAGCTAGATTTAAAATTTTTAACTCATGATTTCTAAATAAAAAAATTTAGAGTTAAGACTTGAGAGATTACACTTATTTTGGATCATGTACCTATTAAAGGAAAACATTTTTAAAAGAACAAAATATAAAAAATTAAATCTCTTCATCCATATTAAATTTAAATAGTTAAGATTTAATAAGTATTATGGTGCTCATTACTGCAATGAACACCGAAATTGGTTCATGTGCATGCTGGAATTTAAATAAATGCTATTTAACTATTAATGTGTTTATCAATAAGGGGAAAATAGAAAACAAATCATTTAATATCTTCTTAAAATATTAGAAAGACACATATTATGAGACATGTTACAAAATTTTGTGATATCTATTATGAAACAGAGGGAGTAGCTTATTAGTAGCATGCACATTGAAACCTTTTAAATAATTAAATTGGGCATAAATTAAGGAAAACGCTATTTTATAATTAGTGATTTTATAAAATTTAATTGTAAAAATAAAGTATATTTTTGCTATCCGCAATGACAAAGTAAAAATTAACGCGTTTTTCTTTTTTTGCCTTTTACATTTATGCTCAACTTGTTTGGTTGTTGACCATAATATATTTTGGTTTAGTGTTATGTCAATGTCTTTAAAGGCTTATTTTTAAATGATTTTTTATTATATGCGAAACAATTAACTGAAAAGAGTTGTCTCGTGCACAACAGTTTCTTTTATAATTTTTATATCAATTTTGGAAATCTTAATTTTTCAAAGAGAAAAAAATTATTTAATTATGACTTTTATCACTATTTATGCAAGTTAAGCTTGCCATTCTTCTCCTACAAGTTAACATTAGGATTTACTTGACTTACAAGTCTTTGTTTGAATATAAATATAGATTAATTAAATAATACAGTGAGATAATTAATGCAACCATTTTCCAAGCGAATATGTATGATAGTTCTAATAAATATTACTTTAGACAAAAAATAAATTAAATGTATTGGAGTGAGTAAGGTCATAATAACAAAAAACCATGAAAATAATTTCTTCCGACTTCTAAAAAGGCAAATAAAATGAAACGGAAATTTTTTTTAAAAATTATATATTTAAAATTGGAGAAAGTACTTATTATATGCACTAATCAAATTTTCTACTAAATAAGTTGAAAATAGTCCTAAAGAATCCTACACGGAGATCCCATCATCTGCATTGGGCTTATGATTCCCAAAAAAAAAAAAAAGGATGCAAGTGAAAAAAAAAAAAAAAACAATGATGAAGCATACATCTTATATTCTTCTTAGCAACAAATGTGCCTTATTATTTCTATAGCCACTTTTATCTACGCTGCTTTTCCAGACCCTTTTAAAGCGCCAGATCGTTTAGACCAGTTTCGTGCGTAAGACGATCTTTAAAGGAACAACTTAACCCCCAAAAAAAATCTCGGCTCCCAATAAATCTTATCAGTTTTGATGTAATTAATTATTGTCATGAAAATATTTTTATAAATTTAATCATTATAAGTAGTTAAGTAAACATCGAACTCCCAATAAATGTACTAAACAAAATTTGGCTGGGGGCAGCTCACCAAGAATGTATATGATCTTATCATTCAGTGTAATTTTTCAAAATTTTTCTTTAAAATTGCACAAAGCAATTCCTGTGAGTCTCGAGCTTAAGAACGGATTATTAGATTGAAAATTCTGCTTTTCGAAATATGCAGACAAAAAGCTATACTTTTTATGCCACCTACAAGAATGCATACTTTTAAGAAGTGTATTTTCTTAACTTCTTTTCCTTTTAGTGAATATTTATATTATAGATTGATTGTGTAGTTAATTTTCCTTTTTATATTCACCGCGTTGCTTTTAATTCTTTTCATGTAGATGAGGTGATTATCTCTTACTTCCTTTTAAATATATTAGGTGTGTGTAACGGTGGTAATTTTTTTCCCCCCGAACCAAGATCACATTACCAAAATAAAAATATTCATATAAGGGGAGATATTTAGAAGCAGTTTACTATGAAATGGAGTGTGCCGAGTTTGAGGTCTAGTATCAAGTCAAGCACATCACGCATGTATCTGCAATGAAGAGTTATCATAATCACTAACGTATATTTTGCGTTATTTTGTGACCTATATAATAAAATGATCATGAACATATGGTTCTTAATGTGATAACATATCATTTGCAGGGTCAAAATTTCTTCTCACTACTAATGTAATTTTTTTTTTCGCTTTCATTGTATTAACTTCCTTTTCAAGATAACTTAATATTTGAAAAGTGTCAATCACGCGATGTGCTTACACTAGAGGTAAATGGATGAGTTCTCATAATTAAAATTGGTCCTTATTAAACTATTTTTTTGTTTTACGAGACAAAACTCTGCTAATATAAGCTCTGCTAATATATTTATCTTGTACAAGTACAAAATTATTTTTAAAAAAAGCTAAATCAAACACCAATAAATGTGTTTTTCTAAGCTCTACTGTCTATTTTATACCAGCACTATTCTATACTAATTATTTTAAGTAAGAAAGATTAAAAAAAAATAACGAATTTTTATCCTCAGTTGAACTGTCCTTAATTTCTAAAGGAATGAACTTTGAAGAATACAATAATCACCGTCCATTCCACTCCACAGGTCATTTTTTTATGAAGACTTTGGTTGTTTCTGTAAATGCCAAAAAAGATTAAACAAACATGATATTCTTATAGTCGAATTTAAAATATTGAGGATGTTTAAAATATAATATGACATCAAAATTCACAAAAAAGAAAATTAAATAATACACCATCGGCTCGCCCCGACTCTTATGTTCGCTTTCTCTGTTTGGCTGTTAACCGTACAGAAATTGAATAATACAGTGATAATATCGTCCTCAAACTCAAAGTGATAGCTTTTCGGCCAAAAAAAAAAAAAAAAAAAAAAAAAAAAACTCAAAGTGATAGCTGAAGAAATTGAGGACCATATAAATTGTTTTTAATGGGTACCTCGAAGATTTTAATTTATATTGAAATTTATTATTTGTTTTACTTGCAAATTTCCATTAGATGATGATCATGCTATGAGTCTCATATTAGGAATCTCACAAGTATTGTAGAGTTTATAAGTATAAGGGTCTTTTCATCTTAACAGGTTAGTCTTTTGAAATTGGACCTCTCTTTGAGTTTATGTTCATCACATTAATACTTTTATTAAAAGCCAAACATTCATAGAGAGGGCTACCCACAGAGAATTATGACCAGTAGGAGGCTAAGTGAAGTGCTATGGTGTGAAGCCACCAAGGACATAAACTCTCAAGGGGGTGTATGGTTATGAGTCTCTCGTTGGAGAATCTCATAAGTGTTATGGGATTTATAAGTGTAAGAAGTTACCCCTTCTAACAGCTTAGTCTTGTGGGATTAGGTTCTCCCTTTGGGCTTATGCTCATCATAGATCAAGAGTTCCTTGAATTAGCTACAAGCAAAGTTAAAAAAAAAAAAAAAAAAAGCTAGAAGTTTATCAAATCATATATATTATATCATGAGAGATTGGGTCTAGGGAAATGGGGTAGTCCCTTATAAAGTGGCAAATCAAGGTTTGAAACCTTGCTGGAAGAAGTACCAATATTGAATATCTAATAGTGACTTGAATAGGATTGTCTCTAATAAGAAGATATTTATGCGTAACAAAAAAAATTATGTATATTATTTATTATTGACTGAAATAACCACTTGTAAGAATGAGAAAGAACAAAATACAAAGATTTCTTTCATCAATTTAGATTTCATGTAAATTATAACGAAGCATTTTATAGATGGTAGAATTTCTATATCCATAAAATCACAAAGTTCTGTTTGGTATGAGAGAAATAGAGGAGAAGAAAGGGGAGGAAAAATTTTAATGAGTTGTACTTAAAAAATTAAAGAAGTGGGGTTTTAAAATTTTAATAGAGTGAAGTTGTAAAATAAAATAATAAAAAAATTAATTAAAAGCTTTTGACTCCATTTTAATTTTTTAAATCAACTCATTAAAATTTTTTCGTCCCTTTCCCTCCATTTCCCTTATATAGGGTAAATATGTCCAATAATGAAGAAAGAAATAATAGCCTCACAAAAATATTAAAAAAATAAAAATGGAAATGCATGATTAAAGGAGCAATGTATCTTGACCATAAATAAATTATGCAATGAAAGTATGGTCCCAGAAGTAAAATTACTCGACAAGCAATGAAAGGGACGAAGCTTCTCGTTAACATACATTTTGAATTATTTTACACCCCACCAGGCCACCAGACTTGACCACAAAGAAAATAATGCAGTCAAAAAGTATCGTTAAACGCGTGTAGAAACAAATATAAACGTACGTCCAGCATACGAGTTAACTTTTTAGTTGAATTTCTTCTAATCTTATCACTAAAGACACCCTTTTAATTTCCAACTCCGCGTTTTGTTAGTATGACTTGACTTGATTCAGAAAACGGAGAAGTATGAAATGATATATGTGTTTGTGTCAATTCCTGGTTGTGCAAGATTTGATAAGTTTGATATGATCAATATGGGAAAACCTTCTTCCTTTATCTTCCTCTTCTTACTTCATTGCTTCACAGTCGCCTTTGCTTCGATGCCTACAAACATTACTACTGATAGATTCGCACTTCTTGCCCTTAAATCCTTTGTCACTTCAGATCCATATGATTTCTTAGCTAATTGGTCTGTCTCTTCTTCTCCATGCAGCTGGGTTGGTGTTACTTGCAATATTCATCATGAAAGGGTTCAGTCCCTAAATCTTAGTGGCATGGAACTCAAGGGTACCATATCCCCACAACTCGAAAATCTCTCATTCCTTGTTGAACTTGATCTCAGTGACAACACTTTTTTTGGTCAAATCCCTAAAGAGTTAGTTCGATTGCATAGATTGAAACTATTCAACTTGAGCTACAATGACTTTCATGGGCCAGTTCCAACATGGATAGGAGATTTGTCTTCACTTGAGCAACTAAGTCTTCAAAATAACAATTTTAATGGATTTATTCCATTATCTCTTTTCAATCTATCAAGGTTGGAGATCTTGGATTGGAATTTTAATCTCATTGAAGGGATCATTCCACTGGAGGTGGGCAAACTTGAGCGACTCAAGATTTTACGACTTAGTCATAACAAACTTTCAGGAATCATTCCCCAAACAATTTCCAATTTATCTTCGCTTGAGTTGTTGCATTTATCCTATAACACTTTGTCAGGTATGTTTTGGATTACTTTCAATAATTATATTTGTCTTTGTTCTATACTAGTGTATTTGGTTAGTAGGATCGTATTCTTGAGTAATTTGAGTTTGTCTTTTTTTATTTATTCATTTTTTGTATTTTTATGAATTTTCTTCTTAAATTTTGCCAACATATTTCTATTCTTTTTTCAAAGAAAAAAACCACTTGTCATCCAATTCTTGAAACGTAGTATATAGTCACAATTTTTTTTATTAACTTGTCATGCCTGAAAAATATATGTAAATGGTCTCATGTACATATAATAACTTGTCATGCCTGAAAAATTGTTAGTGGCATTGATTTCTTTTTCTCCCCTGATATTTCAAGGAGCCATTTCCAATGAGATTGGTGATCTTTGACAAGCAGAAATATTGTGTTTAGAAAGAATCAACTTTCTGGTCTGGTTTTATGATTAACTGTATTAAAAAAATTCTATTCCAGTATTTCATAAGATATTAGTGAATAATGATTTTGAACTGAGATTTTGTTCCCCATCATTTAGTTTATGTCACAATTTTCACACACATGTAAAGGTGGGTTCACAAGTTGCTCCAAAAATCTTTAAGAACCAAAATAAAATATTGAGTCATTAAAAAAGGGGAAGCCCCGTGGAAGATAATCTGATGAGGATGATGGAAAGGACTAGTTGGGATTCCAATGTTCTTTCTAGATTTTTATTTTTCATTTTCACCCCATATTTTATTTTCAATGGCAAGTTTTTCATTTTTTTTAATATAGATAATCCATTAGAATTTAATAAACACGCATAATTATTGACCTTAGAGTGTGTAATATTCGCAAATACCATTTTTACTGTTTGTTTATTGAAATATTAAAATGGCCCTATACAACACTACTTAGAGTAGTCACACGGAATTGAAGGGTTGAACTATTTTTTACCTTTATGAATGATATTTCCATTTTGGATCATTTGTAATTAGCTGTTTATGCTTAGAGACATCCTTAAATCCGAATAATCTGATTATTTATATATTTATGTTAGCTTCTCAAAGTAAAAAGAAAACTTCAGATGTATTGGAAACAAATATGACATGCCACTCTAATTATTTTTATTTGAATTTTTTAATTTGCTGTAATCACGTGAGATGTCATTCTGCAGTTTGTTAGGTGTGTTTTGAATGAATCTGGGCTGTCTCCTTTTTCTCTTTTAGACTCCATCATTTCTCTATTCTTTTTTCACGAATAAAACCCAATTCGTCATCCAATTTTTTTGTAATGGTTAGGAAAGTTATACCATAGGGAAAAAGAATATTGTTATAATATTAGTCTGAACAGATCTTTTAAGGTTCATTATCACTCTTTGAAACCCAAGGCTTATTATTATGTTATTAAAAAGTTTTTGAAGTTTTATTTTTTAAATGAGCAAGCCTTATAAGCAGCATGCATATTTGGAATTGGAACCTTTCATTTTAATTTGGATGATATAAAATATTAAAATATATCTTAATTTTATTATTTATTATTAATTTTTATTTTAAACTCATAATCTTATTTGTTGAATGAGACGAATGCAGCTTACATGATGTATAAGAATTTCCCAGAATTAATTAATCCTCCAAATCTAAAAAAGATAGCAAAAATAAATCTGAATTAATCTAATATAAATTACAGAATAATAGACTGAACTGAAACATAAAACACTGTGTAATGAATTGAAAGGGTTATTTTTCTATAAAGTAAGTATTGTTGTGTTTTATTATTTAGAACATATTTATGTTATTTCTCACAATTGTGCAAGTCTTTCAATATTTATAAAGTGAAATAATCATTTTTGCTATATGAAAGTTGATATTGACATGTTGTTTATCATTTAATATTGGAAGGAGCCATTCCAAATGAGATTGGTGATCTTCGACAACTTCATACAATATATCTTTCAACTAATCAGCTTTCAAGCACTATACCAACCTCCATATTTAATAGTTCAGTGCGACAATACATTGAACTTAACAACAATAATTTATCTGGGACTCTGTCAACAAATGTATGTTTTGGGCTTCCAAAACTTGAAAAACTATATCTCCATGAAAATGATTTGTCTGGGAAGATACCCTCCATTTGGCATCAATGCAAGGAATTGGTAGAGTTGTCATTGGGGGATAACAAGTTCAATGGAAGAAACATACCAAGTGACATTGGAAATTTGACCAAACTTGAGTGGTTATATCTTAGTGGCAGCAACTTGCAAGGTAAGAGTTTTAATTATGATATTCCAATTAGATAAATTGTTGTCACGAATTGAATCCAAAATAAAGGAGTTAACTCATATTATTTTCTTGCATTATAATGTTATGTTATTTTTAATTTTAGCAACCAGGGGAATCAAATCCTACCAACTCCACTTTTCTTCCTTTTTAGGGGGAAAAAAAAAAGTTCCTTCGGGCAAAAAAATACAATGCTCTGGCAAAAGTTCCAAACTTATTTAAAAAAATAACGGGCCATTTTTGTAATTTTTCATGAATTTTAAAATTCTAATTTATTTTTTTTTCATTTTCTGTAATTTTTGAAGTGGTAGGTGCCTACAATTTCAGGCCTTTTTATCTAAAATTTTCCCTAATGATTTCTCATAAAATTATACCAAACAATTCTTTCATGCAGACATAAATTGCTGAAAAAGTAGTCTAATATGCCATACATGATTAATTAGAAATATATAAAAAAAAATATTTAGTCAAACTTAGCGTACTGATTTGCAATATCAAAAGGTAATAACACAAATATTCAAGTTTTTGGACTTAGTGCGTAAAACGCGTACATATGTACATACATATTACTTCTATGCAAACAACATATATATATATGTGTGTGTGTGTATATAACCTATATGCAAACAATATCTTTTGTGTTTATAAATAAAGTATTACATTTCTATTTTTTAAAATGGAGGCAGTGTTAGAAGTCTTGTAAAGAATTTAAGTTCTTTTTTATTCAAAATATAAGTATAAAACAACTTATGTAATTTGAAAAGCTGGTTAAAATTGATTAAAAATAATAAATATGTCAAATATATAACTTATTGTCCTAAAACATCCTCATTTATGGTGAGGCCGAATGGGAGAGACGATGAGCTAAAAAAAAAAAACCAAAGAGAATGAGTTAAAAAAAAGTCAAAAAGATAATGAGAGAGGCTTATAATTAATTTGAGAGAAAAATTTAAAAAAAAAGTATTAAATGATCCAACAAATCTGAAACGAAGCTTATAAAAAAGTCCCTCTTGAAGATTTGATGCTTATATTTTTTAACTAGAGGAAGTATTTTGTGGTAATGTTCAATCAGGGGTATCGGGCTGTAGGTTCTCAAAACCTAGTTTCCAGTGTCTATGTTTCTGTATAAATATGGGTTAATTATCTGGTGTCATACATGAACCCAGTTCCCCTTTCGCTGAATAATAGATTTTCAGTTCTCTCAAGTTTTTCACGGGCACCCTTTTACATTATATATGTACTTTATGCATATTATACAAAAGTATTATAAAATTTTTTATTTTCCTATTTACAAGTCCCTTCAACCTTTTCACAAGAAGAGTGGTTAATGAATTATATTTAAATGCCAACCTCTTTACAAGTGTTGAGATTATTATTTCTTATTTTTCTTCTTTTATTTCCTTTTTTAATATTCTTCAATAATAAATAAATTTAAAATGAGATTTTATATGTTCATTCCTTTATTATCATGCATTTTTCTAGTGGAGGTTTAAATATGGCTAATGATTTATAATCACAAAGCATCATCGATTTTCTATTTTTTTTTTCTGGTGATATTTTCTTCATTTAGAGGAAAACAAAAATGGGATTTTCTTTCATTTATTCATATTTTTCGTTCATATAATGCGATCTATATTAAACTTGTGATTACAATACCAGCATAAAAGAAAAGAAACATAAGATCAATACCTGATGGAACCACTTGATATTTAAAATGTGCAAGACATTTTTTTAAAAAAAGTTTACTCTTAACTATCACATCATTTATACTTTGATCAATAAAATGGCTTCACCATATATAATTTTTTCAGGAATCATTCCAAGTGAGATTGGAAAACTGATAAACCTCCAGCACCTTGATCTTAGCAACAACAATTTGCAAGGTCAGAATTTTAATTATATGACTGTTTTAGACCATGTGTGTATTTTTGTTTTGTTTTAATCTGGGGGATGAAAAATAATTTTAAAATTAGATTCTGTTTTTATTTTTTTCATTCATTTTAAAGAATCATGAGAAGTTATGTGTTCATAGGAAAAATGCTTAAAAAGAGCCATGGCTTATTAACCAGTACATGTAATGTTCATGTTTGTCTATTCATAAAATGCGGTTTATCTTTTTTTCTTTTTATTTGGAAAAAAGACACATTTAATGGTGATACTTTCTTTTAATCCCAAAAGTGAATATTGCTTTATACGTGTATACATGTTTGTAACTTGATTAGAGTGTGTTGATTGAAATTTGCGCGCGCACACGCACACACATATATTCATCTCCCACATGTATTCGCATCGTGCTGTGAATACATGGCACTAGTTGGGATTCCTTTTTTCTAGTTTTTTTCTATTTTTCATTTCCTCCATATTTTCTATTCAATGGCATGTTTTTTTCGTTTGCTTTTGTTATAGATAATGCACTAGAATTTAGTAAACACACATAATTATTATGCTTAGAGTCCGCAATATTCGCAAATATCATTTTTTATTGTATGTTAATTGAAATTTTGAAAGGACCCCATACAACACTACTTAGAGTCACACAAAATTAAAATGCTAGAGTATTTCTTACTTTTACTAATGATATTTCTATCTTGGGTTTTTTGCAATTAGCTGTTTATATTTAGTGATATCTTTATAATCCGAATGATCTGCTTATTTATATATTTATTTTAGCTTCTCAAAATTAAAAAAAATAATTTTAGATGTATTGAAAACAAATATAACATACCATTCTAATTAATTTTTTGGTATAATTATAGTGAGAAATCATTGGGAAATATACAAAAAGTAGTCTAATGCTTTATGCCATACATGATTAATTGGAAATATACAAAAAAAATTATTTAGTCAAACTTAACGCACTGATTTGCAATATTAAAAGGCAATAACACAAGTATTCTACATTTTGGAAGTAGTACGTAAGAAGCATACATATACACATACACATATTACTTCTATGAAAACAATTTATATATATATATATTTTTTACCTATATGCAAACAATATCTTTTGTGTTTATAAATAAAGTACTCCATTTCTACTTTTTAAAATGGAGGGAGTGTTAGAAGTCTTGTAAAGAATTTATGTTCTTTTTGTTCAAAATATAAGTATAAAATAACTTATGTAATTCAAAAAGTTAGTTAAAATTGATTAAAAATAATAAATATGTCAAATATATAACTTATTGGCCTAAAACATCCTCATTTATAGTAAGGCTGAATGGGAGAGAGGATCAGTTAAAAATAAAATAAAATAAAAGAAAGAGAATAAGTTAAAAAAAGTCAAAAAGATAACGAGAGAGGCTTATAATTAATTTGAGAGAAAAATAAAAAAAAATGCATTAAATGATCCAACAAATCCAGAACAAGCTTATAAAAAAAAATGGTTAGTTCCTCTAAAAGATTTGATGCTAATATTTTTTAACTGGAGGAAATATTTTGTGATAATGTTTAGTAAGGGGTATTGGGCTTTCGGCTTTCAAAGCCTAGTGTCAGGGGTATTGGGCTTTAGGTTTTGTATAAATATGGGCCAATTATCCAGTGTCATGCATGAACCCAATTTCCTTTTTGTTGAATAATATATTTTCAGTTCTCTCCAATTTTCCACCAGCATTCTTTTACATTATAGATGTACTTTATGCATATTATACAAAAGTATTACAAATTTTTTATTTTCCTATTTACAAATCCCTTCAGCCTTTTCACAAAAAGAGTTGTTAATGAATTATATTTAAATGCCAACCTCTTTAAAAGTATTGAGATTATTATTTCTTATTTTTCTTCTTTTATTTCCTTTTTTAAATATTCTTCAATAGTAAAATAAATTTAAAATGATATTTTATCTGTTCATTTCTTTAATATTGTACATTTTTCTAGTGGAAGCTTCAATATGGCTAATGATTTACAATCACAAAACAATGATTTTCTTCTCTCTTTTTTTTGGTGATATTTTCTCCATTTAGAGAAAAGTAAAAATGAGATTTCTTTTGGCCATTTCATTCATTCATATTGTTCGTTCATATAATGGGACTTATGCTAAGCTTGTGATTAGAATGCAAAAATAAAAAGAAAGATAAGATCAATAGCTGATGGGACCACTTGATATTTAAAAATGTGCAAAACCTTTTTTTTTTTTTCAAAGCTTTGCTCTTAAAACTACCACATCATTTATACTTTGATCAATAAAATGGCTTCACCATATATAATTTTCCCAGGAATCATTCCAAGTGAGATTGGAGACTTGACAAACCTCCAGAACCTTCATCTTAGCAAGAACCATTTGCAAGGTCAGAATTTTAATTATATGATTGTGTCAGACCATATGCGTGTTTTTGTTCTTGTTTTAATCTTGAGAATAAAAAATAATTTGAAAATGAAATTTTGTTATTATTTTTGTCATTTGTGGAAATATCTTATAACAGTTTATTAGGTGTATTTTGAACAAACCTGCGCTTTGGATATTGCTTTAGATTTTGTTGTATTTTTGTCCATTTCTCCTTTTTTTTTTTCAAATCATTTTTCTATTCTTTTTTAAGAATTTAAAAAAAATCTGTCATCTGATTTTTGAAATGGTTAGTTATACCAATGGGAAAAAGAATATTATCATAATAATAGCCCAAACCGATCTTTTAAGGCTGATTATCAATCTTTGAAAACAAATGTTTATTATTATATAATTTAAAACTTTTTGAAGCTTTTTCTTAAACAAAGACTAAGCAAGCCTTACAAGCAACAGGTTTGGAAATTGGAACATTTAATTTTAATTTGCATAACACAAAATATATATTAATTTTGTTATTTATTATTAATTTTCATTTTAAACTCATAATCTTATTTGTTGAATGAAACGGACGCAGCTTACATGATATATAGGAATTTCTCAGAATTAATTAATCCACAAATCTGAAAAAGATAACAAAAATAAATCTAAAATTATAAATTAATCAAATTTGAATTACAGAATAAGAAACTGAACTGAAGCATAAAATATAGTGCCATGAATTGAAAGGGTTTTTTTTTCCCCGAAAATAAGTATTTTTGTGTTTCTAAATGCGCAAGTCTTTCTGTGTGTTTCTAAAAATGTAAGTCTCCCATGAACATAATATTTTTACTAAACCCATAATCTAAATTGGGTGATAAATATTGATAATGAATTGTTCCTGTATAGGACTTAGTTAGCTAGTAACAAATTTAATTTTTGAAAATAATTATATTTTTTTTAATATTGTCAGATTAACTTTCTAAGGACATATCTTATCCTTAAGAATATTTTTTAAAATTTTTCAATAAAAATGCAGACAAAAAATGCAACACTAGATTGAGAAATGTCATAATGTAAACATAAATAAAGAAATACATAATTTCAAAAATGCCATAACGTCCTGACTTGCAATATTAAAAAGTAAGAAATTTGATAGACAAAATTTGCCTTCCCCTATTGTAATATTTATGCATCGACTGATCCGCATAACACAAATATTCAGGTTTTGGGGATCAGCTCGTAAGACAAGTAGAGTTATATATACAGTACCTATATGCAAACAATATTTCCTGCTTTATTTTCCCTTTAATGTCGGTACACTTATACAAATATATTATTAACTATCTTATTTTTCTATTTGCAAGTCCATTCAGCGTTTTCACAATCAAACTTGTTGTTAGTGAATTGTATTTAAATGCCACCTCTTTACGAGCATTAAGATTATTATTTCTTATTTTTATTAATTTTTTCTTTTTAATATTCTTCCATGATAAAATAAATTTAAAAATGAGGTTTTATCTTTTAATTTCATTAATATTGTATATATTCATAGCGGAAGCTTATATATTGTTGATTCATAGAATGGGGCTTATATATAGCTTTTGATTACAATGCCAAACTAAAAGAAATATAAAATCAAGAACTGATGGGACCACTTGATATTTATAACGAGAAAAATAAATGGCTTGTTTTTTTTAAATTATTTTTTCCAGAACAATTCTATAATTTTTTTAAATAAGTTTTGGGAATAAAAGATGAAAAAGATGTTTGGTTGACGATTTTAAAAACCATATTTGAAACAAAAAAAACATAAAAATTCACATTGGGCAGTTTGATTATATAAAAAAAGTTCAAATGTGTTTTGGATCATGAGAAATATGTGTTTGCTGTTTGTTTTTATATATAAAGTAATCTGTTTCTTTTCAACATGCTATTCAGTTTATGCGCTTTAAAAACGTTTCGTGTTTGTAATGTTCATGAGTGGACGCAATGTTTTTTTTTTTTAATGACAGGATTTGCCTTTGAGAAGATTTTTATGATACATCCAATTCTCTTATCAAAATATATATATAACTCATATCTTGTCCTCTTTTAAATTGAAACAGGTGAGATCCCATCATCTCTCCTCAACATTTCTTCTTTAATTACTCTGGGTTTAGACAAAAACAATTTGAATGGTAGTCTTCCAATATCAAGTGGCAATGGGACATTGTTGGAAGAATTACGTTTATCATGGAATTTCTTTACAGGTATGCCCAATCAACCCATTTCTTTATTTTATGCTTAATTGATTTTATTTTTTATTTATACTTATTCTGTATTGCTTGCAAATTTTTTAATTGAGATTGTTTTAACCCTATGCTTGGATGGAGAGAAAAGTTTGGGGGGAAGAGAACTAGGAGAGAAAAATGAGAGGAATAAAAAGTAGGAGAGAAAATGAGATGTGAGATCCATTATATTTTTTGCTCAAATTTTCTCTCCACGTATGGAAAGAAAATGAGAGGGAAAAAACACACCTTCCATTACTGCTCTCACCTCCACCCCTCTTCATTATGATTTTTGTGAGTGAAACTCATGGCAAAACTGAATTTCACGTTATGGCTGCTCTTATTATCCCCAACGTTAATGCAGTTTGCTTTTCTTTTTCTTTTTTTGGGGGCAAAAACGATATTGCAGTTTAAAAACCTCATTTTTTTCAATTAAAAGAAGGAGAAAAAAACCTTGAGTTTGTGATAGACTGGTAGTTCGTATATGATTAAGTGGCTTCCCATACATAATTTTTATTTTTATTTTATTTAATTTTAAAAAATTAATCACTTTTATTGTTATCCCAAAACGTAACACTTCTATCAAATTATTTCACAATGTAAATATTATTATATTAATATGATTTTTTATTTTAATATCTTATTCAATTTCAAACATTTATATTTTGTCATGGCAAAAAAGATATTTTAGTCATTTAAATATTTAATTATTTTTTCTTTCTATTTTCTCTCATTCATTAAAACATTTGATATGATAATATTTTCTCTCAAGTTTTTTCTTCACTCCATTTTCTTTCTGTTTATTTTCTTTCTTGCCAACTTTCTTTCCATCTAAACGGAGGGTAAGAGTCAAAATTCTAGTACACTTGATATGTTTAACGCAATCCATTTTTCTTTTAAAAAAATACAGTTGTTATTATCTGTACTATATCTGTACAATGTGCAACCGAAAGTATTTTAGTTCCTTAAATAAAAACTAAATTCTAGCCTTCCATTTTTTTCTTGCCCATAATGAACTCATCCTCAGATTTCAAAATGTGAGCCTTGTAAATATTAAATAAGTTTAATGCAAAATATAAATAATTTGGATGTTTATTTCATATAGTTGAGGCTAAATCCATAGTCTCTCTTTAGCAATCCTTCTTTGAAAGAAATTTAATGTTCAATTAATCATTGAGATTAGAGGAGTCCTTTTTAAATGACCGTCAACCTAAAAACTGAATTATTTCCTATTACTTTTAAGCCTCTAATTATCAAAATTCCATGTATTATTTATATGCTTATATGTGTGTGAGTTTATTAGGAAGTTGCTTGCCATACTACCAAGTAATTAACAAATATTTTGTATTTATTTACAGGCAAAATTCCTTCATTTCTTTGGAACATGCCTTCCTTGAGAATGATTGATGTTGCCGTCAACCATTTAAAGGGTAACTTGCCAGAGGAAATGTGTCATCATCTCCCTTTGCTTGAAGCCTTTGTTGCTACTGATAATCAATTAGAGGGAATCATTCCAAAATCAATAAGTAACTGCACATCTTCGAAAGGATTATATTTGAGTGGTAACTCATTTATAGGTATGTATTTATATGTGTTTGTTTTCTTCTTTTTTAATATTTTGTATGCACTTATGATAGGACTCATATAGCTAGTGATTACAATCCCAAAATAACAAATAAAGCAAAGATTATGAATAGACGGAACCTTATGATATTAAATTAGTAAGATAGAAAAGTTATATATAATTTATTTATTATATATATTTTTTGAGAAAAATTCTCTTTATTATATATAACTTGTAACAATTCTATATTGTTTAAATGTATTAATATATGTAATAATTTTAAAAATTTGTATTGTAGGAATTGAAAAATGTACAATAAACAAAAAAATGATTTAGATAATTATAGAAAATCAGTTACCAATAAAATTTAAAAAAAATTTAAATGAAACTCAAAAAACACTTATTCAACCAAATTTAAGTTCAAATTAATGAAAAAAAATACAACATGTTTTCAATAGTTAGTCAAATTGTTAAATCCAACAAACAAAAATCGGACCGGATACTAAACCGGTTAAAACAATAGGTACAGATTCAATGAATCTTATTGGGTTAGACCAGGTTAAACCAGTAATAATTAAAATAAGTAAAGGTATTTATATTTTAGTTATAAAAAAACAATATTTTTTGAATGGCTACTCATATTACAAAATAATTATGCATATAATTTTTTTTATTTTTAATTTCTTTTTTCTTTTTCCCCTTCTTTTTCCTCACAGCCCAATACAATTTTTTTTTAATAATTATTTTGTACCTCTCTCTCTCTCTCTCTCGCAAATATTAGACTCTTTCTTCTCCATAACACATCACGAGGTCACCTTTTTATGCCTCTCTCCTCCTTGAACAGCAGATTCAAATTTGCTTCTTAAAAGTTGAAACTTGAAACACCTATATATCTTCTCTTTCTCATTCAGATTGGTTCCTCCTTCTTTATTTCTTTCTTTCTCAAACAGAGACAATAAACAGTAACCATTTTTTTCTCTCAGCACATCCATTCGAAGTATACAAAATCACCAGGAGGAGAAAAGTATATTTTCATAATTTCTCACTTCAACTGTACCATAAAAAATCTCCTGGAGAGAAAAATTGCTGAAAAAATAATTTAATGCTTCATGACACACATGATTTATTGGCAACGCGCAAAATATTTATATGGTTAAACTTGAGAGACTCACATGCAATTTGTTAAGAAATTTGCTTCCGCCCTTCCGAATATTAATAAGACACGTGGAGTTTTTTTTAATAGTACACATATATATTATTATATGCAAATAATATGACTTGCTTTATTTTTTCCTGTTATAAGTCTAATCAATTATACTTGGTTGCCAATCTTTTACAACCATGAGATTATTATATCTTATTTTATTTTCTTTGCTTTTAAAATCATTTTTTTATAGACTAAATTTAAATTGGGATTATGTTTTTCATCATTTCATTAATATTGCACTACTCCCAGTGGGGGGTTTAAATATAGCTAATAATTTACAATCCAATATATCAAAAGATCAAATCATGAATTGATGGTAGTCTATGAGATTTTGTTTTTCGATTTTAAATTCATTCATACAATTCTAAAATAAAATAAAGATGGCATCACGAGCTGATGGGGCCACTTGATATTTAAAACTTGGAAGACAACATTATTTAAGTACTTTGTATAAGTTATACTCTATTCAATGAAAAAGCACAACATCATATATAAGGTACCCACATGTTATCCACACACTTACATGTTCTATTGTTCTCCAATTAAGTTCAACTCTTTTTTCCCCCTTCGACCCTTAATTAAAGAATACAACCTTTTGCTGTTTTTTATTTTTGCCAATTTTGCCAATTGTTTCTTTTCTATTTCACAAATTTATTAATTTCCTATCACACCATAAACTTTGATTTTTAAACAAATCTTCTATAACTGTGACATCTAAAAGGTAGTCTTCTATGATTTCCGCTGATTTTTCACTTGAAAATTTTTTTTAAAGACTTAAAAAATAATATAAATAAATTTATTTGTATATATTCTGAGGTGTATATATATTTATATGTATATATAAAAGTCATGATTCCCATCAATTTTCTATGTACAGGTTTTGTACCCAGAGGCATAGGCAAACTTGATAAACTTGAACTCTTAGATATGAGCTTGAATAATTTGAAAGGACCTATTCCTTCTGATATATTCAACATTTCAACATTAACGCTCTTGCGTTTTGATTGGAATTCTCTCTCTGGCCTTCTACCATCATATTTAGGAATTGGACTTCCCAACTTGAAGACATTATGGTTAGATGAAAATGAACTAACTGGACAAATTCCAAAGAGTATATCAAATGCATCTAGACTTACTATGTTAGGTTTGTCATGGAATAAATTTAGTGGAGCTATACCCAGAGTACTTGGAAATTTAAGGAACTTGGTGGAATTAGATTTGAATGGGAATAATCTGAATGGGTTGATTCCGAATATGGTTAACAAATTACATAGCCTTCAACGTTTAAGTCTCAGTGATAATAGATTGCAAGGGTCCATTATAAACGAACTTTGCCAACTCAAAAATCTAAGTGAGTTGTATCTTGCCAACAACATGTTTTCAGGAGCAATTCCAGGATGCCTCGAGAATACTTCATTGCGGAAGTTGGATTTTAGTTCTAACAAATTGATTTCTCATATACCCTCTTCTATTTGGAGTCTCAAAGATATATTGGTTTTAGACATATCCTCCAATGAACTCAGTGGAATAATTTCACCAGAGGTATCAAACATGAGAGCAATTATACTACTGAATTTGTCAAGAAACCAAATTTCAGGAAGCATCCCTACAACTATGGGTAGCTTGCAAACTTTGCAAAATCTATCTTTGGCTCACAACAATTTACAAGGACCTATACCTGAATCGCTTAGTGGCATGATAAGCATTGAGTCCATGGATCTTTCCCACAATTATTTATCTGGTGTGATTCCAAAGTCCTTAGAGTCATTACTCCATCTTAAATACATCAATCTTTCATATAATTTATTGCATGGAGAAATTCCAGAAGGTGGCCCTTTTCAAAATTTTACAGCTCAGTCTTTTATGATGAATAAAGATCTTTGTGGAAAATCCCAACTACAAGTCCAACCATGCAGAAAAGAAAGGAATTACATGACAAAAAAAGTGAAGTTGTTGATAAAATGCTCACTTCCTATCGTGGTTGTCATTCTGGTTGTTTCATGCATTGTCTTTCTAAGACGTAAGAGTGATGTGTATGCTAGTGGTTCAACGAACAATGATTTAATAAATGTGGGGATACCAATTAGGATATCCTATTATGATCTTTTGCATGGAACAAATAGATTTGATGAGAGTAATCTTCTTGGTGTTGGATATTATGGATCAGTATACAAAGCAACTCTTCCAAATGGAAAGGTCGTTGCGGTTAAAGTATTTCGCTCAAACTTGGATGAAGCATTAAGGAGTTTTGATATTGAGTGTACTGTAGTATGCAATTTACGACACCGCAACCTTGTTAAGGTTATTAGTAGTTGCTCAAATGATCATTTGAAGTGTCTAATAATGGAGTTCATGTCAAATGGGAGTCTTGACAAATGGTTATACTCTCATGACAACTATTTAGACATCCTACAAAGGTTGAGTATAATGATTGATGTGGCAGCTGCATTAGAATATCTTCATCATGGTTCTTCTACACCAGTTGTTCATTGTGATGTAAAACCGAGCAATGTCTTGTTAGATGAAAATATGGTGGCTCATCTTACTGATTTTGGTATAGCTAAATTGATGGGGGAAGAAGAGTTGGAAATTTATACAAAAACTTTGGCTACAATTGGTTACATGGCACCTGGTAATCATTTACTAGTTATATTTTAGTTTTAATCGTTTGCATTGTTTTTGTTTACTACCTTAATAAAGTATGTTATTCAATTACTAACAAAATATTTGTTGTCTTACATGCATGAATTTATTGTATTAATAAGAATGAATTTTAATGACACATATATTACATTCTTTTTTGACACAATGGCATTTATACTGACAATTCTAATTGATATATAGAGTATGGATCAAAAGGAGCTGTTTCCATTAAAGGAGATGTGTATAGCTATGGTGTTTTGTTAATGGAAATGCTTACAAGTAAAAAGCCAACAGATGATATGTTTGCTGAAAGTCTAAGTTTGAAAGATTGGGTTAGCACATCAACACCACATTCTGTTATCAATATTCTAGATCCAAATTTGCTGCACAATCAAAATATTGGTGATGTAGTACCACATATGTCATCAATTTTGGAGCTGGCTTTAAATTGTTGCACCAATATACCTGAGGCACGACCTACAATGATTGATGTTGTGGTATCGATGAAAAAAAGCAACTTTTCATTGATGCAAAATATTAGAGGCAACTCAAGGTAAATAATTGTTAAATAAAATTTTAGTTTCTTTTTTTTTTTACCCCTTTGGTTTGGTTTATTTGTGAACTATGTAATAATCTTATCGGAGTAGAGCAAAAATGTTTGCCATGCTAATGCATCAAGTATTCGAAGTTTGGGTTTTTCTTGACCATATGTGTTTTGAACATTTCATATTATTTGAATAACAGGAACCTTGAACTTTGGGGGAAGAAAAAAGAATAACAGGACCTGAATAGTCCACTTTTATCCCTAAAGATTCCCAAATGCAAAATGAAATTTGAATCAATATAACTTTCATTATAATTTTGTTATGTCAAACGATCAAAGGAAGGAAGGGATATTCTTAAGTGATTGACCCTATGCAATTTTGTTATTATAACATAGCAAAATTATTGTCACACAATTTATCACTCAGAGAATTTATGGGTAACTTTACATGAAATCAAAACTTTAATATGCTTTTATAAAGACCTCACGTTAAAACTTTAACATTAATTTCTAATAATAATATTATCTCCAGTCCTAATTATAAAATTCCGTTTGTAAACTATAAATGAAATCTTATAATTAGGACTAAAAATGGTACAATTTTTTGAGCTTACTGACTATTGCTTTCAACAAAACCGATTTGCAACTTACAGTATTCTAGTATAAATTCTTTTTTTAGGATGTTGGTATTTTTTTCTGTGACATATTACTTACTTGTAAACTACACATCACCAATCATGCTAATATTCATTTAAATTAAAATCCCTTAAATAATAAATCTTAAGCAAATAAATTAGCAAAACCTCTAGAAACTTTATAGTGAACTCCAATAACATCTAATGATTCTAAAAGTGAAGACCCTTAAATATTAAAAATTGCCCTTTTTAAATTTAAATTGTTAGATAGTATTTCTATTTTGATTTGACAGGGTCAATGTTATCATTTTGATATTCTATTTTTGAATGACTTAAGTATGTATATGCCTTAACAAAATCAGGCTTTTTTATTTGGAGAAACCAAAATCAAGCTTATTCTCATTCTTGTCACAACATTATTATCACAAGCGGGTTGTGATGATTATGAACATTTGCAAATGAATATTAGCATATCAATTTAGGCATTTAGCCCTTCTTCTAGGTACTTTTTGAAGTTCTATATACTTATTTTACTTCAAACAAATTTAATTTTTTTTTATGAATATAGAAAATTATATGCTTTTAACAAACTCTACTACCATTTACAGCAAAGTAATGACAAAAAAAGTTTGAATTAATAGGAGAAAGAGATGTGAGAAATAATGACAATGTTGAGGAGCTTAGACGCAACCCACTTGTGACAAAAATGGTGGAGCAAGCTTGATTATGCTAGAGTAAAAGTAGAGCTAAGGAGCGCAAGCTTGATTATACTAGAGTAAAAGTAGAGCTAAGTCATTGAAAAATAAAATATAATAATAATAAAATTATAGGATTATTTATATTAAATATTTCCTATCAAATGAGATCTAAGAGCTTAACTATAAAAATGAAAATTTTCATTATGAATATTAGAACCTCGATTGTAATCAACTATGCATCATCTTACTAAAATATATGAGAATAGATAATGAGATTTGTTTAAAGAAATTAACACTCCATTTTTCATTTGCACATAATGTAAGGTTTTTTTGACCAGAGCATGTTTGTCCTATCGTAGTATGTGTTATTTGTATGAAAAAAAGAAGAAAATGTTCCTTTCACTATGGACAATCCAAAATTAATGAAAATTTCTTTTTGGGAAAGAAAAAAAATAAATCCTCTAGTCTTAAATATAAGACTCATTTTGTAGTGTAAATTATATTACAAAAGGGATATTATATTTAGAACCGGAGGAATATAATCCAAAATCTAGCTTCTTTTTTTTTTAATTTCAGAACTGCTTTCATAGATGAACAAATTTTAGATTTTTTTTTTTGTTTTGACCTGAACAAAATTTAGAATTAAAACCTTACGTTTATGTAACGTAGGGTATCATTGAATATTTCAGTGATACATGAGATTAATGATTTTTTTTTTAAAAAAAAAAATGAATCCCAAAAGCTTGCGCCCGGTCCGTTCATCATTCTCAACATTTGTATTTTTGGTAGCGGGGCCCTATTTTTTGACCCAGAGGGCCTAATTCTAAATTTTATGAAATCATGTAGGCTTACTATTTTTGCCACATTCAATGTCTTTTTTTTTTTGGAAACAAGCCATGATTTAATGTTATTTAATACTCGTTTAAAATGATTTATAAGTAATTTTTTAATTATGATATATAAAATATGAAATAAAAATATGACAGAAATTTTATTTCGATTTACGTAAAAATATACTTATAAATGATTTTAAACACTAATCCAAACAAAACCTTCCTCATTTGGTGGTATTATTGGGCTTAGCCATCAATTAGGTCGCTTACTTTGATAGGAGTAGGTACCTTTATAGTAGTTTACCATGAAAATATTGTATTGCCAAATACTCCTCTGATTCTTAATATAAGACCTATTTAATTAATTTAATTAGATTAAGAAAGTTAGGTAAATTAGTTAATTATAAGAAATGTGACACGTTTTTCCTAAAATACCATAATCATTTTTCTTAATACTCTCTTTTCCTCTTCTATTTGATTATGGTTGAGAGAGTATTCATAGGATTAATTTAGAGAAAATTGATAAATATGAGAAATGGGTTTTATATTTAGGACCAAAACCAACTCAACAATTAAGTCTTCTATTAAGGAGCGGAAGAGTACTATTTAAGGATTTGTTCGAAATTACCATTGAAGTTTGCAAAAACAACTTTCAATTATAATTCATAGTATATGAATTAAGTATGCGGAACAAGTTTTATCTCGATTTTGATTTATATAAACTTGCTTATAATAAGTAATTTTAAATAAACACTAAAGGGGGTTTCGAATACCTCTGAAATTAATTAAAAAATATTTTCACTCAAGTTAAAATAAAATATCTCTGATATACTCAATATAGCGTGCAATCATTTCTAAAAGCTAATCTAGTCACATTTGTTGTAAATGGACACCCTAACTTCACATTCGTTGTTTTGGGGTCACCAAACGACTTTAGCGGCAAAGCCTGCCTTTTGCAGCGCTCACTTCAAGCTACTAGAATGTTTCAACTTGTCGCATGGGATAATCCCTCCATTTCTGAATTAAACCAAAGGCGTCAGCAAACAGGCATTGAGTATACGAAGCATTCATATCAAAGAAAGTTGACCCGATGAATAAATTTTCATCTTCTTTCCTTAATCATAAGAAAGAATAGAATCAAATATTTCAATTTCAAATTATGCATGAAGGGAAGGATTGAAAGGAAATATGGTGTTAATGACCATTTATTCCAATAACAACGCCACCAGTAATGTTTAGATGAGATTCCGATTTAAACCAAACATTAATATATTTGTGTGCATGCGTATATTTAAATTGTATCATATAAAAAAAGAAAAAATATGAAGATATACAATTTTGATATTTATTGCCTTCTAAAGTAGTGGAAATTGGTCAACTTCACATGCTCATCCTTATTATAAGTACTTAATAATAATTTATATAAATTAACAAAATTAGTTATTTTTGTTATAAAATATCAAAATTATTCTTAATAAAATTATTTGTTAGAAGAGTTTACTTAACTAGTTAAGAAGTTTTATAATTAGTCGGGAATACTAGGAAATAAAATTAATGCTTTAAATAAATCATGTTATATTATTAAACATATTAAGAGTCTTTGCAATAAGAATTGAGAGTATTAATTAGGGAGAATGATAATCTGGTCCTAAAGAAGGGATTTAATTATTTTAAAATCTATTGATAATTAAAAAATACGTAATGACAAGTTACAAGATATGAATGACAATAAGTTCATGCTAGTCATTTGTTATTGAAATTTCTTGATAATTAAATCCCTTTCTTAGGACCTCATGATAACTCTCTTTATTAATTATGTTTGAGAATTGTCTACTTCACCAATATATGTTAAACCACCTCGTTAGACTCGTCTCAAGCTTTATAATATACCTTCTTCTTCTTTTTTTTTACCAGATATACCTTCTAAATATTAGATGCGAGACTTCATTTTTTAATAATATTTCCCTTAATATCTTCCCATTCTTCAATTTACATCGAATGGCTCTTGATACCATGTCACTCTTTAGTCTTTATATATCAACTATACTTGAGAATAATTTATTATCATTTTAATCTTGGTTGTGTTCCCCCCACCCCACCCCACCCCAAATCACAACCCACACACCCATTATATTCTTTATAAAATGTTCAAACTCGCAACCTTATACTTAAGAAAACCTTAAGAAAGATAGTACTTAATATCATTTGAGTTATAAGGGCAATCTGTTAGTGATTGGAAATAATAATGCAACGCAATTATATATTTTTAATCACACTTTGAGTCAACAGACACACAATCCTTTGAAAGTAATCCATAACTAACTACTCTGATGAAGAGTCAGACCCCAAAAAAAAAAAACTATATGCTAATGAAGGGACTGAATAAGTCACATAAGTATAGGCTTTGGGAACCCAGGAAGTCAAAAACGCAAAAGAAAACAGACCCTTGCAATCCCATATTATAAAAATATATTCATTAGGGTTAATATAATCTTTGGTTCCTCAAATGTGCTTTTATTTTGATTTTGATCTCTCAGATTTCAAACCATAGAGTTTGGTCAATCAAGAGACAAAATGGTCTAAATTTTTATTGAATTATATGAATCAATGTTTTAAATGAAAAAAAAAACTTAAAAAGACTAAAATCTATGGTTTTTAAACTTGAAAGAGGTAAAATACAAATCAAAATAAGGTTAAAACTTGAAGCACCGAAAAACTTATACTCCTCTGCCTTAATATAGGACCTATTGTTAAGTTAATTTTGGGTCCTAAATATAAAATATATTTCTCATATGTATCAGTTTTTTCCTAAATTACCCCTATAAATACTCTCTCAATCATAATCAAGTAGAAGAAGGAGAAAGGGAGGATATTAAGAAAAATAATTATGGTGTTTTAGGAAAAACATATTATTATTTTTATAATTAACTAACTTTTCTAACTTTCTTAATCTAATCAAATTAATTAAATAAGTCTTATATTAAAGGACTGAAGAAGTATTAGTCCAAAAAAGTTTAATGAAGTTTGTATTATACATAGGTGTATGATTTTATGATACATATGGATGCATACTCCCTTCATTTCAATTTAAGTGTAGTTAAATATTTTAGGACAGAAATTAAGAAATGTGATAAACAATTTAATGTGTGATGTAATTTTATTAAATTATTCTGCAAACTTGAAGCGCCAAAACTTATACTAACCCAAAAAGTTTAATAAAGTTTGTATTATATATAGGTGCATAATTTTATATTACATATGGATGCATACTGCCTTCATTTTAATTTAAGTGTAGTTAGATTTTTGAGGACAGATATTAAGAAATGTGATAAACAATTTAATGTGTGATGTAATTTTATTAAATTATTCTTATTGTTTTTTTTTTTTGCATTTTTAACCTTTTTTTTTTTGTTTGAATCCAGGATATCTACTAATTCTCTCGTACCGTAGATTTCCTGAAAGGACTTTAGTACTAGCTATGAGACCTTCTCCATACACACAGTCAAGCTAGCTAACTAGATACTTAAAAAACCTAGCCAAGTGCCAACTGCGTTAAGCCTCGTGATTTTTTTTTTTTTAACTTTTAATGATCAGACAACAGTACTTGTTTAGCAATCACATATTAATTATGAAATTGGAAGACAAAAATATTTTAACTATAAATTATCATCATAAAATAACAGGTAAATTAGGACAGAGAGAATACATGAATTTTTTTCTTTTGGTCAAAAGCATAATTAATTATTTCCGGCAAAAAAAGCATAATTAAAACATGTTGTATTATGAAACATATTAGGAATCTTTGTAACTAGGATTGGGAGTATTAATTATGTTTGAGAATTGTCTACTTCACCAAAATATGGTAAACCATTTGGTTAGACACATCTCAGGCTTTATAACATACCTTCTAATTATTAGATGCGTGACTTCTTTCTTTAATAATATTTTCCTTAATATTTTCTCATTCTTCAATTTACATCGAATGGCTCTTGATATCATGTCACTGCTTAATCTCGGAGATTCCCTTTTTTTTTTCCCCCCCCTACAACCCACGTATCTACTGTATCTTTTATAAAGTATTCGAACTCACAGCCTTATATTTAAGAGAACCTTTAAAAAAAAACTCTTCCAATCCTTAATATAGGATCTAATTATTGAGTTGATTTTGGTCTTAAATATAAGACTTATTTCTCATATTTATCAATTTTTCTTAAATTACTCCTATAAGTATTTCTTCAACTATAGTCAAGTAGAAGAGGGAGAGAGATATTAAGGAAGATGATTATGATGTTTAAGAAAAAAACATATCATATTTTTTATAATTAACTAACTTACCTAACTTTCTTAATTAATCAAATTAGTTAAATAGTCTTATATTAAGGACTGGAGGAGTAGTTAATGTCATGTGAGCAAGTGCTGACTTGAAAATGTAACTATGCGAATGAATCAAAAGATATATTGAAACAACATTCCTAAGTAGACGGATAAACTTAACTTTTTCATAGTAACTTTAAGAAATAACTTTTTATAACCAAACCATGTTAAATACAAACTTAAATTATATCACAACCATCTACACTAACTAATTATATAATATTGTTATCTGTGATAGAAAAAAGCAGCACTCAATCATGTATCCTGTCACAGATAAAAGAACTTTTCTTAACTGATTCAAATACAAACCATGTAAGAAAGGATCAATCTTATCTAATATGGTTATAAAACAACATATAATATGGCTCATAAATTAAAATATTAAGAATTAAATCTTAATTCACACTTTATAATAAATTCATAAACAAATCACATGCGGTCTCAGGCCTCTGGCCAACTATCAGCACACATACCACAACAGTACATTCAAAGGACATAAGACATAATAATGCATGAATTAGTTAAAAACAATTTATCCTAAGGTGGCAATATACAAGATACAACATAGCTCATAAATCGAGGAGACGCTACAAGTCACTAATGTAGCTTTACTCCTCCTGAGCCTTCCCTGACATCCCTCCTCTAAAGCTTTCACACCTGAAAAATGTTAAACAATAGAGATGAGACAACGTCTCAGTAACTAAATCCCTACCCATCACACATACTAGCATGGGCCAGTGAGGTGTCATGTGGGATACACAGAGTTAATAACAGTCAATAGACACTTATCGAACAGTTGAACTCACAGTAACCATATAGGTCAAATATATCTGCTAATCTCATGCAACTGATAATTTCAAAAGAGATAACATACTTTTCATTTATTCAAAGGATGCACATATCAATGAAGATTCTATGTTATATGTAGTCCATAAACCCCAAATCCATCCTTATATCCTCCTTATTTCCATCGATTGGACCCATGGGTTAAGTTCTTTCCATTTGACTGGCTACTCTGACAAGCTCACCACACGAATAATATGGACCGGCCAAAGACCATAGAGCACTCGGTGGACCATGGGTCCCCCCTCGAAAAACTAGTGGGGTGTCGCAATCTCTCGAAGAACTAGTGGGACAATAATAGTGGCCAACCATAAAACTTCGTATGGAGGCCAATACCACGTGGTAAGTATATAAATCTCAATAAATCCAATTATCTCCTTCCCCCACTCAAACTAGATGCACAGGGTTTAAAATAACACATTTACATGCATAATCAACCGAATTCCAGAATAGCACCTCATAGTCATAATCATTAATTTCTATTAATGCAAACAATTTCAACCCTTTTCAAAATAGTATCCCACAAGACAGTTCATACAAAACATAATATATGTATACAAAACTTGGTTATAAAATCACTCACCAACCTCATACCATTATATATAACAGATAGAAATTTAGTTACCTGGTCTCCTAACTAACAATAAGTACAAACGAGGCCCGTACTTGAAAATGCCACAATAGAGTTTATATCTACAATTGAAATTAAAACATTATCTCTACAGTATTAGAATAAACTACTCACAAATTTCTAGCATTTAACGCTCCCTCTAATACCTTCAACTGTTACTTGAAATTCTAGCTCGAAAGACTTTTTTCTAAGGTTTCAGGTAAGAACGTATATATGATGATTTATATTCAATTCCTAGGTTCCCTTAACTTATGGTATCTTTAATTATTAAATTATATAATTTGAATCACCAAATTCATAACCTAGATAGAGAACCCTCAATTTATAGCTTATGTTCTATATTCAAGGAATTTAGACAGACAACCTCAATATGAGTTAATTTATTCTTATTGTAGAAGTCTAATTATTAATTCAACCATTGAATTTAATCACTTACGTGTCACAAGTATACTTTCTAAATTTTGGGTTAATCCAATGGTGAAAGAATTTAAAAGCGCTAATTTACTATCAGTATTCTATCTACCAAATCTAAAAAAATAAATGAAAAACATACCTAATACCCTGTAACTCAGAGATTGAATCGATGATCCAACCGTTGAAATGGATGAGTATGAACTCTAGGACCAGTTGACCAAATTGCAGTTCGATCCAACAGTTCACAAACTCATAAACAGTACTTTACTGAGACTGTCTCAGTTTGTGCGAAAATTATTTAATTCATCTTTAACTCTCCCTTACTATCATTTATATATAAGCTCCTAGAGCTCTCTCTTCCCATCACTTAGTCGATGTGGGACTTCTTAATATTGTTATTTTATCCATCCTCTTATCATTTAGTTAATGTGGGATTTCTTAACATTGTTATTTTATTTATTTTCTCTCACACACACACATACACATATACATACATAAAATCAGAATTATTTTGATTGCATATATATATTTGACCTCTACCTATTCTACAAAAATTTGTTTAAATATTAGCAATATGAAAATTAGGATGTTACATTAGTAGTGATTGGAAATGATAATGCAATTGAATTATATATTTTAACCGCATTTTGAATCAACGGATATGCAATCCTTTGAAAACAAAAAAATAATCCATAACTAACTATGCTAATGAAGAGACCGAATAGAAGTCACGAACGCTAAAGAGAACAGAAACTTTGAATCCCTGTTATATAATAATACGTCCAATATTTACTATAAGAGCTAGGTACTTAATTTGAGTAGATTAAAAAAATAGTTAAGTTAGTTATTTATAATAAATATGTGTTATCTTCTCTAAAATACTCTTACTAATCATATGTACTCTTCCGGTCCTTAATATAGGACCCAATTCTTAAGTTGATTTTTACTACTAGAGAAAAAAAAACATTTAACATCGCAAAATAACGGTGGTTAAGAGGAAAACGTCATGGAAAAAAAGGCGGTGGCAATTTTGTAAATAAATGGAATAACTCTTGATTTTCCACGGCGATTATCTGGAAAACCGCGTGGAAAGTTCCAACTTAAACCCTACGACGCGTTCTGGTTCTCTCATTTTCACAGTCTCGACTTAGTGCGCCGTGGTCCCCCACTGTCCCACCACCAAAAAACTTCCATTACCGGCCATTCCCTCTACTGTCCCGCCGTTTTTAAACTTCTCCATTTTGCTTGTGTGGTCTTGCCGCCGTTTGCTGCCGCCTTGCCGCCGTGGAGTCATGCCTCTTTTCACATTGAATCATCTCTATTCTATGAGTATCCTCTTCTTTCATTCTCTTCAATTTTTTTTGGTTTCCTGGATGTTTTGGCTGTTAAAATCCGTTGGATTTCGAATAGGTTTGTTAGTTTTACATTGTGGTTGGCTTACATTGTCGATTTTGCATTTTTTATTTGGTTGAGTTGTTGATTGGGGACGTTGGATGTGAGAAAACCTCAATTCCTTCTTATGTACGGTATTAGAAACATGTTTAAAAGTTTGAAGTTGATTAGTTTTGAATTTTTTGATTTTTTAATAATTTTTTGATATTTATTTCAAATTTTTAGTAAATTTTTTGAAATAAATTTTATAATTTAGTAATAAATAATCTGTTAATTGTTTTGTGATTTTTTTTTCGTTATGAACTTTGACTGATGATAAAGTGTTATTTAAAATTTCATTATAAATGAATATTGTTTGTGTTCCCCGTTTTGTATTCAGAAATTTTATCTTTAAGAATCTTTATTCATTGAATTGGTTTGAAATTAAATTCTTATTTTTTTTATTTATTATATTTCTTCAATCCTATTTTTAATTTTGTTACATTGTTATATTGGTTTGATTGATTTGTTTAATTTTGTATACAAATTTAGGATTTGTTATAGGAAAAATTAGATTGAAAAATTATATTGAAAAACAACTATGTTCATTGACTCTGTAGAACAATAGATCGTAGTTGGATGAAAGCTAAGAGAATTAGCAAAGAATATGAGGATGGGGTTGAAAGGTTTCTTCAGTTTGCTCAGAGAAATGCCCCTAATCAAAGAGATGGATTATACTATTGTCCTTGTGTCAAATGCCTAAACAATAGTCAGAGGAGTATTTCTGAGATAAAAGAGCATCTTATCTGTGATGGGATAAATTTGAGATATACAAATTGGATATGGCATGGAGAAATTAGAAAGATTACACTATCTGGAAAGGAGAAGGTTGTGAATGAAGACTTTGGTGATAGAATTTCGGATATGTTTCATGACATAAGGTCTGAATCTTCTACATAGTTTTCTTCCACTTTCGAAACTTTGTGTAGTGATGCAGAAACGCCTTTATACCCAGGGTGTAAAGATGATTACACAAGGTTGGCAACCGTGTGTGTGAAATTGATGAACTTGAAGGCAAAAATAGTGGACCGATGCTAGTTTCACGGAATTACTTAAACTGCTGAGTGATATTCTTTCAAAGGGGAATTCACTTCTGAAACGAATGTATGAGGCAAAAAAGATTTTGTGTCCGATGGGTTTGGAATATGAGAAAATACATGCATTCCCTAATGACTGTATATTATTCAGAAATGAGTATGAAGGGTTGAATAAGTGCCCTAAATGTGAGACTTCAAGATACAAGGTTAAGAAAGATGGTGGTGATTATAATGAGATGACCAAAGGTTCTCCTTTGAAGGTTCTGTGGTATCTTCCAATAATACCACGATTTAAGCGTCTATTTGCTAATGCCACAGAAGCAAAGAACTTGATATGGCATTTCGATGAGAAAATATGTGATGGAAAGCTTCATCACCTAGCAGATTCTCCTCAATAGAAAACAATAGATCAAAAATTTCCTCAATTCGGTAGCGATCCAAGAAAGCTTCGTCACCCAATGAACATCAACTATATATTTATTACATATAAAGTTTATAAAAATGTGTTCTGATGTTCTAATATTTGAATGTTCATAGGGCTTTTCACACTTTCAATTTTATGACCAGGCATCAAAATATGCAACCACCAACATGGTTTCTCCCACAAGTATGTTGTTTTGAGCTAAATATGTAGTTATAAATCTTTTCAATCATCAAATTAGCTAATGCTTATAAATCTTTTATTTTTTCAGTATCGTTGTCAACCTGGGAAAGTTGAATGCAGATATTATGTCATCCGTTATATCAATGACATTATTGAGACATGGGTAACTGAAAAATTACACGGGGTAATTAAATATAGCTTATGTTGCATGTAATTCTGCCCATTTTTTCACATTTTTAATCAAGTTGACTAATGAATCCATTTTTGATTTACAGGCATTCGAAAATGTTATGCCATATAGCATGGAGGAGATCAATTTGATAAGAGACTCTTTGTCAACCACGTTGTTAGAGAATCTTTAAAATGGTCTCTTAGCTTCCTCGCATATTGGTTCATTTTTTGAATGTTAACTATAGTTGATGTTCATATATGGTAATATTCAAATAGTTTTGTTGAGATAATGCTTTGGTGTTTATCTGGTAATCTTCAAATGGTGCTGCATATATATTACTCTATCGATTTGGGTACCTAAACTACAGGGAGGTGGTAAAATATAAAATGACAAATGAAAAAAAAAAACATTTAACGGCGGTTATTCAAAAAACCGCCGTTAATTAATTTATAACGGCGGTTTTATTAAAAACCGCCGTGGAAAATATTTTATAACGGCGGTTTATCAGAAACCGCCGTGTAAAATTTGAATTTCCACGGCGGTTTTGAGATAAAACCGCCATGGAAATTTATTTTCAATGGCGGTTTTCAACAAAACCGCCGTTGAAAGTTTATTTTTCACGGCGGTTAATGACCGCCGTGTTTTCTAATCCTTTCAACGTCGACTCTTTTTACTCCGGCTCCAAACCGCCGTTAAAAGCCATTTTTCTGGCAGTGTTGGTCATAAATATAAGAACTATTTCTCATATTTATCAATTTTCTCTAAATTACCCCTATAGATACTCCCTCAACCATAATCAAGTAAAAGAGGGAGATGGGGTATTAAGAAAGATAATTATGGTGTTTTAGGAAAAATGTGTCATTTTTCTTATAATTAACTAACTTACCTAACTTCCTTAATCTAATCAAATTAGTTAAATAGGTCTTATATTAAGGACCGGAGGAGTATTAGCTAGAATTACCATTTCATGAAACATTTAATATGTATAACTACTATAAAAATAACCTTAAAAAAATAGATAAATATGAGAGACAAAGTAGATTAAGGTCTTATATTTAAGATCAAATTAGACGTCAAACCAGCTCTTATATTAATAACCGGAGGTAGTATTCATCATTTCAAGCACAGGCTTTTTACTTTGTATCGTTTTATCTTTTTAATAAATCAACTTTTATAAAAAAAAAATATATTTTGTATTATATATAGATGTATAATTTTATATTACATATGGATGCATCCTCCCTTCATTTCAATTTAAGTGTAGTTAAATACTTTATTAAAGAAAAAATTAAGAAATGTGATAAACAACTTAATTTATGATGTAATTTTATTCAATTATCCATATTGTTTTTTTTTTTCCTTTTTTAACTTTTATATGATCACAAAACAGTACTCATTTAGCAATTGCATATTAATTATGAAATTGGAAGGCGAAAATATTTTCATTATAAATTATCATCATAAAATAACAGGTAAATTGGGACAGAGGGAATATGTATTTTTTTTAATATTTTTGGTCAAAAGCATGATTAATTAGCAAGTGTTTTTCCATGTCATTGGCTGGTGAATCTTAACTCTTCATATCTATTTTCTGTCTGATTTGGATCCAAACATCCCCATACCTCTCTCTACTTTTGTTGTTGGGCAGCATATTTTTTTCCAAGGCCTTTTTAGCCTTATAAAGAGATAGTATCCTTCTCCCGTGGCTATTTGGACAACTCACAAAAGATAAACCAAACCTTTAAATTCATATTTTTCCCAAAGTTATCCCAATTCCATATCGTTACTTTCCCTAGTGCGACGGTACATGCTCGTGCACCATTAAAAGAAAAGGCATTATTATATGTGCAACAAAGCCAGTCATTTTTGTTTATTCCATGCGAATGTTAGAAGTGTTTTTATGGAGTAAATAAAACGTAGATCGAAGATAGAGACTAAAAAGGAAAGCAAAGAGCTTGGCTTATGTAGAAAGCCTGGCAGAACAGTGTACTAAAATTGGTCAAGTTGATCAGGCTTGGGGATTGCAAGCCTCCAATTTCGGCCCTCGATTCGTTTCCTCCATCTCTAACATTGCGATTTGTCCTTCCTTCGACATATCAAAATTCTTCACTAAACCATGACCACAAGCTATTCTTACCTTGTTCACTAAGTCACATTTCTTTTCTCTTACTCCCCTAGTTTGTAGCACTTCGAGACACCCCAATGGTGTCTTTTTCCCTTTTGCTCAGAATCACCCACACAGTTAAACTGATTCTGCCATGCCCAACCCAACCGCTCGCTCCCTCTTTCTTCCTTTAATTTTGTTCTTGATTTGCAATTTTGTGTTCCCACAAATCCGGCTCGTGTCGGGTTCCTCTGTTCCTGATAAGCGCTTCCAGAGACCGGATCCACTTCGACGTTTCAAACACTACAATGGAGGTTTTGATGTTCGAGATAAGCATTACCTTGCTGTAAGTAGTTTTTCAAATCGATACATTCTATATTCTGCCATTACATATAACCATAACTCAAAATGACCAAAATACAGATGTTGCAAATGAAACGTGCGGTGACATAAATTGATTTTACGTATTGCTTTCTGATCCTTTTCAGTCTGCGGCATTTACAGGAGTTCACGGCTACGCCATTGCCGGAGTTTGGTTATTATGTGGGCTGCTCTTTGGAATCTTCATGATCATCAAATGGCTATGCGGTGGCTCTGCTTCATTACCCTTCAAAGACTGTTTGGACAATCACCATATCCTTCTCTTCTTACTGATTCTCTTATTGACTTCTCTCGCCATGTAACCCCACAATCTTCTTTCTCTTTCTCTTCGAATTCCGTGATTTGATTTATACTAAGCACCTATATATATACATACACTCACTCTTTTGTGTGTGACAGAGTTGCTTCAAGTTTGGTGTTCGTGACCAATCAGAAGGCCCTGAAGAGAACAGAGAAACTGAAGGATTCAGTACTGGGCATAGGAGAAGATGCTCTGAGGTCATTAACCACAGTGATTAAAAAGATGAAACAAATGCAATACCTTCTGCTTCCATATAACCAACAGATAACTGGGAATTTGAATACTACGATTGAAAGTTTCAGAAGCGACTCGCGGGTGATCCGTCGTTTTCTTGACTCAAGTGGTCGTATATTCCAGAAGGCCATTCATACTTCGTATGACTTTATTCTTTTTGTTTTACTCTAGTTTCTTTTTGTAAATAATCAACGGGTTGATTGATTTTATATACGCTTTATATTTGCCCTAGATATATTGCTCATCTCGTTGTTGTGGCCGTCAACTTAGCTATGTTGATTGCAGCACTAGGTAAGCACAACCTGTGCAAAGTCAATTTATTAGTTTAAGCATATGTTCCTACTTCCTAGTACAACAAGCGTGCTCATTTCTTAAATGTTTACAAAAAGTTCGTTAACTTGCTCATACATTTGACTCTGTCTCAGTCCTGCTGCTGCTGTTTTGGCGCCCCGGATTTATCACGTAAGATATTAGTGTATTTATCTTTACTCTTTAAGGCTCGAATTATAACTTGTGATTGCAGCATGTGACAGTGTGGGTTTTGTTGTTTCAGCATAATCTTTTGTTGTTGGATGCTGACAAGCCTGTGCTGGGTCTTGACGGGTTTTGATTTTTTCTTACACACGTGAGTAAAAAAATCATTGTTCATGCTTGAATCGCACATATATAGCTTCAATTATTGGACCCCTTTTTTCCAAGGCGCTTCTTCGTACGTACATGGTTTAATAAAATCGTCCATGCAGTTTTGCAGAAGAGGCATGTTTTGCTTTTGAGGAATTCGAGCAGAACCCACAAAACAGTAGCCTGAGCTCCATGTTGCCATGCATGAACGACTCAGACGCAGCCAAGTTGATGACTCGAATAGGCTTCACAATTCACACATTCATCGCAGAGGTAGAGATAATCTAATGTTGTTTACTCCGAGTACAACACAAATGTTCTAAAAATCTCATTTTTTGTGTGCTCAGTTGAATGCTAAAATGTCGGAGATTTATGGTGTATTGGGAATAGACAAGCAGGCCCAGAAAGTGATAGGAATTGTAAAGATATGTGAACCTTTCTCTGGACCACCAGATTACAACTTCATTCCCAAAACCTGCCCTCGGAATGCCATCCCAGTTGGCGACTTACCAAAAGTAAGACTTCTTTGATACTATACCAGGTCCCATGTTTAAGGAGTTGAAATTAGAACATAGTACTAATCAAAGCTTAGCATGGGTGCATCAGATTCTGGCAAGATTCAAATGTGGGAAAGATGAAAGTGCAGAGGACTGTGAGAAGGAAGCGAAGTTTCTTCCAGAAGCATGGTACAACATAGCTCATGCTTACAGCAGATCTGTTCAGGATTTTCTGGACATATATCCAGACTTGCAAAGCCTATCAAGATGCTCCTTTCTCAAGGACAGAACTTCAGATATATTGTTGCACCAGTGCAGACCCTTAAAACTTGCACTTAGATTCTTGTGGGCATCCATGTTGTCTCTCTCCATTGTCATGATCATCTTGGTGCTCGCGTGGCTAGCACGCGCTTTTCTGTGCTCTAACAATTCATCTCCCTCCATCTTTTATAGGGCTAGAACGAGAACTCCCGAATCTGGATAGATAGGAGTTAGGAAATATTTATTTTATTTACAATTTGTAAAGGTAGAATGCAAGATCGAGTTAGGTAGAATTTATCAAGATAGGGGGTATGAGTCATTTTTCGGATTTTATTTTGATTTTATTTTTTTCCCCAATTTAAGGTGTGAATATGAGAGAATAAGAGAGAAGTTTCAGTGCTTCTAGCTCTAGGCATTACCAGCCATGGATGCTCAAGTGTACATAGACCAGAGTGGTTTTTTTTTTTTTTGGTGCCTGGATGAAGAAAGAGTGGTCTATTTAATTGTACATATTATCCGTTTGTAGGATAAATAAAAGTGGTTTAGTATTGCTATCATTTGGCATGGCAGGGGGAGTTTGGATTTTTCTACCGTAAACAAACCATGAGATACAATGCTTAAAAATAATAAAATAAAAAAAATTTAAATATTTTACACCTTGTTATCTATCACAACTTTTATTTTGCTACGCATAGTAGCTTTTTTATTAGATGTAATCCTATTTGAAGTATTTTTCAAGGACATGTATCCTAAAACAATTTTGTTCAAGATACAACAATGTCCTAAATGTGCATATTTCTTTTTAGCAAAAAGTCAAATATTAGTTTGTAGGTTAACATTTTTATTAGACCCAACTCTCACTATAACTTTTATTGAATTGGATGGTCCATCTGGTTTGGTGGGCCTAGAATTCTTGTCCTGTACTTCCTATTTGATTTTTCCCAATTATTAATATTAAATATTAATACATTTTAAATAATAATTAATAAAGCTTCTTAATTAGATGATCAGCTGGGAAGCCTTTCCATACCTTAATACAGGTCGTGGTCTATCGAATTCCTAATTAAGAAACGCCATAACTAATTCTTTTTTTTTTTGCCAGCAATTATTTAAAACTCATTAAAACATATGAAGACATGGAAAGACTTAAAATAAATTTAAAAATATGCGCATCCAAACTAAAACATTTGCATAATTTATTATTTATAAATAGTGTGAAATTTCCATAAAAATAAATAAATACTCCTCCGGTCCTAATTATAAGACCCAATTGACTTATTTGAAGAGATTAAGGAAGTAAGTTATGTTGGTTATTTATAATAAATAAGTGTTGTCATTTCTAAAATATCCTTGCTAATTAAGTATATTGGCTAAAACTATCATTATTAGAAGGATTATCTTGGAAAAAAATGCATAAATATAAGAGACAAAATGGATTGGGGCCTTATAATTAGGACCAAATAAAAAGTCAAATGGGGTCTTATAATAAGGACCGGAGGAGTAGTTCGGTTCCTTCAAAAGTTTTTTTTTTTTTGGCCAACGCAAAAGTTTTATTTATTATAATACCTTTATTGTTTACTTAAATGCTGTTAAATTAAATCAAATTCAAAAAGTTTAACCTCACGCTTCTCTCACGGCTAAAGAAAGAGTAGCTTCTTAGGCAGAATCCAAATAAGTTATGCTTTCCTAATAATTGTTTATTTTTTTATTTTTCAAATAATAAATAATACTACGTCCAGTCCTAATTATAAGAGCCAGTTGACTAATTTGAAGAGATTAAAGAAGTAAGTTGAATTAGTTATTTGTCATAAATAAGTGTTGTTTTTTTTCTAAAATATCCTTGCTAATCAAGTATATTGACTAAAACTATCATTATTAGAATGATTACTTTAGAAAAAATATAGGGAAAATTGCAAATAAAGACCCCTCAATATATAAAATAGCAATCAGAGACCCTGAATTTGACAAATTGCTCACAAGGACCCGGTCCCAATTTGCAATTATGAAATCATGGCCAAATTACCAAAATACCCCTCTTTAATTTTTTTTTCAAAAAAGAACACCACTGCCTCGCCGGAATCCGGCCGCCGGCGCCGGAGTTCCGGCCGCCGGAGCTCCGCCACCTCAGTCGCCGGCCGCCGGAGCTCCGATGCCGGCGGCCGGATTCCGGAGGCCTTCCTTTATTTTTTTTTTGAAACTGTTTTTTTTTTTAAATTGGGGGGAAGTGAGGTTGGGGGGATTTGATCCCCCAACCTCATGCTTCCCAAAATTAGGAATGACCATTGAGCCAACAAATTTTTGCTAACATTATAATACAAAAAAAAATATAAGTTAACTCATTTACTCTTGTTCCAGGTGATAACAAGAATACATTTGAAAATAACAAGTTCTGATTATAAAATAACAAGTCTGGGATTAAAATTTAACAACACGTTTTTTTTATAACAACACACTCTGTTGCAGGTGATAACAACAATACATTTGAAAATAACAAGTTCTGATTATAAAATAACAAGTCTGGGATTAAAATTTAACAACACGTTTTTTTTATAACAATACACTCTTTTTCAGGTGATAACAACAATACATTTGGAAATAACAAGTTCTGATTATAAAATAACAAGTCTGGAATTAAAATTTAAAAGCACCTTTTTTTATATATAACAACACATTTTATTCCAAGTGATAACAACAATACATTTGAAAATAACAAGTTCTGATTATAAAATAAGAAATCTAAAATTAAAATTTAACAGCACATTTTTTTATAAAAATTAATTATTTTATACTTTTAAAAAATAAATTATTTATAACTTATAAAAAGTATTTTAAATCTATTTAATTTGCTAAAAAAATAATTTTTATCTCCAATTTATAATCAAAACTTGAAGTGTAATTTATTATAGATTAAAAATACTTTTTATTGTTCAAATTTATAAATAAAATTTAGGGAAAATGACAACACACTTTTTTAATTTTTTTTAACAAATTTTTAATCTATATATCTATACAACTCATTATAATATTTTTATATTATTTCATTCTTTAAATATTAAAATTTATTATTAAGTATTTAAATATTATAGTATAATTTATTATTTCATTCTTTAAATATTAAAAATAGTTTTTATATTTAAAGAAAAAATAGTATTTTTAATTATAAATTAGAGATAAATTTCATTTATAAATTTAAGCAATCAAAAAGTATTTTTAATCTACAATAAATTATACTATTTATAATTTATAAGAAGTAGTTTGATTTATAATGAGTTGTATAGATATATAGATTAAAAATTTGTTAAAAAAAATTAAAAAAGTGTGTTGTCATTTTCCCTAAATTTTATTTATAAATTTGAACAATAAAAAAGTATTTTTAATCTATAATAAATTACACTTCAAGTTTTGATTATAAATTGGAGATAACAATTATTTTTTTAGCAAATTAAATAGATTTAAAATACTTTTTATAAGTTATAAATAATTTATTTTTCAAAAGTATAAAATAATTAATTGTTATAAAAAATATGTTGTTAAATTTTAATTTTAGATTTCTTATTTTATAATCAGAACTTGTTATTTTCAAATGTATTGTTGTTATCACTTGGAATAAAATGTGTTGTTATATAAAAAAAGGGTGCTCTTAAATTTTAATTCCAGACTTGTTATTTTATAATCAGAACCTGTTATTTCCAAATGTATTGTTGTTATCACCTGAAAAAGAGTGTGTTGTTATAAAAAACGTGTTGTTAAATTTTAATCCCAGACTTGTTATTTTATAATCAGAACTTATTATTTGCAAATGTATTGTTGTTATCACCTGCAACAGAGTGTGTTGTTATAAAAAAAAACGTGTTGTTAAATTTTAATCCCAGACTTGTTATTTTATAATCAGAACTTGTTATTTCCAAATGTATTGTTGTTATCACCTGAAACAGAGTGTGTTGTTATAAAAAAAACGTGTTGTTAAATTTTAATCCCAGACTTGTTATTTTATAATCAGAACTTGTTATTTTCAAATGTATTGTTGTTATCACCTGCAACAGAGTGTGTTGTTATAAAAAAAAACGTGTTGTTAAATTTTAATCCCAGACTTGTTATTTTATAATCAGAACTTGTTATTTTCAAATGTATTCTTGTTATCACCTGGAACAAGAGTAAATGAGTTAACTTATATTTTTTTTTGTATTATAATGTTAGCAAAAATTTGTTGGCTCAATGGTCATTCCTAATTTTGGGAAGCATGAGGTTGGGGGATCAAATCCCCCCAACCTCACTTCCCCCCAATTTAAAAAAAAAAAACAGTTTCAAAAAAAATAATAAAGGAAGGCCACCGGAATCCGGCCACCGGCATCGGAGCTTCGACGGCCGAGGTGGCGGAGCTCCGGCGGCCGGATTCCGGCGAGGCAGTGGTGTTCTTTTTTGAAAAAAAAAATTAACGAGGGGTATTTTGGTAATTTGGCCATGATTTCATAATTGCAAATTGGGACCGGGTCCTTGTGAGCAATTTGTCAAATTTAGGGTCCCTGATTGCTATTTTATATATTGAGGGGTCTTTATTTGTAATTTTCCCAAAAATATATATAAATATAAGAAACAAAATATATTGGGATCTAATATTTAGGATTAAAATAAAAATCAAATAGAGTCTTATATTAAATACTGGGTGTAGTATATTGTTATAGCAATAATTATAACACTCTAAAAATTACTCCTATAACTTGTGTAAGCTTTAAATTAATCATTGGCCAAAAAAAGAAAATACTCAAGGGCGAGGAAATTGAAAACCAGAAGTCCTCTTCTCGTTTTTGCCACCACAGCGCAAAAAAGTCAAAGAGGTACCTGGCGAGTGACATCCTTGGATTCCCGGTTTCACTTCCTTGTTCGGAGGGTTCCTTTTTTTTTTTTTTTTTTGCCCTTTTTGGCCGGAAGTTCTGAAGTTCTGAAGATGAGGAACGATGAGTTGTTGCTAACTGTCCCAGTGTGATTGGAGGTGGACATTAAATTATTGAGAATATCAACGTCTAATGAGCCGAAAGAAGAAAGAGAATAGCCAAAGTAAAAGAAGATTTGAGAGGCAAACAGAAAGAAGGCTCGTTTTGCTGAAGCTTCTAGAGCTGTCTTCCCTCTTTTGAGACACTCGGCACCAAAAAGCACCGTCTGATAGTGCAATTCTAGATTCGGTCGCAAGTCAACGTCATCAACCTCGGTGTTCAGATCGAAATTTCACGCAAACTTAACTACCGCCTCTGTTATTTTCATTTTCTTCATTTTGCACCTGCTCCCTTCTCTGCTCTTCTTCGCCGCCGGCCTCGTATTGGGACTAGGAACTGAAATTGGCGTACTTTGGTGGTCGCGCCTCGGTTTCTCTAACTTTGAGAGCTGCAGGAGAGACTCATGTTTAGGACTTTTGTTCAGTTCATAGTTCGGGTGACATCACGTAAGTCTTCTTCTTTGGTCGCAATTTGATTCTCTGTTATTGTTGTTGTTGTTGTAATCTGCGAGCTTCCGGAGGATTTTGATCTTCTCTGTCTCGAAGCGATGCTAATTTTAGGGGTAAGCTTTGTTGCATTGTTGCGTGACGGTCTGGTGGATCTGACGAATCGCTTTTCACTTTGATTCTTGTTTTATGAGAAAATTGACTTGTAATCTATTGAGGGGGCAAATCGCTGCCGACCATGATAAATTGACGGCGGTCAATATTGGAGTGGAATATCGTAGTGAAAGAGAAGAATCCAACTAGTCAACAGTTTATTGTCACCCTTTAAAATAATTTAGTATCATATTCCCTGAATTGGTTTTATCACAATTAATTGCATATTGTCTTTTGTACAAGGTAGATTAAATCTTTGTCAGTTGAATTTAGTGGGGTTATGAGGTCTCCATAGGTTGCATTTTGTTAATTGCAGCATTAGCCTGAAGATAAAAGGGAAGAGAGAAAGAGGATGAGGAACAAATACAGGAAACCAACAAATTTATGTCGCAATGCAGGGAGCAGATTTTCTGCATCTGCTGTGGTGTGGAGCTTGGTAGGATGCATTCTTTTGATTCATTTCTATTCCAGTATTCATCAAAGATATAGGGAAGGTGGAGAGGTCCAATTGCGAGTAAGCCGTCATCCCCAACTCCGTGAACTTCAAGAAGTGGAGGAGGAGGAGAACATCCGAATTCCCCCACCAAGGGGAAAGAGGTCTCCTAGGGCAGCAAAACGCAGACCTAAGCGCACAACTACAGTGATTGATGAATTCCTTGATGAAAATTCACAACTGAGACATCTATTTTTTCCTGGTCACAGAAGAGCTATAGATACAGCAAATGCTGGGAATGAGAGTTATTATTACTACCCTGGCAGAATTTGGCTGGATACAGACGGAAATCCTATTCAAGCCCACGGAGGTGGCATTCTGTATGATAAGAAATCGAGGACGTACTATTGGTATGGTGAGTACAAAGATGGGCCCACTTACCGTGCTCACAAGAAAGGAGCTGCCCGGGTAAGTCATTTTACGTGAAAAACACTTGTTCTCAAGTATAATGTGATTTTTTCCCCCTCTAATGGCAATTTGTGCGTCTTATTTTCTGGACAGAAAAGATGCTCAGTCATCTTCCTGGTTGTTGAAGAGGCGAGTTCTTATTTTTAGTGCCATGCTTTGACGTTGCATCCTTTGGTTGTTGAGTTTATAACAATATCTTTAACAAACGGAAGGCTTTATCACTGATTGGAGATGCTTATATGGCTTTTAGGCTTTACATATCTGCACTGTCCCTACTTTGACGCACAACTGCGTAGTTTTACCTGTATTTAATTCATGTAAGATTCTAGTTCAAGGGGCCTTATGTCTCATTAGCAAATTCAATATCTTGAGTTCTGAATATTCTCAATGTCATTATTTTATATGAAATCTTTTGTAGAGGGATAGCATTGGAAATGCCTGTTGGCGGTTTGATTTACTAAGGGATTACAAATTATTGACCTGAATGCCATAGTAAACATTACCAGTGGCATAAGATTAAGGTGTGGAGGTTGATTTGTGGTATGAATAGGCTGAGTGGACTTAGGATGTAACTTGTTTTTCACTTTCTTTTTTCTTTTTAACCAGATAATTAGCTTCAAACTGAACTTGCAAAGATAATAATACTAGTGAGTTTTTATATGGAATGATTCCATACCCGCCGGGAAGACAGCAGTAAGATTTTTTAATATATATATGTATACACACACTCTAGTAAGCTTTTTGTTTTCTGTCTCTCTTACTATCATGGAGTGAATACTCTTTTTACAGTATATCAATCTGCTCTTTCCCTGTCAGTGTTATGTTCTCATTCTAAATAATTTTGCTACGGTGCTGATATTATAAGTCATACCATGCTGTTATAAGCCACGACGGCTTCTTTGGGTGGCAACAAAGGGGTGGCCCAACAAAAAAACTGTGTATGCTTACTCGGCTGCATTGCCTTGTGCAGAAATTCTAATTAGACTTTTATCTCTGTCCCCTTCAGGTGGACGTTATAGGAGTTGGCTGTTATTCTTCCAAGGATTTGTGGAGTTGGAAAAATGAGGGTATTGTATTGGCGGCGGTGGAAACAAATGAAACTCATGATCTGCACAAGTCCAAGGTGCTTGAGAGGCCAAAAGTGATTTACAACGACAAAGCTGAAAAATATGTGATGTGGATGCACATAGACGATGCCAATTATACAAAAGCTGCTGTTGGGGTAGCAATCAGTGATGCTCCTGCTGGTCCTTTTGATTATCTTGGTAGCCAAAGGCCACATGGATATGAAAGCAGGGATATGACAGTTTTCAAGGATGATGATGGGATGGCATATCTAATATACTCTTCAGTGGAAAATAGTGAACTGCACATTGGACCCTTAACTGAAGATTATCTTAATGTGACTTCTGTCATTAGAAGAATTCTAGTGGGCCAGCACAGAGAAGCACCTGCTCTATTCAAGCACCAGGGCACATACTATATGATCACATCTGGCTGCACTGGGTGGGCCCCAAACGAGGCACTGGCTCATGCTTCTGAGTCAATATTGGGGCCATGGGAAACAATGGGAAATCCATGCGTTGGAGGGAACAAAGTATTTCGATTGACCACTTTCTTTGCTCAGAGCACTTTTGTACTCCCTATACCAGGATATCCTGGTTCATTTATTTTTATGGCAGATCGGTGGAATCCTGCAGACCTAAGGGACTCAAGATATGTATGGCTGCCTTTGATTGTGGCAGGACCTGCTGATCAACCTCTGGAGTACAATTTTGAGTTCCCATTATGGTCAAGAGTTTCTATCTTTTGGCACAGAAAATGGAGGCTGCCTCTGGGATGGAGGGGATCCATATAATGAGGTTGCTCTTTGTACATTTGAATATTTGATCAACTATGTAGCCTGAGTCTGCAGCTCGCCGAGTTGCATTGGTAAACCCTTGCTCAAAACTAAGAGTTCAGTCACACCAGGAGGACGCGGATGCAGGACTATAGTCTCAAGAACTAAGGTTAGCACATTTCCTAATTCACGTGTATATATCGAGAAAAATTGGCCATTGACTGGAGTTCTCCCGGTAATCAAGCTGTGTTTGTCTTGATCTACCGAGTCCTAACTTACAGTGGTGTAAAATGATTCTTTCTTATGTGCAAAATTTATTGACCTTTTTCTTTCCGATTCTGATATACATACATGAAATTGCTTTGCATACGTGGATATAATATACTGATTTCATGTTAATGCCTCCTGGGATCTAGTTTAGTCGTCTGTTTTAAGATCTGTTCAAGACCCTGCCATGATAGCAACGAAGCTTCGGGCTTTGTTCTATATCTTTTTTTTCTTTTTTCTTTTTATACAAAGGAGGGCAGAGCCCGGAACTAAAACTTAAACATCAAAGGGATTAGATCCCATACACTCAGTAGAAACTAAGGCCTGAAGCTTGGGAGGACAAGAATCAAGTAGGGAAGTATGAGATAAACCGTCTTTTGCAAGGAGATCTGCTATCCGATTCCTCTCCCTATTAATGTGGGTAATCTCCAAGTGCCAGGGAAGTCTGACAAGTTTCTGAATTTGAACCATCAGAAGACCACCGTTATTGAAGTCCCTGTTATCTCTTAATAAGCTGATCAGATTCAAGGCATCAGACTCTAGAATAACGTTTCTGAAACCCATATCCCAAGCAAGTTGAAGCCCTTTATAAATGGCCCATTGTTCAGCCTCTATTACTGGACATGATCCCAAGAAGTGAGAAAATCCGGCAATCCACTTATCATTATGGTCCCTGATAACACCGCCACATCCTGATCCAGTCGAGGAATGGGACACTGCTCCATCAACATTTACTTTAATCCAACCATTAGGAGGTGGCTGCCACGTTGACTGAGGATGATTACTGACAAAATAGTCACCGTGACTAACTACTCCATTCTTTACAAAATTCATCCAGCTATTCAATATAATAAGAGCAGGTTCTTCAGGTTTAACAAAATTGGGATCAAAGGTTGATTCGTTTCTCCACTTCCAGATTTTCCAAATAGTTACTTGTTGTTCTATATCTTGTTACAGCTAATGTAGAATTCTATCCTGGCCCCGAGGTCCATGGCGCCGTTTTCTCTTAAGCCCCACGTTGGCGGCAGCCCATAGTTTTTATCAACTGGTATTGACTTATGGCTAGTGAGCCCTGAAAAGATGAATCTTCTGAGTACTATGTAGTGTCTACCATCCGATTGGGCCTCAACCTCAAAATAGTTCAAGTGAGTTTTGAGAACAAATGTCACGCATAGCAAACAGGAGTTGGTCCATTTGGTATTTGGTAAGGAGTGGGTTCATAACTTACAAGATTGTGAGTTCAAATCTTACTGCCAATATGAGGATCTTATTGGTGGGCTATCTGTAAGTATTTCTGTAAACGTTGGTCTTGATAAGCTTTTGGTACTCAATTCACTTAAACTTTTATTGTAATTTAAAAAAAAAAAAACAAATGTCACACATAAATTCAACTGCAAGATTGATCTCCACGAGTTAAAAAAGGGTAAGCCCTAATGGTACTATCATGTTGGTTGTTACCTTTTTTTTTTTTGACCTGACATATTGGTTGTTACTGGATTCTTCAATTATTGCGTTATCAAAGAAACTATTCGTGTGGTATAATTATAGAAACCATATAGGCTACGGGAACAGGAAATACAGGGACAGAGGGACAAAGATCCAGGAGTACTATGGGCTGGCAAATACGCTTGAACAAACTTTATTGCTCGAAGTCGGTCCCATTAAAACATAAAGGTTTCAGCTGGTCGTTGTCAATGTCATAGAAAAAGAATACCAAAGGCCTAAACTGGTAGAAGAAAGTTGGGTCCTGCACCAAACTCCCTTTATGAAAATTAAAACCGAATGAAAGCCACAATATATGATTATTTTCCAAAAGCACAAAAGGCAATATATACATATATATATAAAGAGAGGGGTGAGTGGGTGTATAAACGTGGAGAGGGGAAGCTCCACCAGAAGTCCTGGGCAGGCAGCCCTAAAAAGATGAACCCACTATTCATAATGTTTCCTTTTCATTGTCCATGACAGTTACAATATATTAGCTTTCATGGGCAAAAGGTGCCTCTTGTGAACCCTTATCTCACCTCCATGAAAGAGCTCAGGCTTCGTGGGGGCCATACAAAGAAGCTAAAGCTAAGATCTGTGTCACACATATAAAATTATATGTATGTATAAAGATGATGGACTCTAGAGAGAGAAAAGAAAAAGGAAAGACATTCAAAGACTAATTCAAAGACAGCGTGCTTTGCTGGCCACTAAGACCCTTCTTCCACTGAGGAGACTCTGCTCCTTTTTATGAGATTCCCTCACATATGAAACCCAACATAGTGGCCGTCCTAAAGATTCTATATATCACTTGAAAGACTTGATGAACACGTCCTCCTTCGTTTTTTGCTAGTTTGGTTTATTATATATTAATTACCAGTATGGATGGGCAACTTTTTTTATATTATTATACACCATTATCCCTACACAGGTGATATCATCTTTGTAAACCAAATACCAAATCTTGATTCTTTCTTTGGGACCTTTTTGCGGGAAGGGGAAAAAAAAATTATTATGGTAAGACTGAGCCTTCCTTTTGTTTTTAAGTCGATTATCTTCTCCGGCATAATTATGTTGTTAATTAACTTGCTAGTTGATCGGGATTGGACCATGCATAACCATATTTTGGTATAACCCTGCATTATTTATGCCGATTATTCAACTTCTAAGTTTTGATTCAATGGTGATAGATTTATTGGGCGGTTTAAGTCCTAATTTAATTTATGCCGTATTCAAAAAAATTTACAGGCAAAAAAGGACCTTTGACCTATAAATTCCATCACAACGATTCCATAATTACAATTTTAATCGAACGTTAAAGGCAATATGGGCGTGACCTTCACTGAACATAAACTTTTTTTATTACCACTTCGTTATAACTTTCTTTTTCTTATGAATCTCGCACCAATTTGTATACACCAGGCGATTTGAGTGTAAAATGATAGCATGTGCTGCGCAGATTGTGTTCTCAGTTAATTTTATGACCAGTTTAGATTAAAAAAAGTTATCATATGGGACTAAATTATTATGTTTTTTAATCAAATTAAGAGAATATTGTCGCTTGAGATATGAATGTTCATAACAAATAATTTTTTAATTATTTATTTTTAAATAGAAAAAGCTATTTTTTTTGAAAGAAAGACAGTTAAAAAATTATTTCTATTTTATATTCTATATATATATATATTAAAATAGTTATTTTAAATAAATAAAAATAAAAAATAAATCAAATTCAAATCATCTAAATGAGATATAGACGATCCAGATCTGATGAGCATAGAGTACCAGTGAAAGTGATGAGCACCGAAACTGGTTCCCAAGTTATGATAGGAAACTATTTATCACTCCAATTAAACATTAATTATGATCATGCAATATTGGAAAATGAAATTTATAAAAACTAATGGGCTGTCAGTACGTAAAACATAATAAAAATAAAAGAAAAAGCATTTTATACTTAAAAATAATCAATGCTAGCAATAATATAATGAGAATTGTGCTTTAGTATTCCTAAAAATCAAAAAATCCATGCCATTATTTTTTTAAAAAATATATAAATTGTTCAGATTTTGGTGTTTTAATTATATTATTACTTCAAATTCTCAGTCATCATTTTACCCACAAAAAAAAAGGATGAGAGACTGTTCTCATATTATGACCTATTTCATTTAAAATAAAAAAAATTAAAATATAATACAATTGAGCCATCTAAACTAAAAACTATACAGTCAAATAAAAATGATATTATCAACACACGACTACTCTTTTCTCAAATGAAACCAACAATTCCATCTAAATGCACACATCTCTCTGTTTTCTTAAAATGCATCTCTTGAAGGCAACATGACATTAATTTAAGGGAATAAGTTCATCATCCGCTCAAAAATAAAATAGTCGGACAATTGTGCCATTGATTACTTCATACATATATATAATATATATATTCAAAGTCATAACCTATTTCTTCGTAATATGAAAAATTAATCACAAAATGTTATCAAGAATAATTGAAAATTCAAACTCCCCCTCCCAACCATCTCAACCTCCAATCGTATTGTCTTGCCAAACTGATCAAATAAAGAAAATTAAAAAAAAAATAAAAACACCCACGGCCACAGCAATCTCGTCCCATCATGCACGTGCCAAAAAAACCGAAAACACGTGCGAATCACTCCGTCGCAGCATCCTCATCATCCACTACGTCAAGGCCTCCATGCACTGGCCCACACCACCGGCTGTTCCTTCCACGCCAAGAATATTCCGGCGTCGGAGCAATGTGTTATTGCCCACCCCTCCTTGTACCTCCTCAACAGCGCTCTCACGTCGTCGGAAACCTCATCACTGAACGGCAGTGCGTTGAACCCACTGCCATGCAGCCGCTGCGACCATCTAACCGCTGTCTCCCGCCGTTCTACAGACTGCGATGGATCACAAGCCACCAGGTCAACGATGGCTCGTCCTGCCGCTCGCTCGAGCATCAAACGCTCGTTGCTTGCTCGGGGGAAGCTCTCCTCCAGTGCCTCGAAGTAAACCCTAAACCACCTCAGGCATTCTTGGAAACCTCGTACAAATTCAAACCCGTGAAATCCAACATCAAGATCAGCTTCCTCTTCCACCACGGTGACTATCCTAGGTTGTAATCTCTGAAACGAGGATATCAACATGTCTCGGTTATTACCAAAGGCCGTGATGGAATGCAACGAGTTCACACAGTTAATGGCGAGAGCCTCGTCATCTTTGATATCTAATTCCGAGAAATTAAAATCTGAGAGATCACCCGCGTGATGAATGACGTTGAATTTAAAAGGCACACCCATGAGCCGAGCGAATTTCTCCATCCTAGTACCTATCTCCTTCATGACTTTTTGAACCGCCGCGATAGAGCCACCGGCTCTGCGGCTAACCACAGTGGTCAACCGGAGGTGCGGGGTTTCATCGCTGCGAGTGGCCAAGGCTTCAAGAAGAGTAGGCCACTGGGTGCAATATGTATCGCTAATATCAACTATGTGCAACTTGGGCTCACCATCTAACGCCTCCAAGATGGCGCCATTGGAAGCGACGTGACCGAAAGTAGTCCAAGGGCTGACCTCTTGGAACTTCAAGACCATCTTCCTGGTTGACTCAAAAGAGCATGTTTTCTCCGACGCGGAGGCCAAAGTACGGTGGGTACGGTCCCCCGATTCGGTGACACGACTGAAGAGAGCCTGAAGAAAGTAAGCTGCGAGCTTCTGATCGGTGTCACCATAGGGACTGGCGAGCTCGTTGAGCATCCAAATCAACTGCTGGACACGCGCAGTGTTCTTGTCGGCAACGGCACGGGCCGTCTCGAGGAGGATGTCGTGAGCCCATCGGCCGGAGAATTCAAAGTTGTGGAAGTCCGGAGCGGTGGGGGAGAGGGAGAAGGAGAAATCAGAAGTGGTGGGAGTGGTGGTGGTGGTGGTGAAAGTAGGAGTAGCAGTGGTGGGGGTGGAAGAAGGGTGGAGATGATAAGGATAGTAGTGCCTAGAAGAAGACGAGGACAAGTCTTCTTCATCCATGAAAAAGTTGAAGCATTCTTCGTCTTCTTGCTGCTGGTAGTGATGATGATGGTGGAAGTTGCTGTTGTTGTTTTGTCTGGAGGATCTAGAGCTGCTAGAAGTTCTGCTAGAGGAGTTGTTGAGAGATTGAGGATCAGTTGCTGGTTGAGACTGAAAACTGACAAGCCGAAACAAGGTATCCATTTAACCTCACATCAATACAAAATACAGACTGTGAAATGTGAATAGAAAGAGTGCGATGGGTTCTGGTGTTTTTAACTGCAACAGTTGGGTGGGTGTGTGCAGAAGAATGATTAGGGAAAATTTGATGAATTTGGGTTATATTGCAAGTTATAGGCTCTGAATAGGGATGCCTATGTGCAATAGAGCGACATTAATTAAAACTAATTATATATATATTTTGTGTTTGGGAAAACGATGAGAAATAAGGATGTAGGTATGGTACTACAGTGTATAGGGTATTCAAATGAACTAATAATTATATTGAAGAAAAGGGAAGGGAGGTAGTCAGGTGAGGGGTGGGGGGGTTATTAGAAAAAGAAAAAGGGGTATGGGGTAGCCAGCTGAGGGGGTTAGAATAGAATAGTTTTCTGACAAAAAGTGGGGAGAGAAGGAACAGGGAAGAGAAAGAGATGACCATATGGGTTAGTGGATTAGCTTTTCATTGTTTTATTTATAGGGGGGAGGGAGAGAGAGAGAGAAGGGTGAGTGGAAGCAGGCGTGACAACTGAGTTTGGAGAGAGAGAGAGAGAGAGTAAAGCTGCCGGCGTGAAAGGGGATGATGATGAGCAAACCCACTATCTATCACAACCCACTCACGTTGCTTGCCTCTTAATCCCTCTCCCCATCAACCTTTCCCTTTCCCCCTTGTCATCTCATTTTTTCAAATGAAAAAATTAGGGTACATTCTAACATAAGCAATTTGATCTTCTGAATTATTAATATAAGATCACACTGAAGTCATCATTTGTTGAGAGATTTTATAGTGATCAATTTCTTACCTGAGACTCCACCATAATTTTTACTTTCTTTAAATTATTAGACTTGTGAATATTTGTTCTTCTAGATTAGATTAAAATTCACTTCACCCATCAACTCAACCGTTTGAATCTACATAAACCGTAAATTACTTGCTCCATATCTCATTGAATTGACGAAAAAAAGGAAAATGGAATATAATAAGAATAATGTTGCAGTAATGATGTGGTCGTCTTCTGCAAGTTCTAGGGCACGCGACCGTTTACTTTTTCAGTTTTTCACAATGCCTCTCATTTGATTTGGATGGTTTATAAGCATGCAGCGTCAGTAATTAATCACTTCAAGGTCTTCACCCAAAACTGTTTCTGGTAACGTTTCAGAAGCTCCATTTCCATTGTCACTCCTCTTCGCCTTACCATAAATTGTTTTCTCTTCTACTTCATGTCTTCATCTGCAATGACCTCAAGTATAAGCTTAATCGGAGAACCCAATCCTAGTCTATTAGAAGAGAGAGTCATTTGAACTTATAAGTCTCACAACACTTGTGAGACTCATATCAATGCACTCCCCTCGAGAGCTGACATCCACGACCGCTCCACACCATAGCTCTTTACTCGGTCTTGTAGTGGTCAGAACCCTCCACGTGAGTACACATCTCTGTGAACATTGAACTCTATCAAAGAAAGTACTAATGTGATAAACATAAGCCTTAGAAAAATCTCGATCTCAAAAAACTAACATATTAGGAGAGAGAGCATTTTAAACTTAATTATAAATCTCACAGCACTTGTGAGACTGTCTAACGCGGGACTCATAACATTATCACTCATTACTAATCTCTCTTCTTTCATATACAACTAAGCTTCCTCCTTCGTTAGTTTCCCATCACTAGGTTGTTGTTTTATGGATTATAAGTTGAGATTAATTATTCATTATTAGACGCCATGCATTTGTCTGCATTTAGTTTTTCCCTTGCCAGTTGATTAATTATTTTGAGTAGATGATGAAGTCGATCTTGATGGAAACTATACTCATGTTTCCTTGTTCTTCTTCACCGAGATTTCTTGTTGGAATTGAAGACTTTCTTGATCTATAGACTCTACACTATTATTCCTGTTTAATTTCAATTATTTCAAAGACTTTTCATACTAGTTAAAAAATTAAGTTTATGGAAGTCTACTCGTCTTACTCATGTGGATTAATTTTTGAAATGTGTTGTTATAACATACGTTTTGCTAATTTGATAGTGATTCATTAATTATAATTATAAAGGATGCTTATTAATTATTTCAAGTTGCATCATCAACACCTTTAAACAAGCGATTCAAAATGTTGATAACCGTTAACCACATCCACGTGTTATGAATAAAAATAGCAGCTTGCAAATATATTAAACAAAATGTAATAAAAAATTGTAGGAGTCATTACCAACACAATATACAGCCTTTTATCAATAAAGGCAACTGAAAAGAGCACTTCAATAAGTGGGCCTTAATTTAAAGCACTGGGGGAAAAAGAAAAGGATAAAATAAAGACAGTTTACCGCTCAATAATTCAAGGCTTTTTGAACAAATATTTTCTTTCTAAATTAAAAATTAAAAATTAATTATATTTTAACACATTAAGTTTTATAAAATAAACAAATATTAGACCACAACATTAATATTGGGAGTAATTCAATCCAAACAAAGTTATATGTTAATTAATGGACTAAAATAATGACAACTTTTGATTTGAGTTCCAAATATATTTTCTTTACTCAAAAGTCTTGGCTTAAGGATCAAGTCTTTTCCAGTACACAGAAAAAAGGATCACAGTACATCTTTTAAATTGGTAATGAAAACATGGATTTGTATCCCATCTTCAACTAGCCTATATATTTTTATTCTTAATTTTTAATTAATGCGGCCACATTCAACGGAGAGCAAGCCGGGACATATCAAAAGGTTGTTGTACAAGATTGATCATAAACTTTATAATTGGAAAGGAGTTTTACTCTCAGATCTAGTTGGCTAGGCCAGTTGACTCTGAAAAGTCAATATTAAATTCGAATTCAATCTACTTATAAATTATTATATCCCAGTTGTTCATAGTATAAGATCTAATTTATAGTTCAATTTTTATTATAAATTAAATATTATATTAAGGACCGGATATTATATCTTCTTAGGTATTACCTCAATTTATTATCAAGAAGCAATATGAGAATAGTTGCTAATTAATCTCTTTTGGGAGACGAGGGACGAGTAATCAAGCCAAGACGTTGAATTGGGTTAAACTATGCCATCTTACAGGGGAGGGGCAATGTTAATTAGGTTCAAAAACCATAACATGGGTAATAAAAACTTTTTCTTCCTCAAGTATGTCATAACTATTGATTTGTGGTTTTGATTGATACAAACTAGATATATCAGAGATCAAATCAATGATTGAGACAAACTTAATGAGAAACTAAAAAGTTTCATTATTCCAGGAAAGCTTTTTCTCTTTTATCAATTAAAGAAACAAGACAAGTTAGATGTGATTGCTTATGGGCTTCATCATTAGGGATTTTCTATTCTGTCTGATTCTTCTTAATGATGTAATTATCATAAAAGAATACAGTTGATGTGTCCCTTTACTTAAAATATATATTTGATTAATCTAAAAACATAAAAACGATCATATATCTTTTATAATGATACGCAGCAATAGTAGCTGTTAATTCATCGTCATCATGCAATTAATTAAATATCAATTTCTGAAATATGATATCAAGCTTGCTGTTCTCCTAACAAAGTCTGTTCAATGATGTGATTTCGTCTTGCCTCTTCAAAAGAAAATCCTTCTGTAACTCTCAACAAAGAGTCTTATACATATACATATACATATATACATACATATATATATGTGTGTGTGTGTGTGTATAGTCTAAAGATTATTGATCCCTTAAGGAAGAGTTTGTGCTTATTATATATTTATATCATCATTTCTCAATAACTCCATGAATTTTTTGGTTTCAGATATGCACTTTCTCAAGCTTTGCTCCAAAATCCGATATCATATAAACTTCTCCGGTGTTTTTTTAGTATTATATATATATATATATATATATATATTAGACACCGTTTAGAACAAGTTGACGCGATCTTATGTAAATTAGTCAATTTACATTCGCTAGTTTTTTCAGAAATAATCATCCCCATTTAAAACATTCAAGAATTTTTCTTTGAAAAATGCTCAGATGAAGTTAACTCACTTATTTTATTTTTTTTCATGTGGGTTTATAATTCAATATTATTAAATGCTAATATTTCAAAAATAGAAAATAGAATTCATGACCATGTGTGATTAAAAAATATGACATAAGAGATATAAGTAACTATAACACATATCTTTTTTGAAATTGCGTGCTTTCAAATAGGATAAAATTGCAAATCTATGTTATTTTTAGATTACTTCAATGTCCGGTAAAATAGTTAAAAAAGGCCCTCAGTGTATCCGAGCATGATGACCAAGAAAAACTAGGAAATTCTGTGCCCATTATTATCCATGCCATGAGTAAGGCTAAATTGAATTTAGCAGCACCTGATATCATACATCAATTTTCAATTTTCGACCATTACATAATCATGTGTTTGAATAAAGAGTGACATAACTGTAAATGAAATTCATTATCTTTAACACTGATTCGTCTTCTCCCTTTTTTATCTTATATATCACCACTTTTATATATTGAAGTAGTGATGAAGGGAAACTGAAATCCACTGAGTAACATAATGTAGTACTAAATGGCAGTGAGAAAACTGAGCACGGAGAAGAAGAAAGAAAGGAAGAAAAATTGGGTGTGAGTAATAAAGTGAATTGACCGGATTGTAAGGCGCCCCAGAAAGTAAGGATCAGACAGCTGTTAAAAGAAAGACTGATAATCTAAAGGTGTTTTTGTGTTGGTGTGAATTGTGAAATCTGACAAAGCAAAGCAGCAACAGGACACATGATTATGAAGTCTCTGAGTATTTTTTTTTTTATTTTTCTTTTCCATTGGAGACTGGAGAGGCAGAGACAACACACCTAGTACACAATTATTCTCTGTTGGTAAATTCTAGGTGTTCTCATCAGAGACACCATTATGTTGTTCTCTATGCCATTTTTATCGGTAATGAAAATCATCAGATAAGATGTTATATTATCGATAAAGTCAGTTTCGCTAGGTACTTACCGACTTCCAGGACAATGTAACAACTTTCCCATTACTCTAGTCTACAAGATATATATATATATATATACACACACACACCTCCTATTCTTAATATATGACTTAATTATTGAGTTAGTTTTGATCCTAAATATAAGACCTATTTCTCATATTTATCAGTTTTTTCTAAATTATCACTATTGATACTCTCTTAATTATAATCAAATAGAAGAGGGAAAGGGGTATTAAGAAAGATGATTATGATGTTTTAAAAAAAAACGTGTTACATTTCTTATAAGTAACTAACGTACCTAACTTTCTTAATCTAATCAAATTAATTAAATAAGTATTATATTAAGGATCAGAGGAGTATATATATAGTTGCCATGAGAAACTTCGAACACTTTGTGACAGCCCTTCTAAACAATCAAAACAAATCAAATTCTTCAACAAATTTTAATTTAACACCAGCAATGCAAGTCATGATCTATCTGTCAGTAGTCTTTTTCTTTAGATCATACCAGCACGTTTCGTCTTCATGGTAAACTCTACAATTTTTTTTTTCCAAAAAAAGTTTCTGTTGAGGTACCAACAAGAGGTAGCAGTAACTAACAAACTAATTTATGATCCGGTGAGTATTCAAAATCTGAATATGCCAAGCCATAGATTTGTGGCAACAAAGAATTTTAAAATGTCCCCGGATAGATGAGTAAGAACACAATGGTTTTCGCGCAAATACGTTTCAAGTATAAACATCTGGCGTTCTTTAACCTGTTGTTGTGGCCTGTGAAAAGACATATACCCCATCTCCTTATTGTAAGGATTTCCTTTATACCTTTTTCCATTTGGCATCCTAACTAACTATGAAACTCTACAATCTAACTTTTTCAACTTTCGTTTTAAAAAGAAAAAAAGTCAATGTGAATTTATAAATATAACTTGAGGAAAATTTTCTCCGTTTGGCCAAAGCAAAAGATATGCCCTTTTCCAGTATTCAAAAAATATGCTTTGTGACCAATGGAGCTTAAATCTAGTAGAGGAGATTGGGTCCTCATAATGTGACAAATCAAAATTTAAATTTTCATATAAAGAAGTGTTCATATTTAATGCTGGATAGTAATTTGAACTGAATTACCTCTCACGTGAAGATAACTGCATTTAGAAAAAAAAAGATATGCTTTGTATTAAAAAAAGAATGAACAAAAGATATGCTTGAAACATGAGTCAACCGTCAACACCATGTGTTCTCCCTCCGGCGGGTCGTTCCTGTCACTTTTTTTAGGGGGAAAACAATCAGAACCTTTTTTTTTTGTTTTACAAGAATTGTGTTTTTCTATTAAAAAACTCAGGATTATAGTTGCTGAAATTGTATCTATATGGGTATATTGGGCCTGGACTCAAATGAGATATATGAGGCCCAGAATCGTAACAAACAGAAGAATGGTCTCATTCACAGAATGGAAAAAGTATTGGGCCCATAGAGTCGTAGCCCTAAAAAAACACGCCTTTTTCTTGAGTTTCAGAAACGTTGTGCCACCACCTCATCTTTCAATTGCAAGTGAATTTTGAATCAAAATACAAAGTTGCCAAACAGAATCCTAACTGAGGGGTTTATGGCTGACACTGAAGGTGGAATTGAAATCTTGAAATAGTTACATAAAAAGCAGAGATTTTAATGGGGGAACCCGGTAATGGCTACGACAGCAGCAGTGGGGAGGAAGATGGAGATGCCAGGTGGAGGGCTGCCATCGAATCCGTCGCCGGAACTACCAGCTACATCTCTTCTTTCATGAATGGCTCTTCCTCTGCCTCCAAGGAAAAGTCGCGAGCCAAACCCAGTGATGACGACGACGATGGACAGCGGAAACCCAAAACCCAGCAGATGAAGCACTACCAAGTCAAGGTCAGTGTTCTCTATGCTTCCTATTTTCTGCTTATTGGTATCTGTACCTGTTTGGTTGATGTTGATAGTGGACCATTGTTAACGCTAAAACAAGCTCGAAGTGATTAAGTTTCAAATCAAAAGGTATATAAAAAATCACACACGAATTGGACCTTTTCCCTTTTGGCTGATTAGTTGTCCCCTTAGTCTGTAGAATGTAGGTTAGTTGGTTATTCGAGCTCACTGTTGTTATGTGAAATTTAGTTTATGGTGATTGGTTTATACTTATATCTGCACATCAAGAACAATGTGCGGCAAGTCTGCTCTAGACTGTTGTTCATTAATGGATTTGTCTCGTCGATCTTGGAAATTTATTTTTAGCCAATCTCAATGTCATCTAGTCAACTATGGATATAGGAAGATTCATGCTGTTTGTATAGTTTAGTGATTTTTAGATCACCTAATTCATCTTTTCTCTGGAACAATATGTAGTAATGGAATTCATATCACTTACGTATTGTGGGTCTTTATATAAAAAGCTAGAATTCTTATCACCCCCCGGGGGGGGGGGGAAGAAAAGCTAGAATTCTTCTTCTGTTTAGCTTATTTTGCTCCTCTACCTTTTGTCCCTCATTTTCCGATTTCTTGCTGATAGTTAGGTTCTGTATCTGCTATGCGAACTTCCTCCTTGCCTTGTCACAATGATTAAAAGTTCTTGATGCTCTGGACAGGCACAAAGGCTTTTGGATGACATCATAGAAAACACATTAGAGATTGTAAAAGAGCCTATGCCCATCCTGGATGAGGATCCCAAGATCCAAGAAGGTGGCGTTCGCCTATTCAAACATGCTCAGCCAGGAATAGTGTTTGATCATGTAGGTAAGCAATTTTTGCAGCCACTTCTGGCTTTTTAAAGTCAAGCACTGAGATAATCACCATGTCTTGATACAAATGGTTGATTTTGGGTTGGGAGAGTTAGGATGGTTCTATTTTGGTAACATACTAATATTAGGGCTTTATCTAATGCTATTGGCGGTGCTCACCTGTTTGTGGTTAATGAAAATTTATAAAGAAAAAGGTTCTTTGTAAATTGTTATTTTGCGTCCTTGTCACATTTCTGAGATATGCAGTAGCAGCTCTCAGTTAAAGCAGTGGCTGATAGCATACTGCTGTCAAAAGGGCTTCCATTATAAACACTAATGACTATAACCTGGATCTGCCTACATCTCTCTTTCCTCTGTTCATTCTATTTTTCTTAAAATATGAAAAATTGAAGATTTTCTTCATTACCAATTTTGCATTACTTTGTAATAATACATGACTATAATGTTTACCCTACTCGGCCCCATAAGGGAATGTTGTGCAAGTCACTAGCTTCAGAACAGCATGCTTGCGGTCTCCCTTATAATACTAGGTCCGGCCAGGCAGGTTATCGATGTGGCCATATGCTTGCGTTCTATATTCATTAAGTTCATGCTACTTGCGAAGTGTCTATAGAAAAGCTATTGAAGCTGAATAAAATATTTTTTAAAAAAATGGTAGTTGCAGGAAGTTCTCTTGTAATTATTAATTTGAGGAATTAAAAACGAAATCCGGATTGCTGCCAGATTGATTTTGACATTCTTGCCAGCTGATGCCATTCAAGTACTCTAATGATCTAAATAAGATTCTGCTTTTCTTTTCTCCTGATTAACCAGAAACTTACAGAAATGTTAAAATATTGTGTACTTCTAATATCTTGCCCGAGATATCACCAGGTTACATTTGTATATGTGGGTGAAGGTTGTGTATATGCCTGCAGATGAGCCCGAGCCACCAAGAAAAAGACCTAGAATACTTCCTGGAGAGGATATTGATGAGAAATCAAAGAAGGTCTTTCACTCTATCTCTAGAATCTATATCCTAGTCCTTATTGTGTCTTAGTTATGCATAGCAATTTTCTTAATGATTACATGTTGTTTCGACAGTTTAAACGGCAGGTTCGCTCTGTTGCTGTCAATGGGAGAGATATTATGGCTTCAGCAGAAGATGCATATCAGAAGGCTTTGGCTAGACTAGAAGCTAGAGATGCGGCAGCAAAAGCTGCCGCCCAGAGAGAAAAGGAAAGAGTTGAAAATTTGAAAAAGGTTAGGGGAGAGAGATGGTTACCTTCCATGGCCCGGGACATGCAGCTTGGGTATAAACACTGACAGTGGCTTAGAGGAGATCTTCGGTGCTAATTCCTTCCGTGTTGGAGCTAATGTATTACAAGTGAAATAGAAGGATAAAGAATTGGAATGGTTCAAATTAGTGATGTGTTGAAGCTAATGAAATTAAACGAGGGACGTTGTATCAAAGGAATTAAATGAGGGACGTAATAAAATTGTTGCAAAAAATTATAAATTCTTTCTAGCTGAAAATTTAATTGGATGAGGGTACTCTCTGTTTGAATTGGGAACTATCTTCCCGGGAACCCATTAGGTTTGTTTTCGCATTGTAAGCCCGCAAAGCTGCACATCAGCACATGGGTCCGCCTCTGAGGATGAGCGCTTGCCGCATCACTAAAAATGTTGCGGAGTCGCTCTTGTGACACAGTAGTATTTAGTTTGGGGATCTCTTTTCAACTTTATGTAAAGCTAGGAGGATTAACTTGGATAACGATGCAAAGAGTATGAAGCGGGATGAAAACTTCTTAAACTAACTAAAACTAAATTACTAACAAGAATTGTTTCAGTTTGCAAGGAGTTGACTTATAACTCACAAAGTCATAAGTTTAAATCTCGCTACAGATATGAAAATCTAGTTGATGGATGATTTGTAAGTATCTCTGTAAGTGCTTTATGAGTCTGGAGACATATCTTAATCATAATGAGCTTTTAGAACCTAATTCACTTAAATTTTTTTTTACCAAAAAAATTAAGACTAAATTGAAAATTGATATATGCTATGGAATCAGATGATTAATTTTCTTTATAAGCTGTGAAATTTTGATTATCCATATTTTGGCGGGTCCGAGAGGAATTTCAACTTTTAAGTACATTACCAGCTAAATTACTAGTCGACTGCTCTAATGTCAAATAATACGGTGACGCTTAGGTTCACCAGGTGGCTAATATAAAATAGAAAGTTGAATTATGTACAAATTTAATGCAAAGTACCTGTAATATTTTCTATGGCCAAACTGAATTAATTAATTAATTGCAATGTATTGGGAAAACATTTTTTTTTTCACTGGAATTTGGATGAGAGGCATCCGTTGTTAGGTGTCAAGCAGACGCAATGACTAAAATGCAGCTTCTATTCGGGTAAATGCAGCATATGTCTTAGGTGGAGAACGTGAAGGGGCGGTAACTGCATTTCGAATTTGACGTTGGAATAAGATAGAAAAGAGGAAGCATCGCGGAAGCAACCTAATCTATCTTTATTGGGGAGGACACTGAGCAACAATAATTCTCGAGTTAGAAGCAGCCAAAAGCAAGCATGGGAGGGCCCTTATTTTTATTCACCTACACTCAAGTGTCCTCAGCATTTAGTGAGAGTGGGAGAAAGATGGCGCATGTGTTGGCAGTGATGGTGCATTACGTTGGTTACTTTGTGAGAACCATTTGGGGTCTGCAAGAGCGGCGTTTTGCCTCCACCTTCGACGCTGTGAGCTCCGCCGCCATATCCATCAGCATCACATTTGTGCTCTGCCTCTTCTCCATCAGTCATTCTCGACCAGGAGGTGCGATGGTCTTTGCCTCTTCCTGATCTCCTGTACCTCTCCTTCATCTGGTTTCATAATCAAATTTGGGTCACTCGTGTATTGGCTCTTTTTTCCCTTTTAATAGCCAATAGTGGGTTATTTTGAGAATCGACATCCCTGAATTTTATTACTCCGCTCAGAGATATCTTTGATATAGATTCATATTGTGTTCTTTTTATTCCTTCATCATCAAGTATCATTTTCACCGGGTTACGTTCGTCTCCAGTTTGATTAACTGGGGACTCGAATAAATTGCTGTAGTTATGGAAAGAAAGGAGGGTAAAGCATGACGACATAGAAATTTGCTTTGCTCCTGAGGTTTATGATGCCAATCCATCACAGAAGGTGGTTACACATGAGATAAATCATTCAGCAATCCGTTAGGATATTCGCTTGGACGGTACAAGACAACCATCTAAATTTATACACAAGTTCTTCGTGGTTGTTATCAGGTTCCATAATAATACAATACATGAAAGAGCTTTATTTAAAGAGGCGACCACACATTGAAGTTTTAAAAGCAGGAGAGAGAGAAATCATGCAGAATTCTTTATTTAAAGTCGTGCTACACATTTGAAGTCACGCCTCCCGTCGAACCACATCATATGTTCGCAACCTTTTAGAGAGTCATTCAAGGGTCGCGTCACGGTATTTGAGAAGTAATTAATTAATATCCCTGGCGTCAAGGGTTTTAATTCTATTATACTCTGTATACCGATGCAGAAATATCAACGACCCCTTCATCCCTCTATGGATAAACTAATCGCAGAAAACCAATCCTTTGTAATGAATAGAAGCAGACTTCTTCACCAAAAAAAAAAAAGAATAGAAGCAGACTTGCGGGAAACAGTTATTTCCTTGCAGCTAGCTTTATTGCTGCAGTCAATATTACAAATAAATATTATGACAGTAACAAACAAGAAAGGAAGGCCCCTTAGGCCCGCAGGTAACCATTGTCCTCCAAATATGCTATCACTCTTTCTGCCATGTCCCCCGGAGAAGCACAGTCACTTCCTTTCTGCTGTAATACTATCTGCAACATTGAGCAGACATACATTCAGTTTTTATAAAGAAAACAGGAAAGAATGAAACAGGGGAAGAAAGCAAAACACCTGCAATTCAACTAGAGAAGAACGCTTAGACTTTTCAAGAGAAAACTAGACGCAAAATAGGCTTACAATTTATGTGATACTAAGTTCGGGCCCTGTTGCCTTGCATTTTAGATCAGACCACCCAAGAGAAGGAAAAGAAATTACAGAATGAAAGACTCCGCCAAAGCCAGGACTAATCAGTAACTCTCTTGTCAAAATTAAAACCCGAGCAAACAAAACAAAATCTTTGAATTATGGATATTCATAGTATCCATCTATCATCTCACTCATCCTTAATAAAGCTGACCCTAAGCTAAGAGAATATAATCTTTGAATTTTAGGACTGTAGTATCTATTCATTATTTCTCTTGAACAAAACTGACATATGCTCATTGTACCAAATACGCACCTCACAACTAGATGGTGGTTCATATGGATCGTCTATTCCTGTGAAACCTGCAAATGAGAACTGATACTCTATAACTTCAATAAGCAGAGAAATGCAGAAGAAAGAAAACTAATAACGCATTTTATTGGAGCTAACACGGCCAAATGACACAATCATAAGGATGCATAACACCAAAATACCTTTTATCTTCCCAGCTCGGGCAAGCTTGTAGAGTCCCTTTGGGTCCCTTGATTCACACAAGTCTAGGGGCGCATCTAAGAAAACCTAGAGCATAAGAACATTGTCGGTAGAAGCATGAAGAACATCTTCTCTTGTTCAACAATCTTGCTTTTCCCGTCATGTTAGAAATGCAAAGCTTCGTGCGTTTATTATTTTATTGACTATCAAAACAAAAAGGCATATACCTCAATAAAATCTCCCTTCGAAAGTAGTGCTCGGCAAGCATCCCTATCCTTTCGGTACGGAGATATTAAACTCGTAATGCAAATAACACCAGCATCTGCAAGGAGTTTTGCTACCTCACCTGAAAATTATTAAATCATGATGGCTGAAAATTTTAAAAATAAAAATGAAATAGTTTAAGGGCCAAGCACAAAATATATGGATGCATATATAAAGTAACTGACCAATCCTTCGTATGTTTTCTGAACGATCTTCAGCTCTAAAACTAAGATCTTTGTTTAGACCATGCCGAACATTATCCCCATCAAGGATATAAGCCAGTTTTCCTCTGGAGTGCAAATTTTGACTCAAAACACAGGCTAGAGTGCTTTTCCCTAAAATCAATGTTTGTGTTTGATGAATTAAAGAGAGAATAACGGTTTATAGAAGAATGAAAGTTACAGAAATATCTCAGGAAAGGCATCATTAAACAGAATTACACCTCTCGCCAATTCAGGTGTGTTATATATGCATCCTCATAGCTGAAGAAATGAAAGAGCATGTATTCATTTTCTTCATCATTTGTATATATTCTACAGCAAGGACAACCATTACTGATAGTATACCAAAGAACTGCTTCAGCAAAGTTCATGCTTCAATAACTTTTTACTTCTTCAAATTATGTCATAGAACAATTTCAAACATCTTTATATTTTAATTTTCTAGCCAACACAGAAAGATACTGTTAGCTGCTCAGAGGCCAAGCTGTTGAATAGGTTAACATACCTCAAAACAACAGTAAGCTTGGTCTGACAGTAATACACGTGATATTATACTTTAACATTGTAATTGAAACATTGCAAACACAAATTCGCCTGGATTGTTAATTTCGACAACCTCATACTGACTTTGAACCTGAACAGAAACATAGGTCTTGTTTGGAACAATGACAGACAGAAATTAGAAATTTGGACAATGGCAATTAAAGCTGTAAAATTTGTTAGTATTTTGAGTGTCAGTATATAGTCCACCTATAAAAGATATAACAGGCCACTGATGGATAAATAATACAATCACTTCCTTTGCTGGGTTTATAAATTTTCTTGGATAAGTGCTTTCCCTTGTGCCCATATGCATTTGTCATCATCATATAAAACAATAGTCTCAAAGACTGTACTCTGTCCAACACAATATCAATATTTACTTGGACAGTTGAGGGAAATTAGTGTGCTCCATCATCCTTTTTATCGGGCAAAAAGTGCGGTAAGGAGGAAACAAGAACCCAGTTCAGTTTATAAAATTAACTGTTATAAAGAGCGATCATAAGACAAAAATAAATAGTCCCTGTTTCTTCCTATGCGTAGATGTAAAGCAATAGACAACATGCGAAAATCATGACACCATTACAACAAAATGAATTAAACTACTTTATAATCTTGAGGAATATGAAATGAGAAAAAAATGGAACCACAACCTATTTCTTGTACACAAGTTGTGCCTTTAGATCCGGTTAAGATCGATGGACTTCATCCATTCTGAATCTCAATTTGTTTCTAATTGATATAGCGTTTGGCGAGTGGATGTTTTCATTTCTCAAACATTAGGAAACCTACTAAAATGACAGATACGGGTTTTGAATATGGAAAAAGTTATCATCGTGTTGATTCGCTTATATATACAGAAGAAGCTTTTTAATTTTCCTTATAAATCTTTTACCCAAACATCATTTAAATACTGGCTCAAGTGCTCAGGAAATTGAGATCGCCAGCCCTCAACTAAATTTATTTCACAAACCTGATCCACTAAGACCAGTTAACCAAATGACACAGCCTTTTTGCTGAAGTAGCCTTTGTCTATCATGTTTCTGAACTGGAGTTCCATGCCACAAAATGTTTGTCGATTTCCCTATATTTGACATCTGGCCGATATTATTACCTGTGTAGATAATAATTTGTAGAATTAGAACCCTAATAATTACGGTCATGTATTTGATCGCTAATAGAGAAGTCAAGGGCGAGTGAGCAGTGTTTATCAGATGCCCAGAAATTAGTCTAACGAATCTCAGTATCAATTTGAAAAGACAAAAAATCAGAGACAAAGTCTTCTTGATATAACTAGAAGAAGACTCAGATCATTCGAGAGCAACAAGATGAGCGAGAAAAGGAAACAATACAAATGGAAACAAAATTCCATATAACACTTGCTGTTGCCTTTATTTACTTTGTTTCTTCGAGAATCTTCCTGGATAGCTTTTTCATGATCTTTAAACTCGAGTTTCACCTTGCATTAGGTCTTCCGTCTTTGTTTGACGTTAATCGGAACAACATTACGAGAAGGCTACTGTGTTTCTTTTTTTTCTTTTTTTTTTAATTTCCTATGAACCACTCATGAGTCAATACTCTTTGCCATTGTGGCTGACCTCATGCAAACACCGCGGCTAAAGTTATGACAAATATGGTTGAAATTTCTAACTCAAAAATTACTGGCCAGCTATCTTTCCCATAGAGGCGAAGAACAGTGAAGAACAAGAAAAGCATCACAGAAAAAGCAGGCATCCAGGTGTTAGAGAAGTTCAACTTCAGAAAAGAAGTATCTAAAAGTTAGTACCAGAATATTCAGCACAATCATTAACCAAAGACGCGCCAGAGTCATTCTCCGCTTTAATCGGCTTGAAGATGTTTGACCTCACGCTGTTACCATACATGCTCAAACTTCTACGACTGTGATCTAATCCGATCACATTGATTCCAAAAAGCTTCATAAACCCTAACGTCTCAGCCGTAGAATGCGGACACGTCACAGACGTTCTACATTCGCCATTTATCTGTAATAATCCGCAATAACAAAGTGGTCGGAGAGCTAGAATGGTGCTCATCTTCACCGAAGAAGAACAATTCGGTGGTAAAATCGCGATGCCGCTGAAGAGTTGAAGAAAGGAGAGAATTTAGGAAGAAGACCAAGTGAAGGCGGTGTAACGGTTTTCTGTTACAGATAGAAGCTGCTCAGGCCGCCTGGTCGGCATGCGATTGGGTTCAAAATTGGAGTCCCAAAATTGAGTCAGAAATTTTTTAATCTTTTGCTAATTAGTGATGGACTATAGGAGAGAAAATTAATGACATTCACGTCACCAAAAGGATATCTATAATGCGATCCTTGCTCATCACATTCACTTCTCGATCGACTTGACAGTTTTAGGAGATCAATCCCAAATGGTTTTTGCCACGTGTACTCAACTAGGTTTCGTATTCATCTGACCATGAAATTTATTAATTTGGGATATATGGATATTGCGTCTTGACTCAGACCCACACAGAATCACTATTACGGGATTTTCCCCTCAGTTTTGAAGAATAGAAAATTCGGTAAACCAACGGAGTTTACCATACTTTATATTCCCTCGCAGTATATGTTTGGTTAGTTAACTAGATTAAAAAGTTGAGATAAAATAATAAATAAAGAGCTCTCAATATGTAAAATTACTATTTGAGACTCACAATTTGAAAAATAACAAATAAAGATCCGGTTCCATATTGTAAATATGAAATTTTAGTGAAATGTCTGAAATGCTCCTCAGCTAAGTTGTAATTTGGTGCGCTGAAGTTGTCATTCGTTAAAATGAACTTGTCATTTCCCATAGTTAACTTGTCATTTGAGGCATATCTGAGTTGTGATTTCAGACATTTCACCAAAATTTTATATTTACAGCATGTGATCGGGTTTTTGTTTACCATTTTCCGAATTGAGGGTCCCAAATAACAATTTCACATGTTGGGGATCTGTATTTGCCATTTTTTCAAAAGTTTATTAAATTAATTATTTATAATCATTTATTTTTGTTAATTATATGTATTAATTAGAATTACTATTTGATTGAACATTTATACGTGTAGCTGAACTACTTTGAAAAAAGTTAATAAATATAAATAAAATAAAATAAATTAAAATTTTATATTTAAAATTAAATTAAATATAAAACTACTTCATACATCAAGAATATATTAATGATCCGTGTATATTGTCCTTTTCGATCGATAATGCGCCCAATTCCGGTGCAGGTCCATTCATGGCTCCGATAGCACGACAACTTGGCAGTTCTGTGCCAACGTTTATTATATTGTTCATTGCACTGGGGATAAAAGTTAAATAATTAATCTATGAAGACAAAAACATAAAACTAAAATTAATAAATATGTTATTAATTTAAATTTTAAAAAGATTTATTATCTAGTGGACTCTAATAACTCCTTTTGTATGAGGAAACTATAAGTGCATCATGAAGGGGGAAAAACGTGTGATTAAAGAGAGTACCATTTAAAAAAAAAAAAAGGTGAGAGATATTTTTGCCTTTTCATTTATTTTCCCCCTAAAATTGCTATGCTTAGAATTAGGTTGATCGATATAAAATAATGCAACCAAGTTGATTAATTTGGAATTATTGTCAATTAATAACGTGTGAGTCCATTTATGAGCCTGTTTGGTTTGAGGGGAAGGAAGGAAGGGTAAGGTAGAAGGGATAGGTGAGGTTTTAACCTTACTTCGTTTGATTTGACTAAAAAAAAAGAGAGAAAAAAATATTTAATGATCTCTTATTTAATTCAAGAGAGAAAGGAGAGGAATAGTAATAATTAATTTACTATTTTATTTTTACATATTAATTTATATTTATATTTATATATTATATTAATTAATTTATATTTTAATTCAAATTACATAATTCAATGAAAATTCATTCTGTCATGTTAATAATATGTGTATTGAGATATTGATACAGTGGTATATTAATATTGTCACGATGTGCATAAAAAATTGATACATTAATATTTTTAAATTTCTAAAGCTTCCGCTGCCTTCATTTTGTTCTCATCTTCCTTAAAAAAACAAATCTATAAAGATTAACATTTTCTTTATCAATGTAGTCATTTTTTAAAACTTTTTATCAAAGCATCCAGAAATCTTTTCAAATCAATTATAGTGTTTTAATTGAACATCTGAAAACAACCAAACATCTAAGCAAAATGTCGAAGAAGGGGGTTGTAGGTGAAGGTTATGACAGGCCAATAACGGATGGGTATCAAAGGGAATGGTTGGATTTGATTTTCTCTTTTTAATCTCTAAGAACATTATTAGAATATTACATACTCCTCTGATCCTAAATATAAAACCCTTATATATATTAGTGCAAAAATTTTATATTTAGACTCAGAAGAGTAAATCATTAGAATAAAATAGTCAATATATTTGGCTTCCCTCCAAAAACTCTTAATTTGAAGGGAAGCCAAATGAGAGTAGGGGAAGGAGGGAAGGGGAGATATTTACCTCTCTTCCAAAATTTCTAGCCAAATGATAGAAAGAGTTTATTTTCGTTTTCCTCTCCCACCCTCCTCTCTACCCAAACGCACCCATAATTTCGTCAAATGTAGCATGGAAAGATTTGCAAAATCCGAACTTGACCTACACTGTATATCGTAACGCAAAATGGGCGACACGTTGTACGTTGCAGTTGAACCAAATGCAATCAAGGTCATTTAATACTCCGGGTCCTTCCTCTAATTTAAAAACTTAAGAAAGTTATTACTCCTCCGGTCCTTATTATAAGACCCAATTTGACTTTTTATTTGGTCCTAATTATAAGACCCAATCCATTTTGTCTCTTATATTTATGCATTTTTTTCCAAGATAATCCTTCTAATAATGATAGTTTTAGCCAATATACTTAATTAGCAAGGATATTTTAGGAATGACAACACTTATTTATTATAAATAACCAACTTAACTTACTTCCTTAATCTCCTCAAATAAGTCAATTGGGTCTTATAATTAGGACCGGAGGAGTATTATTTTAATTAACTTGACTTGCTTACAAAATTAATATATAATACTCATAAGTATCTTAAAAAGATCATGTAATATTTGTTATAATTAAATAATTTAATAATTTTTTTAGCCTCTTAAAATTAGTTAACTTGTTCTGATATTAAGAAACAAAGGTAGTATTTATTTATTAATCCGCAATGGAGGGCTTATGGGAACCTAGGTTGAGTGCAATGTACGTGTACTATCGCCGGTCTTAATTGTGAAGGGAAGAAAAACTACTTGACAGGTATTAAGAACTCAGTTAAAATTAATTAGTCTGTGTTAGATTCAAAATTCTGGTGAGAAAAAAGTGTTAGGTACAAAACCTTTTTACTAACGTTAATTTGTGAGATGGTAGCTGTGTAATCTCCACGCTCTTTCTCTTGCCCCTCTGCGTCTTCGTTTCACTATCCTTTCCTCTCTCCCTCTGAGTTCGGACTCCGTCTTGCCATGTCCCCACTCTGCCAAGTGCTAACACCGTGCGAGGGGCTCTTGGGCTTCGACTTATTGATCTGATGTTCATGGGCTTATTAGCTCGTTATCTCCCTGATTATGCTTTGCAATTTATTTGTCTCAGCCCAGTTGTATTTATGTGTACACCTATTTCCTGATATCAAATGAAAGAGGAGGGCATCCCATGTTGTCTTGTAGCTTTGTCAACTGTTAACACAAGTTAACATAACTTAATATTCATATTTATATTTAGTATCTAACAGTATTTTGAATAAAATTATGTTTAATAGAAAAATACTTGTGCTAAAGAAAAAACAGTGAACATGAGTTGGTGTAGTTTTAGAGCTTATAATGTTTAGTCTAAGTAGCATGAAACTAAGAATCATCAATCATTAACTATATTCTTAAAAAACTTATAATACCTTATTCGTTTAAAAACGAATAGGATATGATATTATGGGATCAAATATATTTAATTAATGAGATTTTGAATAATATTTTAATTAGAATTTAGGTATATTGAATTAAATGAGGAGCATCATTATTAAATAGGATTTTAATTGAAGGCTCAAATGAAGAAATTCATAATTAATTTTGAATTTGAATAATATCTTAATTGGGATTTGAATGTATTGAATTAAAAGGGGATTATTATAATTAAATAGTATGTTACTTGGGGTTTAAATGGAGAAACAATTAATTAATTTTAAATTTTCATATGTTCTCCCAAATTTTACATATCTAATTCAAATCCTATTTGAATGAATAAAAAAAATCATACTCCTAAACCAACAAGGATTAGATCTAATGAAAAAGGCTAGTCTCTTACAATGTGACGAATCAATGTTCGAATTCTCACCGAAAGAGTTACTCATATTTAGTGCCTAATAATGTTTCGAATATAATTGCTTCTAATAGGAGAATACCTATACTTTAGCAAAAAAAAAAAAACATACTCCTATAAAAAGTGAATTTTGAACTAACTTAAATAACAAAATATATTAGAATTTAAAATTAATAAAATATTTTAAACCGTGCATCGCGTAGGAAATTTTTTTTTTTTTGTACTTTGACTCATAATTTATGAGGTCCTAATATCAAATCCCAGTTTTAATGTGAAAATCCTAGTAAAAATAATTCATTACTAATGTGAAAATTTTATTAGTAGAATATCGGTTAGTAATTTGGTAAGCGGTGATCTATAAATACCTTTGGCAATAGTTGTTTGAGGATTGAACGCACTAGCATTCCCTCACTCGAATGAAATACCTATCTTACTCACCTCAGTCTTGGAAATGAGTTGAGTTGATGAAGCCTAATGTATGCCAACTATAGAAAGCAGAGTGGGAAGTGCGTGTGAATAGTTGGGCATTCACTCGAGGCAACCATCAATTGATAAATGTAACACCTAGAGGTAGATTCGCACCCGCTTGAGGTATCCCACCTTGGTCGCTACGTTATTGCCAAGCCCAAAGCTCCGGCAGCCAGCCTTGGGCATTTCGCCTATGGCAACGTTAACTAGAAGCAGCCGCAATTTCAAGGCTACGTTGCTTCATTATTCATGAAGCACAATCAGCCGAGATCAGTACCATATACCTACCACTACTCTTTTCAGCCCTTTAAATGAGAAGGAGCGTGTATTTTTTTAATTATTTCTCTCTTATCATATTTTTTTTACGTATTTTTTTTATTTTTTCTCTTATTTATTATAATAGCATATTTGAAAACAAAAGTATATTTATAACATATTTATTGTTTTTAATTAATGTTTACTAATTATTCGTTATCTATGAATTAATTATTTGAAGTTTATGATAATAACCGGGGCGAGTATAATACAATTTAGATCATTCAAAATTTGACCTGGGTGGTTTAGATTTAAAAATTTTAATATGTAAATTTTTCAATAATAATTTATTTTTGAAAGAAATGTTTATTTTTAGTTTAAATTCTGTATCTATTAAAACAAAAAATTAATTTAAAAATATAAAACAATTAAATTCAATCTAAATTATTTAAAATCGATTTGAATAGACTCATTGTTGTGATTGAGCATGAATATGCTCCCAAACTAACTACAAACTAGTATTCCGGTCTTAAATATAAAATCTATTTTATATTTAGAAAAAAAGTTTTATATTTAAAATCAGAAGGAATATTTGAACAAATTCAGGTTTTGGGACGTGGGGCATGATCTGCGTCCTTCATCATAATATGAGAAGCACGGCGAGCAGCAGATTATCCATATTCCGTACACCTCAGGTGCCAGGTCACGTGAGGTTCTCCCTGCAGCCGGATTAATCATTGCTTTTTTTTTAATTATTGAAAAAAACTCATTGCACTTCCCATAATGCTCCAATTTTTTTTTCCTCTTCAAAGCATCAAAAGGATGATTTGTAGTGTGTCAGGCCTTTAGCCCTTTACTCACACTTCATTTAACTCTCAATCTGAGCAAAGATCCTGCTGTGATGACTTGTAATCGTAAAATTTATATTTTATAATTATACTAGTATTTAACGAATGCTACTTCATTCACAGGTGCAACAGTATCTGAAGCTAAAAAGACTCCATTAGCGTCATCCATGACATCAACGACTACCAAAGAGCCCGACGAGAAGAAAACATTCTAATAATGAAAAGAATGTGGAATTGACACAGAAAAAGGCGGCTTTTAATAGAAATATTTTGTAGAAAACCAGAAAACGATCAATCAGACGACGGATTTAACCGAACAACATCACTCCAAGTTCTCTATGTACAGCTTCGTCATCTGTGTTTCCTCTGTGTTCTTCCGATCCAATTCAATTCGACGACGCAGAAGTTGATACACGAAACGCATTCTTCAGTCCCTTTATCAGCCTCTGCCGAAAAGTCTTGTTCACTTTCGGAGTTCCATTATTAAACTCGCTTGATTCTTCATACAAACACGTCGACCTCTCAACTTCAGGAATCCCCATTATTCTGCTATCAAACCGAAAACTCGACGATGAAACCGACCCTCGTTCTCCTCTTTCTATTTTATTTCCATTCTCAAACGGCACATAATGAAAACTCTTCGGACGTTCGGAGTTCAACACTTTGCTCCGTCTCTCCGGCTGATCGGCCTGAGTACTCTCCAGCAAGATTTGCTTCATTCCCCGAAGCTCCTTCTCCAGGCTCTGAATACGAGAGCTCGTGGACTCCATGGCTGCCCTGAGGTGAGCAGAATGGCGAATAACCGCTTCTCGGTGCAGATACTCGCCGAGTGTGGTGGAGTTTCCGCCCTCTGGTAATTCGGAACGATGATGTCGGTGCGCCGTGACGGTGGCGGCGGCGGCGGTGGCCGTGTGGAGGTGAGAAACTGCGGCGGCGGACACGATGGAATTGCGAGTGTTGAGCTGCTCAACTAACATAGCTCGGATGATGAACCTCAAAGGCATCCTAGGGTTTTGAACACATTCAACAAGCGTCCGAGGTGAGAGCTTTGTGCAGTCTATACAATTGCATATCTCAGCCTTCTGTTCTTCTGCTATTTTACCAAACTTGTTTTCCTTGACCAACACAACCGATAAACAGTAAATACAATAGTCAAAGGTCTAAATCATTAATTAATTATTAGGCGTCCGTAATTTTAAAAACCTTTGATATGATTATTGTACGCATACACACACTTTCTTAATATCAATTTGTGGATAAAAAAAATTAACCTAATATGTCACAATACGAAGTGGGATCCACTTTAACATTTTTGTTGTTGTTATAACTATATATATATATATATATATATATAGATATAATATACAGTATATTTGAATTGATGGCAACATTTTGTCGAAATCATCAACTAATTTATAATAACAAGGATCTAACAACAACCGTATTAATTTTGGGAAAAATTGTACATGCGTTCGAGTCAAGAAAATTAAATTTGGCAGGTCCCATGGAAATCATTGTTTCTTAGAAATTTGATTTATAAATATGTAAGTTTGACTTAAAAACATAAACTACGCTAAATTCAACTCGTGAATGACGCATTGGTTAAATATATAAGTTTGATTTCTAAGTTCTAAATATATAGCTAATTTTTCCTTAATTTTTTAGCTATGAAAGTTTAATCATAAATTATAAACAATTATAGAGATTGAGTTAAAAATTATTTACACTCAGGCATTTGAAACCGAATATATAATGAAATGACCTGAAATATAAAAAAATTAGGTATTTAATAAATGACGATTTACTCAAAATTTAAGCCTGTACTTATCATTTTTTTATTAAAAAAAACACTAACAAATTTTTTTATTATAACAATAGAGCACATTTTTTTCACCGGGGATGAAGCTCCAACACGGGAGACGTGACGTACCTTGAGGTAAAGATCGGCGATCTTGTAGAGGACGTCGTGGTTTCTGAATCGTCTGCACATGGACTCGGCGACCACCAGAAAATCTTGAGGGTGCATCGCAACGACGTCGTTCAAACAAGTGTCGTCTTCGATATGCCCACCGTCTGCTAAAATCAGTGCTTCAATACATCTGCTCACGAGAAACGCCGACGTTTCTGACTCCGGCAGCAGAGGCAAGCACGAACGAAGCACCATAGATGCGTACTCTTGGTTAATGGTAATCACTCCCCTGAAATACGCTTCCGTTACGTGACCCAGGTTCTCTTCTTCTATGCCCTTCGCTTCCGTCATGCCCAGCAACTCCGCCGCTGTCCTGAGGGCGGCGACATTGGAAGGCGTCACCTGAACGTCGGAGCTGTAACAGAACTCGGCGATCGACGTAAAGGTGTCCGCCGTTATGTTTAGCGGTGGAGAGAGAGTGAAGTCAGAGACCACTTCCGTTAAATGTCGTTTCAGATATGAGCTTCGTGATGTAAGACGCTCCTAAAAGACCCAGAAAGCGCAATTAGTGTTAGGGACATTAACAGCACAAAAGCGAAGCTCACATTTTTATGCATATTAAAGCAGTGCAGTGGCATATGCCCCTCCGTGTTGGTCTTTTACAAAAGCGAACAGCACTGAGATGAAACTGTTTGCCCAAAGGCCTTTTACTACTCTCTCAAAGTGATTAACTTTACAATCAGATGCCTAATCGCTGTAGGTTCCACTATAATTAAATATATGTGAAATTTCGCATGTGGGGTTCTGCATTGTCTTCTTTCAGGAGAGAATATATAAAAAGACAATTTTTGTTGTTGGCATTTGGCTATGAGAATATAGACAATTGAGATCCCATATTGTGCCAATTGGGGAGAATTCTCAAGCTGCTCTTGCTTGAGATATACTCGTTAGGATCATATAAGGACAAGAATGAAGCCTAATCAGTTAGGCTCTGCCTCTGGCTTCAAAAAAATTAAACCACTAATCATGCCCGAATTTTCATAAAAGTTGAACTTTTTTCACTTGGGGTAGGTAGATTCAAGGACTTGCTATTTTGTAGGCCACATCCCTAATAAAGAAGATTGATCCCACAGGAGGTAAATTGGTTCATGTCAAATCCTAAATTGCCAAAAACCTGAAGCCAATTACAAACTCAGTGATCCAAGTTGCAATCTGGCCACTCATCATTCCATTCCAATAAGAGCTAATTATAGTCCAGCCAAACATTGTTAATGTTAGTATTTCCTGAACGCATCACACTGGGACTTCCTCTTTCAAAATTAAAATAACAGTAAATGAACGTCAGATCATCTTACCCAAAAAAAAGAATCGATAAAGCAATAGTTTTTTAATTCAATTCAAATAGTAGCAGAAAGCCAAGCTAGATTATTGTTCAACTATCGTAGCAGGCTAAGACAGAGCAGAAACAGGGTATTCTCTGATCAACCCAACCTAAGCAAACTCATTCAGTAAACGACAACTGTGGATCCAATCAACAAACCTTGTGCAGACGAAAACATGATCCTCGTACTCGTACCAAGATGTCGGTTTCACGCCCAGTTGCCAGAGACCTATCATATGTTTGTAATAGAAAAGTATTATTAAAAAGAAAACAGAGGGTCCAACTGATCCTATGAGAACAATAATTAAAGACCGAATTAAAAAATTCGGAGAACAAAACAGGAATAAGAAAGAAGAAGAAGAAAAAAGAAATTACCAAGCCTCTACTCTGGAATGAAGGGGAGTGTAAGGAGAGAGAAGGGAAGGAGAAACAGAGGGTGAGGTTGAAGACGAGAACTCGCATTCTTCTTCGTAAATGGTCTCAACGACCCCTAAATTTCCCCAATTTCTCACCTGCATCTCTCTCTCTCTCTCACTGCAGAATCACACAGTTTTCAAAGATTTTTGAATGCTTCAAGGGATCGCCATTAGGGTTTTGGAGGTGGGGCGAGAAATGGTTTGCAGGAGTCATAAATTGGGTTTGGGAAGGGCATTAATGACATGCATGTGAAGGCTCATAAATGCCCGCCTCAATTGTTTCCCGTCACATATAATTTTTTTTTCAACGAAAATACTGTGTTTGGCAGGAGTGCTGTAACATTCGAGGGGCAAGAATATTAAGATTATCTGGGCCTGGGCGATCCCAGATCATCTATTCTCTGCAAATATTCTTCTTCATGAGCAGTAAAATTTCCTTGTGAAACCCAAATTAAAGAAATAAAATCTCCACGTCAAAGCATTGTAAGCGACTCATCGTGGACCTCCTGGCTTCCATTAGCCCTGGGTCACAATTTTCTTCCTCTCTTCTTCACTGCTGAAAATGAAAGCTGATTATGTACTTCGACCGTTTCTTAGGCTTATAATAACTGAAACAGACAGACGCATACGTCCATTAAGGAGGGTGTGGTTCCTCCATCAACATTAACTATTGTATTCAACTAGGTTAAATTCGGTAAGTTACATTTCTTTTGACTTTTATTGCAATTATCCTGATTTTATTTATTTTTACAATATGAATGGTCACCATCAATGAGCAAGGGGCTCGTAATTTGTAACTTTCATCCTAAATACTACTTTCCATCCAAATTATAAGAGCCAATTGACTAATCTAAGGAGATTAAAAGGTAAGTTGAGGTAGTTATTTGTCTTAAATAAGTGTTATTTTTTCTAAAATATCCTTATTAATCAAGTGTATTGACTAGAACTATCATTATTAGAAGGGTTATTTTAGAAAAATGTATAAATATGAGAGAAAAAGTGGATTAGGGTCTTATATTTAGGACAAAAATAAAAGTCAAATAGGGTCTTATATTAAGAATCGGAGCTAGTACAAATTACTTGCAAGGAAAAATGTTTGCTATAAATATAAATTATTTATAAGATATTTAATGATATTTTTTTGTGATTTTATTCTTATTTGATTTTGATTTAGAAGTGAGAAAAAGAAGAGATTTGATAATAATTTGCAAATTTAGAAGGAAAAAAACTTTTAATAGAGGTAAATTTAATTTTTTTTTATCAATTTAATGCATTATTCAGAATAAGTTATGAGTGATTTAGAATAAGAATGGGAGTGGCACTTACTAAATCCAATTTAAATATTGTTGAATCTACATGATGTCTCTTTTAAATACATCTTTTATATTTACACAAAGTGGAACTTGATCAGTATTTAAACAGTTATGCTTCCTTCTATGAGTTCACTGAGCATTCCGACATCAGAAATTATGGGAAATTTCGCCTCAGCTCATCATTCCAACCGTGGCAAAGTGTCATTACTGCAGTTAAAATCGTGGAATCTTCACTTTTAAGCTATGGGAAATTTTTCTGTTCTGTTTTGTAATGAAATAAACTCCATAAATTGTTAAATGTGGAATTTTCACTTGAGGAGCAAATTGAAATTAGGCTTGACGAAGAAACAGAGGGCATACACGAAGGAAAAGCACTTCTTCTTGGTCATTATAAATGGAATGGCTCAAAACCTTGTCTACGTTCGTTGAATAACAGGCTTATAATAGTAGAGAATGAGAATTCGTATTTTGACACGACGAGGGCTTCATCATCGTCCGTACTAAATAAAGATTCGTTATTTCTGTTAAATTTGGCTTAGAAGACAAATGTTATTTTAGTACATGGGGCTTTTGCCGTCCAATTGTTGGAGGGCTCCTGAAACAAAATCCAGACAAATTGGATTCATGTGAATTGGCGCGGGACGCAGTTGAAGCTAATTGTGGAATTACCCGTGGGATAGAGAACTATGTGCATTGATTTAACTAAAGTATTCGTTCGGTCCCAAATATAAAATTTATTTTATATTATAAAAGTGGATCTGGTCTTTAATATAGGACCTAATTGTTGAGTTGGTTTTGATCCTAAATATAAAACCTATTTCTCATATTTATCAATTTTTTCTAAATTACCTTTATAAATACTCCCTCAACTATAATCAAGTAGGAGAGGAAGAGGGGATATTAATAAAGATGATTATGATATTTTAGAAAAAACGTGTCACATTTCTTATAATTACTTACCTAACTTTCTTAATCTAATCAAATTAGTTAAATGGGTCTTACATTAAGGACCAGAAGAGTAGTACTGTTATTATTTTGGAGCAGTAAATCATCCTTACGTAGAAATTATTTTCGACATAAGGTAGCTTTTGACAACGAGATGGAATATCAAACTGAAGGCAAAGTGGATAAAGTAGCCATCCAATATTAATGTGTAGCTGGAAAAACTCACGGAGGCATCTGAAATGTTCACTCTAGGCCCCCAGGGCCCCGCCGGCTGTTACTTCCTTTGATTTTGAATCTGAATCTAAAAATTAGATAAGTAAAATTTATAAATATTAAAAAAAAAGGGAAAAAGGTAGAAAAATGCTACTTAAACTTCATAATCCCTAAATGGCATGTTAAATTTCAAAAATCCCAGTTTGGTCTCAAGAGATCAAATTAGGATTATTATGTGAAAGAAAAAAACCAAATTGCCCTTGATTTTAAATATTGTTTTAAAAATATCACAGCTCCCACTGGCCGGCCAGTCACCGGAGCTCCGGCAGCGGCAGTCACCAGAGCTCTGGCGACCGGCCGACAATTGGTCACCGGAGTTTCGTTGGTCGGAAAATTTTTTTTGAAAATTTTTACAACTTCAGTATAACGGTTAATAACTTTTGTAATGATATTAACAACTTCAGTATAACAATTAACAATAGGTTTTCTGGAAAATTCAACAAACTTCGGCGACCGGAAACAATTTTTTTGAAAATTTTTACAACTTCAATATAACCGTTAACAACTTTTGTAATTATATTTACAACTTCAGTATAGCGGTTAACAACAGGTTTTTGAGTTTGTTAACAGCATTACTGAAGTTATAAAAATGCCACTTTTTGAATTTTCCGAAAAACCTGTTGTTAACTGCTATATCGAAATTGTTAACCATTATACTGAAGTTGTAAAAATTTTTTTAAAAAAAACATAATTGTTAACATTATATTGAAATTGAAAATTTTTATAATTTCAGTATAACGGTTAACAACTTTTATAATGCTGTTAACAACTCTAATATAGTAATTAACAACAGGTTTTCTGAAAAATTCAACAAGCTCCGGTGATCGGAAACAATTTTTTTGAAAATTTTTACACTTTCAGTATAACAGTTAACAACTTTTGTAATTATATTAACAACTTTAGTATAGCGGTTAACAACAGGTTTTTGAGTTTGTTAATAGCATTACTGAAGTTATAAAAATGCCACTTTTTGAATTTTTTAAAAAACTTGTTGTTAACTGCTATATCGAAGTTGTTAACCATTATAGTGAAGTTGTAAAATTTTTTTAAAAAAACGTAATTGTTGACATTATACTGAAGTTGAAAATTTTTACAACTTCAGTATAACAGTTAACAACTTTTATAATGCTATTAACAACTTCAATATATCAATTAACAACAGGTTTTTTGAAAAATTCAACAAGCTCCGGTGACTGGAAATAATTTTTTTGAAAATTTTTACAACTTCAGTATAACGGTTAACAACTTTTGTAATTCTATTAACAATATCATTACAAAAGTTGTTAACCGTTATACTGAAGTTGTAAAAATTTTCAAAAATTTTTTCCAACCGACGGAACTCTAGTGACCAATTGTCGGCCGGTAGCCGGAGCTCTAGTGACCTGCTAGCTAGTGGGGGCTGTGATATTTTAAAAACAATATTTAAAATTAAGGGTAATTTGGTCTTTTCTTTTTATATAATAATCCTAATTTGGTCTCAAGACCACATTGGGATTTCTGAAATTTAACATATCATTTGGGGATTATGAAGTTTAAATAGCATTTTTCTGTTTTTTTTCCAAAAAAATAATTGAATTTGTTTTTTTAACACATGGATATTAATGTTCATAAAATACCTTTTTAACGTGGCGAGTAGCTTCCTCTCCTTATCTGGCTAAGAAATTTTTTAAATATCGAATTCAATACTATCCCCATTCTTTAATATAACAACTTATTTGATTAATTTGAGTAAATTAGAAAAGTTTGTTAAGTTATTTATTTGTAATAAATATATTGTTTTTTCTAGAATAACCTTACTAATCATGTGTATAAGCTAATACTACTATAAAATTTTTAACATGTGTAAATACTACAATAACTACTTTAGAAAAAAAAAAGGATAAATATAAGAGATAAAATATGTTGATATCTTATATTTATGACCAAATTAAAAATTAAATTAACTCTTATACTACCTCCTATGTCTTAATTATAAAATTTTATTTATAGTTTATAAATAAGATCTTATAATTAAAAGGAGAGGAAATGTCATCAGATTTCGAAATTGTCACATCAAATATCTTCCTCAGATATCCCGGCTCAACGCTTTTCTCAAACTAGTTTTCTCAAACGTTTGATTGGGCGAAGAATCAGACAAAAAAAAAAATGATTGGGCCGAAGAAAGCAAATGGGATGGAAAAATATCCTATTATTTGATACATTTTTTTAAAAAAATACTATCTTCAGTCTTTAATATAAAAGTTTGTTTGAATTTTATTTTAATCTTAAATATAAAATCTCAATATATTTTATCTACCATATTTATTTCTTTTTTTTAAGATAGTTCTTATAATAATAGTAGTTTTAGCCAATACACTTAATTTAAAGATAATACCTATTTATTAAAAAAAATTAAATTAACTAATTTTTTAAATTTATTCAAATTAGTTAACTATCTCTTATATTAAAGACAAAAGATAGTGATTTTTTTAATCAATTTTTGGGAAAATATTTGGAATTTGAACGTTTCTCTATAAATTTCACACTTCTCTCTTCAAAATTTGTTTCTATTTTCAAATGTCCTGTGATGAATTTTTGTGCAAAATTTTTCTGAACAAATAATTAAAATTTTTTTACACGGATCTGCTAAAGTTGGCAAATTGCATCATATATTTATTTAGTGAAAAAATAAAAAAAATGAAAAACCTATCTAAGTTGCACAATGACAAAATAGTCCATTTCTTGTTAGCTCCCCTCCCCTCCTAAATCAAACAAAGTATAGTTAAAATCCCTCTCCTCCTTTCCATCCCTCCCCTCCCCTTAATTGAGCCAAACATAGCATTAATCATTATGCTCATTAATTTATTCATATAATTAATAATTAATAAGAATAATTTTGGGAAGAAAATAAATTTGAGATGTAAAGTGAAATGAAATTTTGCATTCATCAGGATTAAAGCAAACATTTCAATTAACTCCTAAAATTGAAGGGAGTATTCCTTTTTTTAATACAATATTTAACATCTTATGTTATTAAATCAAATTCAAATATGGTTGGACTCCAAATAAAAATAACTCTGGTAGTTAAATATGTTTACAGCAAAAAATGTTAATGCATCATGTTCTTTGCCAAAAAAAATTTTTAATTTTTTTGGTAATACATTTTTTTCATTTTTGAATCAAAATATCGTTTTAAGACTATTTTTATTGGGCGGACAAGATCAACAGTGTCAAATAAAATTCGAAATATTATGGCCCAATATAATTTCAAGATAATGGGTTGATCCGGTCGGATTAAGCACCACCCGATCCATTTCATATTTTAAGTACCAAAAAAACAAGGGAAAACCATACAGAGTTTTTGCCTTTATAAACCTCGCAAGCTCTCCATGTTATTCCTGTTTGCCGTCACGGATAACACTGAAAAACCCTAGCTCTTCGTTTGTTTCAGAAGAGAGCGAAGATGAAGTACAATCCGAGAGTTTCAAGCTCTCGCCGCAAGAGTCGCAAGGCCCACTTTACGGCGCCGTCGAGTGTTCGCCGTGTGATTATGAGTGCGCCGCTCTCGAACGATCTCCGCTCAAAGTACAACGTGCGATCTATGCCTATTCGCAAGGACGATGAGGTTCAGGTTGTTCGAGGTACCTACAAGGGACGCGACGGCAAGGTCGTTCAAGTTTACCGTCGAAAATGGGTCATCCATATCGAACGGATTACCCGCGAGAAGGTAAATGGATCAACCGTTAATGTTGGGATCAATCCATCGAAAGTTGTGATCACGAAGCTGAGATTGGATAAGGATCGTAAGTCATTGCTTGATCGTAAGGCCAAGGGTCGTGCGGCTGCTGACAAGGACAAGGGAACCAAATTCACTGCTGAGGACATTATGCAAAGTGTTGATTAGTTGGTGAATTTCTCGAAATATTATTATATCTATTTTCAATTAGAGGAAACTGATGTTCCGTTTATTAGCACTACTGTGTTTCTTTTACATTGAAGGTCACTTTTTTTTTTTTTTTGCGAACAATTCCATTATTTGGAGGCCTTTTTGTTTTGCTTTAATGGAAGTTTTGATATTATTGTTAAATATAGTTGCCTGCATCTTATTTGATTTTGGTATGATTACTGCTGAGCTTCCCTTAAATGGTTGGTGCATATTTGATGATTCCGTGGTCGCACAGGAGAATCTGATCATGGGAAAAATGTGTGTGTGTGTGTGTTATGTGCTCTATTGTTTGAATTTAACTTATTGGTATTGGAGATTTGGCCATATAACGTAATTTCATTCAGTCCTTGTTCTCTTTTAATGACCCTATATGAAATTTGTTGGAATTCGGGTGAAGGGATTTGGTCAAGAAGAACAAGTCTGAATTGGTTTTGATTATGCTGTCGTTTGCTTTATTGTTGCTAGTTATCTGATTGCCTTCAAACTTCATGTTTGCTTACATGGTCTGGTAATAGCGTTTTTGTATTTGGTCATGAAACTGGAGACTGAAATTGTTGGTATGTGTGTTTCAAAATCTGCGGAACATAGCTTTGTTTTCGTTAAAAATCTGCAGAACTTGAAGAAGCAAATGCTTGTGATGCGTGGAAAATGTTCCTCTTTTGGTCGGATCAGCTTTGAATGTTTTGTTTTCTGCCCCTTGCTCCCTCAGTATCTTCTGGTTCGGAGGCCTTGCATTTTACTTTTTATTGTTTTTTTTGTTTGGAGTTAATTTTTGAGGTAGATTTGGTTTGTGCCTCTGTTGAATTTTGTCGTTTAGGCTTATATTCACTAAATCTCCGATTTGTATTTATTTATAGATTTATTAGGCTCAAAACTATTTTGAAAAAAATATCTTGAAATGATCATAACTTTATCATAACTTTAGTCCCCACTAAGAAATCTCGAATTCCATATATGACTTCAGTTCTAACAAGTAACGTGAGTTATAACATTGATGAATCGCAATATTTGATTGCATCTGTGTGTGTGTGTTCTTGCTCAACTTGAGGTGATCTTCTTATTTTCGGCTTGGTGGAATAACCAACATGATGCTATAGAAAGGCTGGACAATTACGGCTCATGCCCGTGCTGCTTGGTGCCGATGCAAGACCCCTTCTAACCATACTCCAGTCTGGATTATAGTTTAGTCTTTCGAAATGATCAAAGAGGATACATTAATAATTAGAGCTACTTGATCTGATTCTATTAGAAATTAATCAAATATGATTAACGAATATGTTTAGTTTGATTTCTATTGCATAATGTGGTGTGTCTTGATATGATATCCCCTTTTTTTTTGCATCCGTTTAGTGTAATTTTCAAGCCAAAACTGGGCTTAATTCCACTCCTTAAGAATGTGTGCAATAGGGTGATGAAGGACCAAATAGCTTTATCTTTGTGCCAAGAGAAAACTTTGTCTTAAAAACCATAGATTTGTCTGTACTAATCACTCACCTTTAGAATGGAGAGTTGCCATTGATGACTACTAGTAATTACTCTGAAGACCGTGAATGGGTTGTAGGAGACCAATAACCGCATAACAGTTGATGTGAAAAAAACCGCATAACAGTTTATGGGGGGTGGGGGAGCATGACAGTTGATGTGTGGAAAAAACAACCGCATGACGGTAATGTAAAATAATGAGACGAACAATGAATAGCGCGTGGGAGAACAACGAGGGGGGGGGGGAAGGAGAAAACTAGCAACACCGTGAAACAAAGACCACCGCTGAATGATCGGGAAATTACCCTCACACGCTTCACGTCTTGAGCACCCTGGAATCAAACCCAGAAATTGAAGATTGCGGCTTCTTAGTTCGTTATCGCACTAAGAAACCAGTGTGAGGTTTTAGAAAGGGGCCCGCAAATACAAATTTATCATCTTATAACCTCCTTTATCCAAGATGCATCCCTGATACAGCGAATGTTTTCCTTGGTGTTGATTCCCTAATGCAAATTCGAAGGGAATGGAGAGAAGGCGAAGAGAGAGAAGATTCTAATGAATTTGATTTTAAAAAAATTAATAAATAAACGGAATTATCAGTAGTTGCGTGTTGGTGGTGAACATGCTTCATTGTTAAAAGGGATGGGATCATTTGAATGGTTTTTTGAACCCTCATCCCTTGCTTCTCATGTTTACTAGTGGCTCTTGATCTTCGTGACAGCAACAATGGTGGCGCATGTGACTTTCTGACATTGATTGGAGCTTAGGGTTTTTTTTTGACGTAGTAGGGTTTGAGTTTAGGGTCATGTCGGTTAGGCTTTGGCTTCCTTTTTTTGGTGCTTTAAATGAAGCTGGTAATAAATAGGCTGTTTTAAGACTTGAATCCCTAACTTTTAGATCATTGAATAAAACATAAATATTCTCTTTGTCCTTTATTTTATTAAATTATTTTTTTATAAAATTTTTTTGAATTTGTCTGAATATTTAATATATTATTACCTATTTTACCTCTAATTTAATGCATTTAATACATTTCTTTCTTTATTTATCTCACTATTACTTCTCACATCTATCCATTTATATATTAGTGTATATTTGGGAAAAAAATTACATTTGCTACGTAATAATTGTTTTTAACTAATTTTAATTGTTTTATTAAACCGCACAATTTAATTAAAAAGATCTTATAATAAGGGACAAAGTAATACTTTTAACCAACAAAAATAAATAAGTGTAGCTAAAAACAAATACTCATGGGGTTCTATTTACAAATTACTTTTAACATGTTTAACACCGACTAAAACAAATCTTAAATTTTATTAACTCTCATTTTAAACTTAACAACCTTTTAACTTTATTCTTATTTAATATATATTATACTTTGTATATGTAACACCTCACGTAATTATATCAGTATACGTAATATATTTAATTGAAAAGTCCATACATATTTCTAATACTGCCACAAGTCAATTTCAAAACATTTCAAAAATATATCTTTAACTGCATAAACTATTAAAGTCTTATAGTCATGGCAAATAAAAATATAACATAGCATGTGCTTGAGGAGCACAAAAGCCTTCAAGGCTCACTCCATTGGTGCCTTCCCTTGATTCCTACTAGATCCTTTGCCTGAAAAATTGTTAATATAGGGGGGTGAGATCAAACGTCTCAATAACTACTGAAATTCTAACCTATACAAGCAAATCACATATGATAAACCAAAAATCTATTTATAGGTCTGTATATATGTATATATTAAAAATCACAGATTTGATACATTCAATTCAATTTCAATTTATTTTTCAATATATCCAAAAATAATGCAATATGCTGCCTCCCTTATATCACCGTCCACCCTTATACCGCTGACTGGAGCCATAGGCTAACACATAGTCCGATAGGAACTAATCCATTTTACTGAATTATTCCAAGCTCACCGATACAAGAGATATATCCGGCCAAAGATATAGAGCTCAAGCTCGGATTATGGCTCCCCTCCTTTGTGAATAGGGAGGTGTCACATGTCCTACAGCTCCAATGAATTCCTGGCCAAAGGAAAACATGGAAGAAGGGGCCCTGACAAGTGCCATCCACTGTGCACCGAGTGATGGCATACCACGTGGTAATTTTATATCCATACAATCTCCTTCTATCCTTAGCCCAACAATACATGTTAGATGCCAACAATGTTACATCATAAATGCTTCTTCAAATATATTAAAAATAAGATAGCAATAAAACTTATATACCATTTAATAGCAATTCATGATAATTTCATAGCTATTAATATATTTAAATATTGATCATAATTACTAGCAACAAATCTTAATAAAATCATATAACATACCAAAACATTTATTTTACAAAAATCATAATATTATATTTCAGGAATATAATAATTAGTAAATCCACAATATAATCATACACAATTCACATGTACAAGAAAGAATTTTCAGAGTTACCTGGTACTCTTTAGCTTACAAATATTCACACAAAGATTACTCCAAAATTCTCAAGTCTACAAAATTGCACATAAATATTTATTAATATAAACTCAGAACTACTCCAAAGCTATTCTAAAATTCTAAGACTACCCTCTAAACCAAAATTACATAAATATATTAACTCTCCCAAATCTAGGCATTTATAATAGATATTATTTTGAAAAATAATTTACATATAAGGCTATTTAAATTTAACAAAAGTATATATATATTTTTATTACCCAAAATCTAAATATTTTATATTAAATTCTCAATTATTTATTATAATCTCATTTAAAATTTTTCCCAAACCAAACAATTTCTTTTTAAATTATAAACAAACTGTAGCTTTATCTAATTTCACAAAATTCTCAATTTATAATTTTTCAAGCCTTCACAAATTATTTCAAAAATATATCTTTAACTTATTCAATATTTAAACTGATTAAAACCTCAATAATATATTAAATAACTCAAATAAATGATTTAACTCAAATTTAATCGGTGAAAACATATTACAAGTCTAAATAACAAATTTTTCAACTAAAATCTTAGTTTAAAATTCTCAAAATAATCATTCAACAAAAATAAACCAGTTAAAATTCCTTAATAGTGGATCTTTAAATTTCTACAGTCATATATTGTCAAAACTCCATATTTACTCTGTACCCACACAGTAAAATTTTCTCTAAACATTATAATGATAATAATAATATAAAGCTATAAATATATAGGAAATATTCATAAAAAAATTTGACAACAAGAAATAGTTTTGTGTACCTAAATGATTTTCAAAACTTGTCCTGACCTTCAGCAGCTCTTCCCACTCTTTCCTTCTGTTCTCCCACTCTTTCTATTCCGTTCTCTCACTCTCTTCGGTCTCCCCACTCCCTTTTATTCTTTTTTCCTTCCACCATCCAACTACCTTATTCCATTTTTTCCATCTTTCATTAAATGCTACTCCCCCAATTTCTTCCTTTTGTCAAATGCTCCCAGCTTTCCACCGAAAGCTGTTTCTTTCTCTTTTTTTTTTAATTTAATAATAATAAAATATTATTTAATTTAATTTAATAAATATTTTTTATTATTTTTTAAATATTTTTTTATTTTTTATTTTGCATGTTACAGTATAAACTAAGTCAACACAATAATAAAATAAAGGTAAAATTGTATATCTATGTAAAAAAAAAATTTTAGCACCCTATAAATAAAAAATAATACTAAAATGTTTTTTTCTCTCTAACTAGTTCCGACTTTTTTAAAGATAAAATTGGAAATAAAATTGAAAACTTTTATTTTTCTTAAAAAACACATTGGAAGCACTGTAGTTCTACCGTGCTTGATGCCGTGATTGATTCCGTTCTAGTGCCAAGTTAGTTCTTCTCTTACTACAGTAATTATACTTGTAATTTGTATCATATAGGACGACTTCCGATAAATTATATATACATTGACATTAATGAAGATTTTTGCATAACTGAGTATAATTTTGCACAAGCTGCAAGCTTATTACTAAGATAAAAAAGACAAAAACCCTCTTAAGAAGGTGTTTGTGTAGAAATAAAATTATGATTTTAAAAATGTTTTTACGAAGTAAATATATAAAAAAGTTTATCTCGTTTTACAAAAGAAGTGTTTTTCAAAAACATTTTTTCACATTACCAAACTTTTTTAGTCCTGCGGCACCTGTATCCGGGTTTAATCTCGCTCAGCAAGTGTTAGCTTGCAAATTAAGAAAAATACTCAGGTAAGAAAGATAGCCTCGTGTTGTCCCACAAGTTTTAATGAAGACTTTTGCCTCTCTGATTGGATAGCATCGAATTGAAAACTTCAGGGGCACTCCATAGCCAGTCCAGTCTCGACCCCCCATCCGTCCCACTAGATTTCATCACGCACAAAACCGTATCCAAGGACCACTTGAACTAAAACAAATTTGATTATATCAGAAAGAAGAAAGAAAACAATCCTGAAATCGGGAATTTGGAGAATACATGGATAAGATTCGTCCACGCAAATAAAAGGACTTCCTCATCTCACGATGTACATGGGACGCGGGAAAGAAGAATCGAAACATAAAATTGGTAAACATACGAGTGGTTGATTGCAAGATATTGAAAAATTTTATCCACAGTAATGAAGAAACTAGAAACACGTTCATCTGTGGATCTTATTTAGCCCTTCATTCGAGGGTCACCCAAAAAAAAATGAAGCTTGGAGTCCTAGTCATGCAATCTAAATGGAAGAACTTCAAGGTTTCAGAGCAATGGCCAACCCAAACCTGGGATTTCTATCTAGGGCCTTGGCGTCAACCTCACCAGAGAGAGTCATCACTGACTTGGGCATGATTTCGTGCTGCAAGAGGGCACCGAGTCTTCCATGACTGTTGAGCCTTGCTTTGACCTGTGTCAAATGGTCAATAGCAAATAAGCCTCCCACCGTGAACGTGTTCTCATTTGTGGAAAATTTTCTAGTGATCTCTGCTACAGCAGCACTCTTCTTGGGTTGGTCTAGATAATGTAAATAGGATGCTCTAATGCTGTCTCCCTTGTCGGCCCTAAATACAAGAAATCAAAATATGGTTAGTAAAAATTAGCGAGTGCGGGTACAGTTGCCAGAGACCTGGAACATTAATCTCGCTAACAGGCAGAGTAATCTTACAAGATTATGGAAGCACAAGAATCAGGCCTTGTCACACTTATCCCAGCAGTGTATTTAGGAAAACTACCATTTGCAGTGTCATAGCCTGCCTCAGCACCAAATGCAATGCTAGGGGTACCAATAGTGGCAGAAACATCAATTACGGGGTTTTGTTTTAAGCCAAGGGCGGTTGTTAAGGTAGCATGGTCATGGAAGTATTGAACCTCCAGCTGTCAGAAGATAAAAAATATAGAGATTATAAGAACCAAAATAACTGAATTCCCAGCTAAAAAGAAGGAACATCGTGTCTGTACCTTGCCAGAATTATAGTCAAGCAGCTTAAATGAGGCAATGGTCTTGGTGGATTGAATAATGTCTGTGAATGTCAGAGTTGTGGAGATCTGACAAAAGAGTAAACAAATAAGATGATTACAGGTGGGAGAAAGCTACAATGTTATTACATACACACGTAGAATAGCAACCTACATTTGATTCGGTGTCAACTTTGACATTAATAACAGCATTCTTATGCTTGTACTGTGCTGCTACGTCTGCAGTAGAGGCTACTCCTTTTTTGACAGCTGTTGAAGTGAGGGCCTGAAAGGAGTTAAAAAGGAATAAAATCAGATTCACGACAACAAATCACATGTATCGCAAGCTAGGGGCAGATCCACGAAATACACTGAGGTCAAATGCCCCAGCTAACTTGCAGAATTTCCTAATTGATATGTTGCTTTATATCCGCCGTTGCCACTCATCTACATATCTATATCTATATCTATATCTATACATTATTAAAACCTGTAGCAAGCTGTGAACAATGTGGCTTGTTAAGTGAGATTTAATACATTGTATGGAACCCATTATTTAGTTAGTAATTAACGTCTAGCTAAAAGTTACAAAAGTATCCCATAGACATTTATAACTTGCCAATTGAAGAAAGGGACATATTGGTGCCACATTTGGATCCCATTACCCATTAAAGAAAATGAACTTTCTATTGTGCGTCCCTTATGTAGGGAATCTCTCCTTGCATGGCCTTTTCCCACTCACATAATTTGAACTCGAGACATTACATAATTGGCACAGCTCTTTTACTCAACCTAACCATCACAGGTAGGAAAACTGTACTCTAGATGCAAAAAATGAGCAAATACGTCAAGATGCCACCAACAACAAGGAAGCCTTCATTGCCACTAATGCACATTCAATATCCCATATCCTACAGCAAAGAAACATGAAGTTTACAATAATCTAATGGAAGCAAGCCAACGGGCAAACAGAGGAAAATCCTAAGCGTGATTCTCCAATATTGTGATGTCTACATAAGCTCCAGAGAAGCTCAGATCAGTTGATCGTTCATCTATTAAATCTAGCCAATCTATTTCAATAATTTTATTTCTAAACAAATCCAGTTTCGTCGATCATCTTTTCAATTCTCTCAATCTGGACATCAGATATTTATTTTTTAACCTTTTTCTTTATGCTTTGTAAAGCAAAGAAGAAGCTTTGTAATTCTAGTCATCAGAACATCCAGTCCCAGATGGATCAATGGCGAGTACAAGCTGACACGCGCACAAAGAGAGCGCAATCAATACAAGACTTCAAGTCAGATTCTCATCGAGCAAAGACAAGTACAAGAGAATTCACTTCGACCTCCAAAGACCGAATTGAACAACATGAACAAAGATAGAAGAACATCAACACAGGAGAGACTCATCCGATATCTTTCATTTCTTAATCTTTTTATCTGCATTAACTTCTGCCTATACTCTATCCTACGTGCGGATAAAATTAAGCACCAATAAATCTGAAAGCCATCATACAAGCATTAATATTGGGAGGCAACTTTATATTTTATTCAAAAAACTAGGCCATGCCTCTCGGGCTTTCTTCATTCGCTCTCATTTGCCATTAATACAGTTACCATGCGTGACAAATACCTCATATGCATCTTGTCAGATCATGGCCTCAATTTTAGAACAGCTTGATAGATAATGATCTAATTAGGGTGACTGTATTTAGTAAATCGGCAGGCAGATCGAAGAAATCCCAAAGAAACATAAATAGAAAGCTAATTTGTGCTCAAATCATTTCAAAATACAAGCTAAGAATTGGATGGATTCTTCAACAGAATTAGAGTTGCAGCTTTCATGAAAAGTGAACGCTTAATCAAATGTAAGGGAAACTTAACCGCGATCTGAAGTTAGGAACCAGAATTGAAATATATGTGGAAGGATCAGATTGCGAAGTCCTTACCACTCCAGCGCTGCTGTAGGTGGAGATGGTGACTTTCTGATCGGAGTTGTAGTCTTTGGTCAAAAGATCTATGAGCCAGAACAAATACATTCAATCATTTGGCTCCAGTAAGAACTACTATACATCAAATCGTTATAAAATTGACAGAGATTAAGTGAAAGATGATAGATGATCTTCATAATGCAAAATCACCTTTGGCTTTCTTGCCGATATCCGAGAAGAGACCTGGTCCCTTGCTCATCTTCGCAGGCCTGTTGCGCAGAGATCTGCTTCAACCACACAGAAATCGAGGAAGAACCGAATCGAGGTGTGGTGTGGAAATGAAGAATTGTTATATACCAATAAAATATTTAATCCCGAATATGTTTGGTTGTGCTGCCCGTGCTAGATGCGAGCTTCCTCAGGTCATGAGCGGCGAAGGAGCAAAGGACTAAAGAGGGACACGTGGCCTTGGTTCACCGGGAACCAAGTGCGTCACAAACCTATAAATTAATGCCTATCAATATAATTCAATCTTAATTATAAGAGCTAGTTGATTAATTTAAAAAGATTAAAAAAATAAGTTGAGTTAATTATTTGTAATAAATATGTATTGTCGAGTTAGTTGTTTTTAATAAATATATGTTATCTTTCCTAAAATATCCTTACTAATCAAGTGTGTTGGCTAGAACTATTATTATTAAAAGAATTATTTTAAGAAAAAAACATAAATATTAAAGACAAAGTGAATAGGAGTTTTATATTCAGAACCAAAATAAAAAGTAAACGAGGTCTTATATTAAGGACCAGAAGTAGTATAATTAATTTACAATACATGAATCTAATGCGACTTGTGTTTATAATTTATGAGTAGTATATCTTGTGAGAATTTTTGGACGATATAAAGACGTTTACATAATTTAGTATTTAATTCTTATTAATGCTAAATTTCATGAAATTTTTCTTAATTTAAAAATAATTTAATGGGAAAAATGACAATTTTTTTGAGAATTTCTGGGGAAAAAAAGAGTTTTAAATATGCAATCCTAAACTTCAGCCCCCAAAAAAAAAAAAAACAATCCTAAACAAGACCTGCAAATTGGAAATTATATTTAAATATTAAATATCTTATTTACATTTGAAACTCATAAATATATCCTTGTTTACATCGTTACTAATAATTTTTTTTTTAATTTTGGGACCTATCTATCATTAATTTGTTTTTGGGATCTATTTATTCTTGTCCCTAATTCATATCTTGAAAAATTTAATGCAAATAACCAACCACCATCACCCAAATCAGTAATCTACTCATGAAAAACACTATATCTGGTCTTGATCTTGACTGCAGATTATCCATTTGCTGCCAACACAAATCTGGGTTAGTTGTTGACAGCTGATAAGTGACAATAAAAGGATCCATTGATAAGGGGTCTATTTAACGATTTACACAGACAGGAACAAGGTGACAGGCCTTTCATAGAAACGAAGAAAATGAAGCGGAATCTCCTGGACAAGCCACGTCATCAATTCATGGCAGCATATAAAGCTTGTCATTCCAAAGATTCATGGCTTTCCACGGTGATATACACAATACTTAATGTGAGAAAAACTTTATTTTGACTTGTATACAAAATGTGTTTATAAATATTTTTAAATGTTATCTCAAATATATCCTCAATTAGGCTCTTTCGTGACAAATCAAACTATCCCTTGTTGAGATTTTTAATTGAGTAGTTTTTTCAACAATTTTTTACAATATTATTTTTAATATTGTTGGGATTTTTAATTGAGTGCTGTGCTTTTTTCAACAATTTTTTACAATATTAATTGTGGGTCGAGTTAAGTGTATTTTGATTAACATAACTTTATTTTTATCTCGACGTATTCTACTTTTAACGCAACATATTATTTTTAATAAATGATTCCTCTAACCCGCAACCAATTAAAAATGTAACTTCAATTAGAATTTGGAAGGACTTAAATTAAAACTAAGAGAACTAATGCATGCCTGTTCGATTAAAAAAAAAAAATATATTATAGTATTGTTCGATAGCAGTAATGAAATGAGACTAAAGAAATGGTAAGATAAAAATAATTTTATCGGTAGCAGATTAAATTATCTTTTTTGAACAAATTAAAAAAATAAATAATAGTTATAAAATATAATAAATAGTAGCATCATGTTTTTTTATATGATGGAAATATGAAAATAATTTCCTAAGTTGATGTCCTTTTGCTGAGTCTAATAAAACTCTTATCTCCTTGATTCCCAAGAGATTCCCAAGAGAGAGAATTCAGAATTGGAGAGTCACTTCGGGCCTCTCTCTTTACGCACAGTACACTACAAATGTGTCACAAAGGTCATTACTAGTAGATTAAGAAGATCATGGATAAATTAATCTCAACCTTTTAGATGAGTTTCATTAAAGGCCATCAAGCTCAGGGCAATATCATTGTCGGATAAGAAATTATGCATACTATGAAGAAGACAAGAGGTAGAAAAGGTCTTACGGCTTTGAAAATTCATCTGGAGAAGGCCTATGATCGAATCTGATAGGATTTTCCTCACCAAACTTTAATAGATGCTGGGTTGGAGCTCAAGTTAGTTAATTTAATTATGGCTTGTATTTTCGCTGTCTCTTATAATGTGCTATGGAATGGTTGACAGACAAAATATCTTGTTCCTAATAGAAGTCTCTTTCAAGAGGATCCAATGTCGCCTTTGTTGTTCGTGCTATGTATGGATAGGTTATCACATGTTATCAATGAAGTAATGAGCAGGGGCAGCTAGAAATATATATTAATATCTAGAGGAGGCCCGTCAATCTCTCATCTCATGTTCGCCGATGATCTTCTGCTCTCTGGAGAGGCTACTGAACAGCAGGCTACTATTATGATGAACTGTCTTGATCGCTTTTGCATGGCTCCTGGGGAGAAAATCAATAAAATCAAATCTTCTATATTTTTCTCTCCTAAAGTTTCTGCTGATTCAATAAGGAAAATCTGTAGCATTGCTGGGATGAAGATTTCTACTGATATAGGAAGATATCTTGGGTTTCCAATCACCAAAGGGGGGAAACCCAGAGGGACTTTATCATTATATCATTGAGAGGGCTAAATCCAAACTTCCTTCTTGGAAAGAAAACTGTCTTTCTGTGGCAGGTAGGATAACTTTAGCAAAATCTGTGGAGAGTGCTATTCCTCTTTATCTTACGCAGTTGGAAAAACTCCCTCTCCCTATTTGTCATGAAATTGAGGGGTTGCAAAGGAATTTCATTTGGGGAACTAGTCAGAAAGCAAATGGATTTCATCCTATGGGTTGGGATCAAATCGTGCTGACTAAACAATATGGTGGTCTTGGTTTTAAAAGACTATCTTCTCTTAATAATGCTTGTGGGGCTAAAAGTGCTTGGAAACTTATTACTGGTTCTAAAGGCTTGTGGGTAGATGTGTTACTTCACAAGTATATGATGAATAACGAAGAAAATCTGTTGGTTTACAAAACAGGAGACTCTTCATTGTGGAAATTTATTTGTCAGCAAAAAGAAATCATTGAGAAGGGAATGAAATGGAATATCAGAAGTGGATTAATGGTGAAGTTCTTCACTGACCATTGGTTATTTGATGGTACAGCAATTAAAGATATGTGTCTGCAATCTCTAACGGCAGAGGAAGAAAATAGTACAGCAGCTGACTGGGTTAAACATGGAGCTTGGGATTTTCAAAGACTTGCCACAATTATACCCAGTAATGTCTTTCAAAGGTTGATTACCATGCTGCCACCTATGGCTTCAGCTGGCCATGATGTTTTAGTTTGGAATGCAACCACGGATGGGTCTTTCACTGTGAAAAGCACCTATTATCTAATTGAAGGAAAGCCGTCCAATGCTAGCAGGGATGTGTATGAGACTATTTGGAAACGGAAAGGAGCTGAACGGATCCGTGTCTTTCTTTGGATGGCTCGTCATAATAGGCTTCCTACGAACATGTGGAGAAGTAAATGGTCTTCAACCTCTGCTATTTGCCCACAGTGTAATATCTATGATGAAGATGAAATGCATATATTCCGAGACTCTGTATCTGCAAAAAATATGTGGATGAAGCTTGTAAATCCCATTTATCATGCACAGTTTTTTGCGGCTCCTCTAAGAGATTGGTTTGCTTTAAACCTAAAAAGAGATATGGGGCTAAATATGAATGGAAATTGGGATTTAGTATGGGCTGTATCTATCTGGAATTTATGGAAGTGGAGAAATAGTGCTGTTTTTAATGTTGATTTTTTGAAGCTAGCAGAACCGGCAATTGTTATTATGCAGATATGGAAGAGTTTCACACAGGTACATGATTTTACTCCTACTAGAACTCCAGCTATAATTGGAAATTTAACTTGGCAACCACCTTCTTTTGGATGGGTTAAAGTTAACGTAGATGGTGCAATGACAACATCCCAAAGTGAAGTTGGATGCGGGGGAGTAATTAGAGATGGCAATGGTTGTTGGCTTGTAGGGTTTACTCAGTATCTTGGGAATTGTAGTGCAACTGAAGCAGAGGAATGGGGTATATTTAAAGGACTCAAACCTGCTTGGGATGAAAAGTCATTTTAGAATCAGATGCAAGAAATCTTATTGAGCTGATGGAGAAGGAACACAACAACAATAGACACAGCTTAAGTTTTATGCAGATTCCATAGTTTATGAAACATGCTTGGGAGCTGAAAATACAACATAATTCACGAGGTCAGAACTGTTTGGCAGATGCGTTGGCAAAAGAGGGCTTATCTAAATCCTCATCACTTGATGTTTGTCCGGTTCACTTGAGGACTCTTGTTCCTGCAGAGTGTCTGAGATTTAATGCCCCTTGATGTTTTTTTTAATTGGGAATAGTCCTCTCTTGTATTAAAAATAAATAAATAAATAAATAGTAGAAAAATACAAGAAGCTTCCTTTTGAGATGTTAAATCGTATTGGTGGTGCTTTATAAAGCATAAATTGATATCAAATGGCCCTTAATGTTGCAATTTCTTGTGGACGACTCCAGCTAAAAAGTAGAACAATACAACGAGGTTCATTTTGGAGTTGTTAATCTTTATATTTTATCGGTGTTGCCTTATAAAGCATAAATTTTTTGGTTATGTATTTTTATGGTGCTTATTTTAGTGCGTTACCAAAAATATATATGCAATATTTTTTTCCTTGGAATACATAAGAGGGTCAGCGACTTCAAATTTTTCAAGTCAGGTTCAAATGTATAAGCAAATAAAAATATAAAAAGAAATTTGCCACAAGCCGAATAAAATGTTTTTATAAATGAAAGTGAAAAAAAATATACTCCTCCGGTCCTTATTATAAGACCCAATTTGACTTTTTATTTGGTCCTAATTATAAGACCCAATCCATTTTGTCTCTTATATTTATGCATTTTTTTCCAAGATAATCCTTCTAATAATGATAGTTTTAGCCAATATACTTAATTAGCAAGGATATTTTAGGAATGACAACACTTATTTATTATAAATAACCAACTTAACTTACTTCCTTAATCTCTTCAAATAAGTCAATTGGGTCTTATAATTAGGACCGGAGGAGTATATACACAACGCAGGATGTACCGCAATTTTCATCCCTTCTTTTTGTTTTTTATAGATGTGAAATTGATGTAATGAAATGAAGTTATACTCCTCCTGTCATTAATATAAGACCTAACTGTTGAGTTGATTTTGGTTCTAAATATAATACCTACTTCTTATATTTATCAGTGTTTCCTAAATTACCCTTATGGATACTCCTTCAACCATAATCAAGTAGAAAGGAGAGGGAGGATATTAAAAAAGATGATTATAGTGTTTTAGGAAAAATATGTCATATTTCTTATAATTAACTAATTTACCTAACTTTCTTAATCTAATTAAATTAGTTAAACAGATCTTATATTAAAGATCCGATGGGTAATTTTTAATAAAAAGCAGCCATGATTCTTTTAGGTCAATATCATGAATATATAATACAAAATTTATGATGGGTCAATAAGTTTCGGGAAGCGTGATTCATGCTCATCCCTCAGATGCTGGGCAATATAAGCAAAATGAGTTTAAACTTAGCATTCCTATGTTTTATTGCTCAGCTTGTATTATTACCGGTACATATCAGTTATTTTCATTCTACGTGTATATCAATTATTGCCATTCTATGTGCTGAGGGGAATATTTAAATATAAGATTAAATGGGTGTTTAGGTAACCCAAAAGCACTTCTTAGAAATATTTTTTTGCAAATCGAGATAAACTCCTTCACATATTTACTTTGTATACCGTAAAAGTATTTTTAAATTCATGATTTTGTTTCTATCTAAACACCCTCTAAGCTTTCCCAGCTGGTGATCAGCGGAGGCGACATGTTTGTTTTTTTAATTTGTTTAAAATAAGGGGTAGCATGATAAAAACGCAATATTTACTAATCCTAAATTGATCCTGAATTGATTTACTGTAAATATTGTACGAGTAGTATAGAAGTGTTTAATTATTGAATTGATTTACTTTTTTTTGTCCTTCAAATATTTGGGTAATTTCTATCAATTCAAACCGGTGACAAACTAGCATGGCATGATGTCAATGGAATTAAAACATTCCAAAATTTATGATAAAAGTATAAAAAGTCTCATTTAAAACTTACTTCTTTTGGTGGGAGTTTAAAATATGCTTCTTCCTAGAAGGATGGTCCCCAAAAATGAAAGAGAAGCAAGTTTGTCTTTCAAAACAGTTATTAAAAAAAAAAAAGGATAATAAAAATAAAGCTAAAAGAAAAAAGAAAAAGAAAAAAAGGGGAAAAAAGGGAAGGAGGCGCGAGTTGAAGAGGGATGGATGCTTTACTGAATCCTTTTTTCCTATTTGCGATTTAATGGCCATAAGGCCCTTCCATTTCACCTTCTCGCGGGATAGATTCTTTTCTCTTCTGCGCACTCCTCCGTTTTCTTGTTCTTGTTCTTCTTCTTGTCCTGCTTCTTTCTCTCCCTGGATTTATAAACTCTCGTTGTCCTCTCAATTGTTTTTCCCCTTTTCTGTGTTCCGGCACTTCGCGGCGTTAGCAGCAACTCCGTTCTCAAGCGCTCGCCAGTGCTATCCGCCACCGCAACCACACGACGACCGACTGCGGTCGTTGTCGCCATCCAACACTCTGGCGCAGAAGATTGGAAAATCCATTCGCCGACCGGGCGCTGCCTCGAAGGCGAGGGTTTATGCCGATGTCAACGTTGTCCGTCCTAAGGAGTACTGGGACTATGAGTCGCTTACCGTCCAGTGGGGGTAATAATCCGTATGGTAGAATTTTCTCCGAATTTTGATACCTATGGTCTTGGGTATTTTGGGTGAAAAATGCTGTAAAATGGAAGGGGAAGCTGGTTTCTCTGTTTTTGTGTGCCCATGCTGATGAAGACCCTCTCAATTTGCTTGTTATTTGAAAGTATTACTAGATTTTTTGGACATGAATAACAAATTGAGCTAATTTGAGGCATAATATTTGATATTTTATTTTAAGCGAGCCTTTCTTATGCCAAAATCTGTTCCCTGGTCTAAAAGAATGCTCTTTTGCCCAATACAAATGAACTGAAAGTTGAGGACCTGGTATTTGGAGTCATCTTCAAAAGATATTGCTTACTCTCAGTTCATTATATGTTTGTGGATGCTTATTATTATGACTTTCAGGGGGCAAGATGATTACGAGGTTTCAAGGAAGGTGGGAAGGGGGAAGTACAGTGAGGTGTTTGAGGGCGTTCACTGCACAGATAATGAAAAGTGCATCATTAAAATTCTGAAGCCAGTGAAGAAGAAGAAGGTGATTTGTGGCATTGAAATTTTTTATCATTGCGTAATTTGGCTTCTCGCTGTTCAAAATGCTACTCTGGTAGTTTGGTTGTTGCATTTCAATTGTTAGGTGATGAATTGATGTTTTCTGCCCCCCGGGGAAACAGTGAGAGTTTCTCCCAAAAAAATTTGCAATGGCAAAACTGGTTGAAAGATGTCTAAAATGGGTCAAAATGTTTCTAATTCACTTCGAAACACTTCTTAATGCCAATTGCCCAATAACGTCGTGATATCAGTTTAAATTTAAAACACAATAAATTTTATATATTGGTATAAAACCTACAAATATCCTTTCATTCTCCCTATATCACATTTGGTCCACTCCTGATTTGAATGCAGATCAAGAGGGAGATCAAAATATTGCAGAATCTTTGCGGAGGGCCCAATATTGTGAAGTTGCTTGACATTGTCAGGGATCAGCAGTCAAAGACGCCAAGCCTTATTTTTGAATATGTTAACAACACTGATTTTAAAGTGCTCTATCCCACACTGTCGGACTATGACATACGATATTACATCTATGAGCTTCTAAAGGTAAGTTTAATCTCCTCTAATTACTGTGAACTCATCATGTTGTACCTGAACTAGCGTTCATATCTGTGTTAGCCTTGTGAAATGTCTTGTCATCTTTTCTTCTTTCTTTTTTCCCACTTAGTGAAATTAATTGTTATGACTAATGAAATTTTCTTTTTGCTGAGCTAAATTAGAATATACCCTGATCCTCATATTTGTCTTTAATTGATGAGCAATGTGACTTTTTTGTTGGTGTCCTGTGACCTGAAGCTTCAGGATGGCTTACATACAAACCTCTGGTTATTAGGTCAACTCAAATTGTTTCTCATGATTTTCAATTTACACTTTAGATATTTGCAGTGCCTCATGTTCCAATCTTGATCCTGAGTTTCTGACAGTGTCTAATGGTGATAGATCCTTTACTTTGTCGTCCACAGAGGCTTGATGTCCAGGATCTCAACAGCATGTTGTTCTATCACTAGTTTTAGAATTATATGGAGCTTTAAGTAAAATATTTCACTGAAAGGATTATGCTTTGTGAACAATGCTCACACAGGATAGTGTGTGTGTCTGTACTTATCTGTTCATGTGTCATGTGGTTATCTTGATTGGGTTCTGTAGTCATTAATGCTCATATATGATGATTTATGATTTGATGTATATTTTGTGCTACTTTCTTTTTTTCTGTTTTTAACTATGCAATCTTGTTACTTATCCAACTGTTCTGATATATAGTGATTGTGGTTTGATTAAATTGCAAGAGTTGATTGAGTTTTTTGGAGATGTTTTGCAGGCCCTGGATTATTGCCATTCACAAGGAATCATGCATCGTGATGTAAAGCCACATAATGTAATGATTGACCATGAGCAGCGTAAGCTTCGCCTTATAGATTGGGGGCTTGCAGAATTCTATCATCCCGGTAAAGAGTATAATGTTCGAGTTGCCTCAAGGTTTGTTTGCATGTTTAATTTGTTATTATTTATTTATTTCAACTCGTCCATTGTAGGAAAAGTTAGCAATGGGTCATTTTTCCGTACTTTCTGACTTTAATTTATTTTTGGTCGCAGCATTTACTCTCTACACACCTTATGCTTTTAGCACCTACTCGAGATTTATTACGTCCCACTTTTTGTTGGAAAAAAATCTAAAAATATTGCAACACTCAACTTTATGAATATTGTCATGCTTTATAATGATTAATAGAATGAGTCATTGCTACATTGAAAGTTTTATGTTCCTTTGGCTTGTGAATGTTTTTTTTTTTTTTTTAGCTATGTCTGTTGAATGGACGTGCCTAATTTAATGAGATATATATATGTCTAAAACATAAATTTTCCAATATCTCGCTCCTTCTCGTTCATTCCCTCTTTGCAGCCGGACTCAAGAGGTTGGAATGAAATGGAGGATATAATAATGAAATGAAATTGACTACTATGGAAATAATCTCATACTTTAGATGGAACTTGCCACCTGGGTTTCTATAATCTGGGGAAGTATGTGAGAAATCCCTAGTATACAGATGGTAGTGCATTGTAGTATTCCCTTGTAACTTTTGATTAAATGCAAATACAGAATGATTCTAAAGCTCTATAAACCCTGTATGGTAATCCTTCATTTACCAGAAACAGATAAAACTATATCAAATTCATTTATCCATACAAGACATAACAGAAACAAGGATATAAAGAAAGAAAAAGCAGATGCTAGCTTTCGAGAGGCTAGCTTACTCCTGTATCCTTTTATAAACTTTTTCACTGATCCACCACAGCAAGGCACGATCCTGATTAACTTCTAAGTTCTGGACACTTTTCTGTCTCTCTTCTAGCTTGCCCCTCTCCATTAGCTGTAGCCTAGTTATTATCATGACTTCCCCGTTCTACCCCCTAGCCTCCCCACTCCCAGGGCTCTTCTAGAATACACCCTTGATGCTATACTTTGACCACTTTCCTTGGACCCTCTTCCCTTTTATATCTTCTCTCGTCTGACGACCTCTTCTGCTGCAAGTTTTAGTAGTGCTGGTAGGGCGAGTAAACCCTTCATTCCAATGTTTTAGTAGGAATGTCAAGTGATGCATTACTATCAATGCATTAGGGCAAAATAATGATTTCAACTAGTTTTCCTTGACATATTAATGTGGCAATCTCCATTGAGTAGGAATGAGATTATTAAGTCAACCAACCATTATATGTAGATTATCAGACAGAGTGTAATCAATTTGCTATATGCATTAAATCTGCTGCTAACAACCTTGGGGAAAATTGGAATGACCTGATTGACTACAGTCATCTCAATGGTCTCTTTGGCGATCCTTTCTTCCCCCTGTATGTGAGTGCTGATGCTTTTTTTCTGGTATGTATGTGTGGGCTTTCCAAAATCTTGGTTGTTGATAGAACATAATGGTGTTTTGCAATCCATGTGGCTGACCCATCTAGTGGGATGAGGCTTGGTGGTGGTATTGTATGTGTGGGCTTATTTGTAATTTTGATCTAGTTGTTGGCTTCATCATCTATTTAAAAACTTATTTGTTTGTGACCCTCTTCGTTATACATGTACTATTTGTAGATATTTCAAAGGTCCTGAGCTTCTTGTTGATCTTCAAGACTATGATTACTCTTTAGATTTATGGAGTCTTGGTTGTATGTTTGCTGGCATGGTAAGCAACCTTTTTTTTTTTTTTGGGTAATGCATTTGAATTGAAACCTCTTCGAATAATGCATTAAAGATGTAGGGATAGGCTATTCTGTCTCATTCAACACTCAGGAAAGTAGAATGAAATAAAGCACTAGCCGATATTGAAATGATCCATCAAATTGAGCAATGTAGAAGAAAAGATCTGAAGAAATAAAAAGAATGTGCATCAAAATATCATAGGGTTCTAGCAGTTTGAGAAGCTAGATACTCCTTTAAAACTCTGCAAAAATGCTTCACATGTCCCAAAATATGCTAGACATTCCCGTTAAACTGTCTGTGATGGCAAACATTCTGCCAGCTTTCCCCTGAGTTGGTTATCCTGGGCAATTTCCTTTTCTGCCCTAAAGTCCACCTCTCCATCTTTGAACTAGTCAGCTTGGGCCGATTGACTTCTACCAAAGCTGTCTGCCCTCAAAACTATACTCCTTAATAGGACTACCACCTTCATTACTCCCATCACATTTCAATTACTATTAGGGTGTCTGTCTGGTTCTTATATTGCATATTTAGACAGAGGTGCACTTTGTTCTCTTCACTAGCACGACATGTTAATCGATCCTTCTGAAGTCAGTGCATATACTTCAATTTCCTGCTGTGCTTACCTTGAGGTTGATGTTTTACAGATTTTTCGTAAAGAGCCATTCTTTTATGGACATGATAATTATGATCAACTGGTCAAAATTGCAAAAGTAAGTGTCTGAACATTTGACAAGGTATTTATTTTATGTATGGTAGGAGGTGATGATTTACTGCTGCATTTGCCCCCGGTATGGGAATGGTCTGTACTTGCACCCTTGTCCATTCTGGGGAATTTCTCTTGAATTCCCCCTTCCCCTAAATAGTGGATTTTGAGGATATCTATCTTCCATTCCCATCTTGATGCCTAATTTTTCTGATATCCTTTAGTCAAGTACTTATTTCCCTCTTCTTTGGTGAAAGGAATTCCATGCCTGAAAAGTCAATCTGAAACTGATTCAGAAGTGCAAAATGATATCTTCAATACTGTGTGTAGTTATGTACTGAAGCAACTTGCATGTTAAAGAGAGAGATGGAAAACATTAGATTTATTTTTTTTCTTCCCTTCTATAGGTACTTGGGACTGATGAATTGTATGCATATTTGAACAAGTATCGGATAGAGTTGGACCCGAATCTTGCAGCACTTGTTGGGAGGTTTATTTGTGATTTCACAAATTTTATATTAATCACTTTTTAGTTTTTTAAGTATTATGTCAAGTTATGATGAAAAATGCTCCGATATTGTGACAGGCATAGTCGCAAGCCATGGACGAAGTTCATTAACGTTGATAATCAACATTTGGCTGCTCCTGAGGTACGATGCATTATGTACTTATTGTATGCATCTACCTTTATTGCTATTATTTTATTCTAATATGTACAATTCTTTTTTCAAAGGCTATTGACTTTGTTGACAAGTTACTGCGATATGATCACCAAGAACGACCCACCGCAAAAGAAGCCATGGTAAGGCCTAAGTTTTAATCATCGTTTTCTACTGCCCTATGTCAAATGACATGTTTATGTATTGGGTAAAGGTGGACTGTTGACCCAAGACTCCCTTGCTTTTATGGTTTGAATCTATAAATCCTGTTTGACATTTTTTTAATAAATTTTGTCCAGAAAATCCCTGTCAAAAAGTTTCAATTGCAAATTTGATAGTTCTAGTATGATCTTTCATTTTGTGGGGTCTACTTTCACCTACGAAAGTTGCTATATTCTTCCCTAGGAAAGAAAGAAAAGCTGGTTAATTTCTGCGCCCGGTTGTTTGTATGACTGTAACAGGTCTATTGCGGCAAGTGGAATACATTATTGTCTTTGATGTTCTATTTGTTTGCATTATATATTACCTTTGATCCTTAATATAAAAGTTTAACATTCAATTTGGTTGTAAATATAAGATTACAATCCACTTTATCTCTTATATTTATTTATTTTTTTCAAAGTAATTTGTAATAGTTGCACGTGTTAAAAGTTCTATCAAATGGTAGATCCACCTAATGTACATAATTAGCAAGGATTTTTTAAGAAGGATAGTACTTATTTATTACAAATAACTAACCTAACAAATTTTTTTAATCTGCTCAAATTAGTCAACTAGCTCTTATATTAAAGACTAGAGGAAATAATAAATTATCTCTCTCATTTCTGCCATCTCCTTATATGAACTGTTTTCTTTATATCTCATTTACGGTTATATAAACATATGGAATGCTCATTGACTTGTAAAATATTATTTCTGTGCAGAGCCATCCTTACTTCAATCCTGTTAGAAATGCAGAAAGCAGTCGATCTCGTACTCATTAAGTTGTTTCTGCTTGATATGGTACTTGCTCTTGGTCACAGTATTCCTTCCTCTGGGTGGCAGGACTTATGATTCTGGTGGAACTTGCTTTTAGGAGATTCTGCCCATATTCTGTTGTAAAAGTCATTTTACCTGAAAATAACTCCTGCTTTTTTATCCCCTCGTCATATTCGGGTCTTTGAACAGTTTCATTTGTTTGTGTGCTCCTAATTTCGGAATTAATTGTTGATTCAATTCAAGTAATTGCGCGCTTTTTCTGTGTTTGAACTGATAGTCATTTCAAATTTCAGTAGATTTACTATATTCTGGAATCGGACAATTTCTTCGTTGATCATTTCACCTGGTTGTTATGTTGTATTTTGGATGGAAGGGGATTAAAAAAATGTACGGTTCCGAATAAGTTCTCGTCAAATTTCTCGTTTTTTTTTTTCCCCGTGATTGGTGTTTGAATGACATGGAAATTAAGGTAGTATATTGAACTTTTGGACGGAGCTGTTTCGTCCTCCGATTCTTTTCGAAACTTAGATTTAATGCTTTATAAAAATATTGTTAAAATATGGAGCGTGGAATGATGGAAGATGAGTTATTTGGCACGTGATGGAAAACTAACTGTATATGGAGTACATCAACGCACGATAATAGCCAATATGAAAGAATTTACTTGTAATCAGTATAATGAAAGCAATGATTTGTAAGTAAAATAAATTCATAAAAATTAAAAACAAGATAATATTATGCGACAGGCTGTCCTATCTCTCATGTTGAGGCCAATTTATCCTGTTTCGCTTCTGTTCATTCTCCAAAATTTTTGAGACGGGGCAAGACATAATTAAACGCCTCTGATACCAACGCACAAGCACAGGACAAGTCAGGGAAAAAGATACGGCAGGCCTGCTAATACAGTGAACTACCATGTATGTATAAAATAAAATTTTAATAAGCCATTGGCCGATGAATGGTTCTACCATTTTTCGTAAGAAAAAAAAGTTTCGTGCTTTTGTCCCTTTTTCCTTCTTGTTTGATGGACAACTCTGACATTTTCTGGGGATGTTGTGGTTCTTCATCCCCCATAGCTTATTAGCATTATTATCCACAAGTTTGATGGACAAAGCTTGGGCTACTGGACTCAGCTTAGAATACTTCATTTTCTTATAGCCATCTTTTTCAAGTTAGTACCCAATTGAAATGCATAACATACGCCTTCCCTGTAATAGGGATTTCATTATAATGATGATCGTTTAACTTGGTATGGGCTAAGAATTCCTCCGAACTCCATACAAGCGATAAAGGATATGGTTTATCTTAATAGATACATATGATTTACATGTTCAGTAGAAACCAAACCCAGGTTGTGAGATTGATATGTTTGAGAGAGAGAGATATATATATATATATCTCTCTCTTTAAACGATAAGAGTACACATTTTGGTGACTTATTTGTTGCCAAGAACAGGCCAAACAGATCATATTCGGTTGCAATAATGCATTGAGATAAGTGTTGGATGGGGGTTAGGTATTTCTATTTCGAGTTTGGCTAACGAAGAAAAGTGAGATAAGGGCTGGGATGAGGGAGAGACAGGTTGACGTCGCACTCTATTTCTTTATGAGTACTACGACACCGGAGAATGTCGTTTTGCGCATTCTTTCCGTTTGATATCATAATAGAATCCACCGAAAGTATGGAATAAAAAGCGAGCTAGTATTAGTTAAACTACGTAACGAAATGTAGGAAAGTGAAACTCCAAAGTCCAAACCCTTATTTTTAATAAATACAACAGCAAAAATACTATTTTTCTTTTAGGCATAATGCGTATATCTATGTAATGAGTTTGGATAAAGTATTGTAATTTGGCAATTTGATGATGGCAGAAAGGTCATAGGTGGGAGGATTTCCTCATGCGGTGCAAGTCGCTTACGTCGGATTTTGTGAGCAAATGGAACACGTCCACGAACGACATATTCAAACGACAAATTGAGACTCACGCATGAACCCACGCTTGGTTTGTATCTTTTGATCATGGATGACACGAAAAACAACTGTTACTTTCAATTTTTAATATGAGATTCTGTTAAGTAATTTTAAAAAAATTAAAAAAATTATTAAATTGATATTTATTATTTTTCTCCAAACTAATTTGTCCTACTTATAAATTGATATAATCTAATAATATTTTAGAGAGATCATATAACATATGCTATAATTTAATAATTTAATAAATTTTTAATCTTTTTAAATTAATTAACTAAAGTTTATATTAAGAACTAAAGGTATACAAGTTGTTAACCATTTCATAAGGGTAGAAAGTCAGATAGAAAAAGCCAGAGGTCCACAAGAATACATACATATAAGGACTCTTTGTGCGAAGAATATAGGTGAAAGAGAGAAGATATAAAGAGAAGAGTAGAGAGACTAGAATGGAGTAAAAAAAAGCAGGAAATGAGACATATAGAAGAGAAGAGAAAAGCAAATATAATTCTTATTCAATCCATCAAAGGCCATACAAATCAAATGTATTGAAATGTTATTTATAAGCCTCAACCTGATCCTAAAAATTAATAATGGAACATTTTAAAATTTGAAAATTAAATGTAAATAACAATTAATAAGCAAATTAAAACTTAATATTCCCTGATAATACTAAATATTCAAAATATTTAAAAACCTTAATTAATCACTATTTCATACTTCACGGGTATAGCTACTTCCATCACACACGCATCCTTTGCATGAAAAAAATTTGGGAGAATGATTAAAAAAAATTCTAAAAATTACAAAATTGTAAATCAGGATTCTTGACAACACTTTAATACTACCTTCAGTCCTATTTAGAAGAGCTAGTTGACTGATTTGAAGAGATTAAGAAAAGAAGTTAAGTTAGTTATTTGTAATAAATATGTGTTGTCTTTCCTAAAAGATCCTTATTAATCAAGTGTATTAGCTAGAACTATTATTGTTAGAAGAATTATCTTGGAAAAAAATACATAAATATAAAAGATAAAGTGGATTGGGGTCTTATATTTAGAACCAAAATAAAAGTCAAACAAGGTCTTATACTACCTCTGGTCTTAATTATAAGACCTAGTTGACTAATTTGAGGAGATTAATGAAGTAAGTTAAGTTAGTTATTTGTAATAAATAAGTGTTGTTATTCCTAAAATATCTTTACTAATTAAGTTTATTGGCTAGAACTATCATTATTAGAAGGATTATCTTGAAAAGAAATGCATAAATATGAGAGACAAAATGGATTGGGTCTTATAATTAAGACCAAACTAAAAGTCAAAGGGGTCTTATATTAAGGACCGGAGGTAGTATTAAGGATCGGATGTAGTAGGTTTTAAAAATAATTAGAAAATACTTAATCTGAAATTTTAAAATTTTCAAGGTCTTTTTTTCATCATTTTCCTAAACAATTTTCTCAAGTTGACCAATATGATGAATGATTTTAAGGATTTGTGGGATGCAGAATACTGACGGCATATGCATGAACTGAATTGGGCTGGATCAGAAAGCGAATGAGTGGGCCTGGGCCCAAAATCTATAGCCGAGGCCTATACCAATATTGGCAATTAGGCATGCGCGTGCCATGCAATGACAAACCAATTGAAGTTGGAAAGAAGGGGTGGGAGTACAAGTACGATATTAAAATATGAAGCCACGTGTGCAGGATGGTGTACTACCACCCATATATACCAACTTTTGTCATTTTAAAATCGGGACATTTTCGAGTTGGACCACAAATTAATAAAGTAATGAGTAACTTGAGAACAAGAATAAACATATCGAATATTATATATATAATGTCTAGCCTGATTTTGGACCCATCATCTGTTAAAAAAATGGACTTCTTGCAATAATGTGACGTTTCAACAGTAGTTCTTGACAAATGTGCGTCCAAACTTCAGAATATAATACTCCCTATACGTGAGAACAATATTGAAAGCTTGACAACTCATGGTCAAAAAAAAAAAAAGCATGACAACATATCTTTTTAGAAAAAAAATTGCCCATAAATACTTTCTTGAACAATTAATTGTCTCATAATCTTTGAATTCAACATTATATGTTTTTCATATATATAGAGTATTGATATTTTAGAAGACCTATTTTTTGGCAGATTTGGGGGACTACTCAGATTCTCCAGGCAGGTATTTATTGACAATTTTTTCTTTCTTTTTTAGGGACAATTTTTTGGAGAAAAACAAATAAATCCTGAATAATATTATTAATTACATATAAGTCTCATTTACATGTCAATACCTACTATATTTACATGTCATCGCCTAATAATATTTTGTGTCAATACCACCCGTTTCAGTTTTAAAAAAAAAAGTGAGGAAAATGGTCAAAATGATAATCTTGGAATCCTAAATTATGAAAAATGAAACTAATGGGAGTGTCCTTCTCTTAGACACTTACTATATCAATCAAGTCAATCCAACATTCAAAAACTAATTAACGTCCCAAGCTCCGGTCAAAAAATAATAATAATAATAATAACGTCCCATGCTTTCATAAGCCCCTGAGCAGTAAAAACCTAATTTTTCAAGATACTATTAGGTACTATAACGGGACTCCTCCCAACAATTTTTTTTCTTCATATACCCTATCTTAAAAATCGAACCTGAAACATGATGTTTAAAGTGCTCAAATCTTTTCCACTTAGACTAACACTTGTTTGTATAAGCCTTTTACTTTTAGATACGCACAAAATTGATGAGATCCTGTGATCTCTGGTACTATATATGAAGCGCAACGTTTTTAATTTGCTCATAAAGCTTGAGCAAAAAAATTTAAATTTTAGTCAGAATAAGACCAATCATATGCTATCTCTGAGGGATGATGAGTTTGTGTCTGTGCAGATATAGATAGATAGATAGATCGATAGATAGATAGATAGCTGGTTACTGATTATTATTATTTTTCTTGCATCAGAAACTCGGGTCTGCATCATCATAGCTGGTTACTAATTAATAAGGAATAAAGTTGAAAGAGAGACAAATGCATGAATGAGGGGGGACATTATACATCAGTGTCTCTAACTTATTCACAACTCGTCAAATTAAAATTTGACCCTTTCTTCTGCTGCCTCTAAAGGAAGCCTCAAATACTGTGTGCCTCTATATTTCTTTGTCCCCTTCTTCTTTTCTTCTTCTTCCATATCTTTTTGCTCTAAAGTTAACACTAATAAAGGGATTTAGCTAGTGCGCTTCCTCTATATGGATCCTTCTTCAAGCAATCTTCTTCTGTCGGTTCATTTCCCAATCCTCTTCTTCTGGCTCCATAGGTCAAGAGTTGACTCATATCTCATTATTCCACGACAAGAATATGGATTGAGGAATTTGATGATATATGAATCCGGAAATATTAATAAATGAAAGGCTGGTAAATACACTTGGGTAATGTATCTAGAAAATCGGCACTTATTTATGCACCACAATATAACTAGATCATCACACGACGTTATAGAAAAGTTTTGTTCCTTTGATGATCGGCTAAGGTTCTGGATATGAACAGCTTGTCATTCCTTTCTTTATATATTTTAAATTTAAATTATAGTTTCCATTTTTATTTAAAAAATAGCACTTTAAGATGTGTATATGTGTGTGAGATATATGTGAAAAAATGTGTTGTTGTTGTTATATGCATGTATGTATGAATTTTACTTTTCGCAACATGCATGTACTTATATATACATGTATAGACAAAAATGAAATAGATAAAGTTGTAGCATGAGGAAATATTTTAAAGTAATAATGAAAGGTATGCTTTCAGAACCATATAGAATATTCTTTAAAAAAACACCGACAAAAAATAGACTTTAAACAAAAAAAGAAATACAATATTTTTTAATTCATCAAGTATCTCTACATTTTAATATTACATATAGTCAACTAACACGAATGCATCACTATGATCATATACCAGAGATATTGCATGAGGAAGCTAACTAACTCTTCTGTATATGGAAATGTCAAATATAATGGGTATAGTTAATTAGATAAAATAACATAAATAAATTAAACCGTGATTTTACTTATTGATTGTAACTAATTAATGAATATTGTTTTTGTGAAACTATACAAATATATGATTTTCAGTTTATTAAACCATACGACTACTACCTTATGCTGTTATAAAAAGGATACCATTCTTAAAAGTTTTAATGAACTCTTATCTTGAAAAGGAAAAACTTTATAATGAATCTCTCGTTAAATCCAAATTCATATGATGAGAGAGATCAGAGTGCATATGATACTACAGTACAAAACAATCAGGATGTGTATGGAATTCCATTTAATATTTGACATTTTTCTCTCAATCATGAATTGCTTCTCTTTCTGAGCCTTACAAAATCTATAGGCTTCAAAATGATCTGAGAGATCCCAAATTCATTGAAGCTATATATAAGAACATGAAGTATAAGAAAATAATAGAGAGCTAAGGGAATGGAGATAACAAGATAGAAGACATAATGAGGGGTTGGATAAGAGACATAGTGCTCGATGCTCGGGAGTCAACAGAGTCAGAGTCCTCATTCCACTGTCGGACTCTTACCAAACACTCACTGCTCAAACTAAACGACATTAAATTAAATTAGCATGATTTGGGTACATACGGCAAACAAATGTCACAAAACGACACTGAGCCTTGCACCGCAATCCACTACTCCCAACGCCAATTAATCTCTCTGCATTATTTATGCACCTTCGTGTGTGTGTCCCTCCAAACATTCAAAGCTGGAAGCCACCTAAACTCATGGGCATATATATCGCTATCCCACTTTTAGAATATCACTTCTCATTTTTACTTTATTCACAAAAGTCATAACATTATTTGACCCATACCAAACCCTTTCTTTTGCTAATTCATCACTCACTCCAATGCGACCTTTATATGTTTTCTTTTTGTGTACGAAAGTTCAGAGATTTAGCCTTTCTCATGTCACCCACGGGGTCAACATTGTCATACACATACATACAAGTAAAATCACTATAAAATGTTGAAGAAAAGACTCTATGATAAGTAATTAAGCGGCATACAATAAAGACAAATTCCGATAAGAGAAATGACAACAACTATAATATTACTCACGAAACTTTTTAGTGATTACATTCATGTTTTAGAATCTTATAGTTAGTTTGCCGTCATATTTACTCCATCTTCTTCCATGCGCAAACTGTATACACCCAGACAAATATTTCATTTTCTGTTCGAAGAAAACAAAAGCACATTGAGCTGGTCAATTTAAGATCTCGATGACTACTAAGATATCAATAATTTGAAGACTCGTCTCAAAAGTCAAGCTGCTCTGTGTGTGTGTCTGATTAATTAACAAATGGATTAGATCACATAAAGCATTCCTCGAGCCATGTACACCATGCATCTGTTCGTTTTGTTTTAATGAGGAGGGTCAACTTAATTTGCCTAATTCTCTGCTTTCCAACTGTAATAATCAGTTTTAAATCATATCCTCACCTAACTCTGCTTCTTCAGTTCTTCCTTTGTTCCCACGAGGATGAGACAATTTCCATTTTCCAATATCATTGTCCATGCGTTGCTTTAATCTAAACTCTTTTTTATGTAATCATCTGCTCCTTAATACTACCTCCGGTTCTTAATATAAGATCTTATTTGATTTTTATTTTGTTAATAAATATAAGATCTTAATCCACTTTATCTCTTATATTTTTTTTTGAATAGTCCTTCTAACAATAGTAGTTTTAGCTAATAAACTTAATTAGCAAGGATATTTTATGAAAGACAACACTGTTTATTACAAATAACTAACTTAACTTATTTCATTGATCTACTTAAATTAGTTAACCAACTCTTATATTTAGAACCGGAGATAGTATATGACCTAATTAACTAATTAACTAATATGATATGTTCTTTCTAAAATACCCTAAGCATCTTAATTCTCTCCCTCCTTCTCCTACTTGATTATTATATTGTTGGAAAAATATCAATGGGATTAATTTGAAAAAAATTGATAAATATATAAAACAGGTTTTGCATATAAAACCAATATCAACTTTCTAATTAAATTTCACATTAAAGACCAAAAGAGTATATATATATTTTTGTAGATCTCGCATTGGTGGTCCCGATCAAAAACCCTAGTTGATGTGTTCTTCATATACAAGTGATCGCATCGAAGAAGGGAAACAACATATAACCAGAAGGGTTGGTGTGTTAAGCATTGGCCCTACCGTTTTTGTTGTGATTAGCGACCAATAATAGCGATTAGTGAATGATTGAAGGCTAAAAACACACGTACGGAACACAACCGGCCTGTAACACAGGACAGGAAACAAGATATCTCTACCTTGAATCATTTCCTAGGCAATTCGTCCCTAATTGTTTTTCTTTGTCTCTTTATTCCAACATTCGGGAGGGTAAAAAAAAGTATTATTAATTATTTAACACGTACGTGATTCCTTTCCACCAAGACCCATGTTCTTCTTCTATAATCCTCTCGAAATCTCAAGGTATATCTCATATTAATCTTCCACATTTGGCACTCTATTCCTTTATTCAACGATATGCTGTGGTCCTGCCCTAAAATTCAAAAAACATATCTTGTTTTTTATTCATAAATCTATCAAACTTTAGCACAATTCGTTATGCACATGCATTTAGTGTAATTGTTTATGATGAATAATATATAGCCACAGAAAAAAGAGATCATTATTGCTCAGCCATGACGTATGTTGAGAACATTTTCGTTTTATTTTTTTAATTTTTGTATGCAAAGAGACATTCTCAGAATAAACGTTGATTTATTGGATAGTAGAGATATTTAAAATTTTAGATAAAAATAACATATTTGAATAATAATATTGATTCTAGTTCCCAATTCAGGCCGATTGTTTGAGAGGAGGATTTTCTACAATAAGCTAGCTCATTAGGCATTGATATTCTGCAATCAAACTAATTAAACTAGCATTCCCATAACTACAAGATAATATAATCGGGTCTAATTAATGCGTGGTACTTTGGACGACATAAACACATAATCAGGGTATAAACTATATGTGGATATAATAGAGTTTCTGGATGGTTGTGATTTAATTATGAGGAGAATTTTATAATATTTTCATTAAATAGAAATCATTAGATTTAGATGTGAAAATGTTCGGGAATATAAGCTTATCCCAAATATCAAAGTATATTTATTTTGATTGTTATTTCTTTCCGATGTGTGTATGTGTACGTATTCTCAGTTCAACTCTTAAAATTATTAAGCATTTTAATTATATTTTATATCCTTAGGCCCAAAAAAAGGTGTATATTTTATATCCTACATCAACCAATCTATGTTTGGTAATCCTATGATGTTCCGGGGATCAGAATGAATATGGATTAAAGCCAAAAGCTTCGCTTAAAGAATAATTCCTTCGTTAATGATCGTTCTATATCGTCATCCAATGGATTTTGTTTTTTGTTTTTTATTCATAGAGACGTTGTTATTAAAAGTGACATATATTCTTAACTAGCTTCAGTAATAGATAATTGATCATTTAAAAAACAAAAAAATAATAAGCCTAGCATTTTATTAGGTATTAGGAAGATCGTTTCAGACGCTTTTTTCTATCTTCAAATCTTAATAGGGACTTGGCAACCGCATAGGCAGGGAATAATATTAAGTTGGTCAGCAAAATCCCTCTGGTGGGTTTTTAGAATCATGCTTTATCCAGTAAATGGTAATTTAAACAAATCATTAACTTAATAATCAGAATCTCATATATCTTTGGCTTTTTTGAAATATTAATCCACTTTATTCCCTTCTCCGAAAAAAAATATATACGCACTATGAAGGGTATATGGAGATATGCCTCTTTGCTGACCACTCATTTTTTTCGAAAGGAACTTGATATATCACCTAAAATATTGATATTACATAGACGTGTGCAATTTATGTTGAAGCACTCGATTAAATGTGCTTATATATACATATATACTGAATTAGTGTCAACATCAATCGGCACCGATAATAATGAAACTTATATATTTATTATATCATAATCATGGAATATTTCTTTCACATAAACTACCAATTGTCTCACTTTGCTTTAATCTATATGACATAAAATATTTCTTAGCTATTTTTCTTTCAATTTCCATGAGTATCCTTCACAATTGCATGTGATGTTTGATTGTGTTTTCTCGCAAGTGGACTCAAATTCTAAGTATTGCAGATCTTCAAAATTGCTGGGTTAGGGTTTACTTTATTTACCAAATCCACTCGTCTGTCTATTTCACATTTGCATATACGTAGCATGTTGTAGAAAATTGTATGTACAATGTATAAAAGTACGGATCTAGCTAGTATAATAAAGACTCATGCCGATGATGAGTATTCTTCTATATAAATAGGAGATTATGGGTTCGATGATGCTTGTAATTAACCTCAAGTTGTTGGTGTGAACTCCTTTATTTCAAAAGAAAAATCTCAATTTATTTGTCCTTTTTTACATAGATTCATGATGTGAAGGTGGGAAAGAAAAATAACATGAATCCACCTTTGAAGATTATTCTTCACGCTTCGATTATAAATTGTTTAGGCTGAAATTAATTTAAATAGATATTTTGATACAAAATGGAGTAGGTTTTTGGTAAAAATTAAAACTTGATTGAAAATAAAATACTTTCTGCCTCAGTATATATTTATATATATTAAAATTTTAAAAAGGTAATATTAATAATATTTTTTATGATGACTATTTAAATAATTTAAGCGAGGTCAAATAACAAGAAAACAATGAAGTAGCAAATTTAAAGGATCCAGTCAACTTTGAGGGGAATGATAAATGGAGATTTCGCTTAAATTCTTTGTGACAGAGAAAGCATAAACTAGTAGTAATAAAAAATAGTTAAGATAGTCTTTACCCCAAAAAGAAAAAAAAAATACTCCTCCGGTCCTTAATATAAGACCTATTTAAATAATTTGATTAGATTAAGAAAGTTAGGTAAGCTAGCTAATTATAAGAAATGTAACGTGTTTTTCCTAAAACACCATAATCATCTTTCTTAATATCTCCTCTCCCTCTTCTACTTGATTATAGTTGAGGGAGTATCCACAAAGGTAATTTAAAGAAAATTGATAAATATGATAAATGGGTCTTCTATTTAGAATCAAAACCAACTTAACAATTGAGTCATATATTGAGGACTAGAGGAGTAGTTAAGATGGAGACCGCCGGAAACTCGTTTAATTGTTCATTATTCACTCAATTTAATAAGAAATAATTATAAATGAAAGAGAATGTGGAAAATATACAATACAGTGTTTCATTTTCAATGTCACCCTCTCCAATATAATTAACAAGAAAGGTCGATTCTTAACCTTTTCGAAACTTATAAATACATTGTCACCCCTTACAAATATATATATATTAATCAAAGTTTCTTCGGTCTTTCCTCCCTTTTTTTTTTTCAATAATCCATGCAAGGGACGTGCGAAGGTTCGTAGATATTATCAAGCTTCATCATATTTGGCCACACTTGGATTAAATAAACTTAATGATGATTTATTTTCGTAATTATTTGATCCCTTTTAAAATTATTCTTGACAACTACGTGAGACCCTTGTTCCATCTCTTCAATTAAGACTCATCCGGTGATGTGTGTTTCGAGGCAAATAATTATGCTTACCTTTGTCCTATATATGATTTGATTAAGGATTTTTAAATGAATTTATGACTGGTGTGGCATAATGTACGCGACTCTTAATCCCCACACACCCATACACACACGTTTTAACTTTTTCATCACTATAATGGGTGTATATATATATTTTTTTTTTTTTGAATTAATGAGGCAGGTACAAGGGAACATTAAATAGTAACGCCATCTGGTTACAAAATTTTTGACATGTGTAAATTCTTCCTATTCGGTAAAAGATGACAAAAACTTATTGATTTACATAAAAGAAAAATACTTAGGTCAAATTATTTTTTCAATCACGTATAACTATATGTTTTATTTTTTTTCATGCGTGTTTATGACTAAATGATATTAAATATTAATATTTTAAAAATAAAACGCATGACTACTTGTGATTATGGAGAACTGAATATAATAAATTTTACTGTGTAAAATAATTAAATAATTTTTATTTTATAACGAGTACAAATTATTGGCAGAACCATATCGTCAAACGTAATTATTGAAGAACCAAAAGCCTTATAAAGCAAAAAATTTATAGCAACCTTCTCCAAGATCAACATACTCCTTTAGTTTTAAATATAAAACCCTTATACATACTGTATAAAAATCTTATATTCAGGACCGAAGGAGTATTTTGAGATAGATAAGGTTTTATTTTTAATATATATGTATATATTTCCTACATATGTTTCGAAGTCGTGACTCGTGAGTGTCAGTTGATTCTAATTTTTTCTAAACAGGTGTATCATTATAATTATAACTTAATACTTCTCCGATCCTAAATACAAGATTCTTATATACTTTAAAGATTTTATATTTAGGACGAGAGCAGTAGCATTTAGATTACTCTTCCGGTTCTAAATATAAGACCCTTATAGTGTGTATAAGGGTCTTATATTTAGGACCGGAGGAGTATGATAATTAATTTTTTTATAAATTAATTAAGGCCACTTGAGAAGTACATAGTGTCATCACGCTATGACGACTTCAACAGCAAAAATGTACATACGAACAAAGTGTATAATGCAAAGTCTGAAATGATTTTATCTGATCTTCAGAAATTTGAATTGGTGAGGTGTGTAATTTAAAAATGAATATATGTTTTTAAACACTACTTTATAATTTATAATAATGATGGAAGGGAATAATTAAAAAGAAATGAGATTTAAGTGGAGTGAAGAGGACAGGTGGAGGAAGTTTCTATGAGACAATAATGGGGATGTTGGATACCCTTGTCAAAACGTAGCTTTTCGTTTTCGTTGCCACTAAATGTGCTCAATAATTTGGGGTCCAGTTCAGGATATACGTGTACTGTTTTAGAGAGATACGGCGAACGAATCGTTTTCTCCTGTATATGCCCCACTACTTCTCCAATCCTCATTTTGCAGTTACGAAACTATCCATGATATTTTTAAAGATTAAGGGTGTGTTTGGTTGGAGGGGAGGGGAGGGAAAATGAGCCCCTCCCCTCATTTGGTTAAAAATTTTAGAGGGGAGGGGAGCTAAAATTTTGGATCATTATGCTCTTATAGTTTTTTTAATATTCCACTTCTACCCATAAAATATATTATTATAATATTTATTCAAATAAAAAATATATTATCTTAAGTATAAAAAATAAAAAATATATACATTATTATAATTAAAAATATATTATAAAAATTATTTAAAAATAAAAAATTATTTAAATAAAAAATTATAATATTATAAAATTAATTTTTTTAATAAATATATTATTTATTAAATATATTTTAAAGCTGGAAAAAAAGATAGCCTAAAGAAAATAAAATTTCATTTTTCTTATAGCATATAAATTTGTTAATTTGATTATTTTAAATATATTATTATATTAATTAGAATAAAAAATTACTATACCAATTTTTTAATACATATATTAACATGATAAGACTGAATTTTTATTAAATTATATAATTTAAATTAAGATGTAAATTAATTTATATAATATATCAATAAAAAACATAAACTAATGTGTAAGGGTAAAATGGTAAATTGATTATTACTATCCCTCCCCTCCCCCTTTGAACCAAACAAGGAATCATTAAATACCCTCCCCTCTCCTCCTTTTTAATCAAACCAAACAAGGTGAGGATGAAACCTCCCCTTCCCCTCCCTCCCCTCAAACCAAACACACCCTAAGGTGTATTTATCATTTCAAAATATTTTTTCAGCTACATTTCATATCTCAAAACATTTTGTGATGTACTCAGTATCTCAAAATACTTTTTTTATTTTGGTCTTGGATGTACTAAAAAATATTTTTGAATACTAGACTCATCTAAAAAAAATATTTTGATGTATTGGTACACCAAAAAAGACTTCAAAGTGTTGAATACATCTAAAAAAATATTTTAAGGTATTGGATACACCATAAAATACTTTAGAGTAAGAAATTTTTTTGATATGCTAGATACACCTTAGCCCTATATTTATTATTTATTTTTTTTGGCCAAAACCCTATATTTAATTTTTCAAACTAAAGTTATTGCTCCAGGCTAAAAAAAAAAACTAAAATTATTGCAAAAACAGGGTAGAGAAATTATTGGAGTTATCTCTAACCGAGTTCTAAGAATTTTTCTATATAATCTTCTGTGACTAAAAATTATCTGAAATGGGATGGGTTAATTTAGATATTGATGGCTTGGTGGTTCAAAATGACCAAAATTACTTGTGATGGGGTTGATTCAAGTTACCAGTAACATCCTACTCCCAATATATTAAATCAACAAAATTTTTTACTTTTGTCTTTATTAAAGTTTTTTCTCACACACTCTACAAATCATTTTCATATTTTTCTATTTTTTAATAGAAATTAAATAAAAATAAAAATAAATATTAAATATGCTGCCATCTGTAATTACTTACGTTTAGAAACAAGACCTTTCTTTACAACTATATTTAGGACCAAAGTGACATTTACCACCAATACTCCTCACCTTTGCTGTTTTTTTTTAAATGGTATTATAATTTGAGAGAATTACAATCAATTTTCACAGAAGAAAATTAATTAATAAAAAGTCTTAATAACAATCTGAACAGTCTGTAATAACCAGAAAAATAATTAATAAAAAGTTTCAATATCAATTTCAACAGTCTGTAATAACAAATCATATAGTAAGAATAACAATTTGTAGAACTTGTTTTGTTTTTTTACGAGGTTTGATTGTAATTCTCTTTTATAATTTTAAAATGATTTTGTAAAAAAGTAAAGAAAAGAACAATGATTGATGCACTGATTTAATTTTTTTAACTCGCGATTCATATCCCAAATGTTTTTGATGACGCACCCTCTCCCTTCAATGACCAATCATTATCAGGACCGTTTTTCTTTCTCTGCCTCTTATTGCCCTCTTAATAGTGCTCCTAATTAATCATACTAATTGTTGGCCAAAAAATTTTTCTGTACATAAATGCCCCCAACCAAAGGCCCTGCAGATTATTCATTTTCATATCCCATTCGGACTTCTACCCTTCCCATAGTTTGAGTTTTTATTAAAAAAAGATTTTTATTCCCTTAAATCTTAATTGCATATGCAGAACGTAAAATCAAAACAGCAAGAAAGGATTGTCACTTGTCAGTAAACTGGGGAGTGTTTTTTTTTTTGGCCTTTTGGGGGAATAGGTTAGAAAGAAGGGAAATAGGTTAATATTTTTTTTTTCTTTTCTCGAATAATGAAGTGTAGAAAAAGAAGCGAATGAAAAGATCATGGCCGTCAAATCCAACTGAGGATGTTAATATGCTGAGGGTCATGATGAGGGAGACTTTTTGTTTTGTCATGAGGTAGAGTTAGAGTGGGAGACTTTTGGATAGCGATTTAAAAAATTGGCAAAAAAGTTAATCAGCAAATTTCTTCCTAAAGGGGCAGAAGGTATAAAAATGAGAATCATAAAAACACGCAAAAAAAAAAAACATTACAGATTTTGAATCATGTCTTCTTCCTAAATTAATTTGCTAATGCGATTCTTTCTCCAATTTTCTCAACAAATAAAACTCATGGTGGAAACTGGACAGGGAGAGGAGTAAGAGTAGGCTTCAGCAAATAAAAATAAATAAATATCCGTATTATTTTTGTATTTTACAATATATAGATAGATCGTCTTTGTTCTTTAATATGTTGTTGCGATATAAGAACTGTTACCAAAATTTAAATATCTTTTTTTTTTTTGGTACATCTACGAGGTTAAGAGATTTTGCTGAAAAGTTACTTTAGAGAAATTGGAACTCATTATAGACATATTCCATTCTTTACTGATCATAAGACCCAACTTTTGAATTATGATATCACCACTTATAAGACTCGTTATAAAGTATTGGGAATAATTAAAATATTTTCTAAAAGTGCCCCTTATAAATGTTGACATCTAATCGGAGTTTTAAAAAATAACATTGAATAGAGGACAGAACAAGGAAGAACATACAAATTTTCACCCATAAAGTAAATTTTAGTGCTATCCTCGTTCTAAATATAAGGCCTCTTTTATAGTGTAAATTATTAGAGAAGTAGTATTTTTCTTAATCTGTGTTTAGATAACTTAGATTATATTCATAGTACCAGTTAATTTTGGTTTGTCTATCACGTAATGAGTAATGATGCCGATTAACGTTAATCCATGCATGGAAGAAAAAATTAGGAGTATATAAAATAATAATAAAGCATAAAGAGTAGGTGATTAAAATTTAAGAGCTGGATCAATAGTCTTGTAAATCTATCAGCATGAAAAGGTCATACCTATAACTTACGTGTTATTAGTACTATTTTCCATTCTAAATATAAAAGTTAGCTGAGTATTAAATTTAATTATAAATATAATGTTTCAATTTATTTTATTTTTTAAACTTATAATATTTTTAAAAAAATATCCTCATAAGAATTTTTTATGAAGGTGTAATTCTAATATAGATGATTAAATATGTTAATTTAATAAAGTTAACATATTTTTTTTACAAATAAATTATTTAACTAAATTTTTTAAATTAAATATCTCACTTTTATATTAAAAACGGAGATATATGTTACTCTATTTTTTATTAAAAAAAAATTGGAGGAATTGGAAAGGATGGGGTTTGGGGGGAAGAGGGTGGAGTGGGGAAGGAGAGAGAGGGAGAGTGGGTTAAAACGTAATGATTACGCTTTTAATGGCGCGTCATAAATGCTGCCCCCTCCATAAATAACTGCGCAGCCTTGTAGCCGCCATTCCCACTTTCTCTTTCCTTCCACCTCTTCCACTACTTTCCCTTTTTCCTCTTTTATCCCTGCCCTTTTTCATTTATTAATATTTACTATTATTATCCCACTGCTTCATTCATCAAATTCTTAATTTAGTCCCAATATGAACACAAATTTCCAATCTGATCCCAGGGTTTGGGGGTTGTCGAGAGCTCACTCGCTCATCCATTGAGTTGGTCGGCGCATTTCTGATTCCTCCCGTATTTTCATTTTTCAACCACGTTCCTCTCATTGACAGCTACTCCTATTTATGTACCTTCGGGCTGATGGCTCCCGTATTTAATTCTGGCGGCACCAACAAGCTGCATATCTACTCCTCTCTGTGTGTGTGTATTTAAATTTTTTAATGAATATTGATCAGTTTCATACAAATTATTTTTCCTATTTTATGATTATTATTAAGTCATTTTAGTAATTATTTTTTTTCTTTAAGGTTTTGTTTCCAAACTGCTTAGTTATTATTAAGTCATTTTAGTAATTATATTTTTTCTTTAAGGTTTTGTTTCGATTCTCCTTAAATCTAAGGAACTACAAAAACCGGGGCTAAGTTTTGTACATAAAATAATCTCATTTTTAATTTCAACATCACATTTTTTTAGCTAAGACATCTAATGTTATCGCGCAAAGTAAAAGACAAAATCACATATACTTCTTGGTGTTAAAAGTTACTGTAACTAATTCAATCACGTCTTAAAAGAATTAAATAAATTACCTATTTATAAAAAAAAGTATGTTAATTACAAGGGAGCATTGATTTACCCCATGTATGTTTGGCATGAAGGAAATGGAGAGGAGGAAAGGACAGAAATTTTTTGACAATCTTAATTTCAAAAATTAAAGAAGTGAGGTTTTAAAATTTAATAAAAAAAGATCTAAAATAAAAAAATAATAAAAATTAATTAAACACTTTTAACCTTATTTTTTTAATTTTTTTTAAATCTATACCATTAAAATTTTTCTTTTCTTTTCCTCCTTTATTTTCCTCATGCCAAAAGACTCTTAGGACACGGAATGGCTCATTTCCTAACATTAAGTTATATACATGTGTATACACAAATATACGTGTGTGTTATAAAATACTATTATCCTGATTCTAAATATAAAACATTTATATAAGATAAAATAATACTATTTTTAGGATTTTGAAGTGTTAGCCGTTTGAATTGAAATTTTACGGTATCCATCTTTTTTGTTAAAAAAGTAAGCCGTTTGAATCCTCATGATATACATCGGATGTGTGATTAATTTGTTGTCTTTCAAAAGATTCAAGCAACACCTTTTGAATGACAAGGACATGAAACATCCATAAGAATATAAGATCTATATGATTAATCAAGGGGAGTGCCTGACAAACTATAAAAATGCTTTTGAAAAATTATTTTTTATAACCCAAGATAAATTTATCTACATATCTACTTTGTATATTATAGAATCACTTTTAAAATTATAGTTTGTTTTTTTTTATCTAAACACTTTTCAAGTCAAAATGTAAAAGATTTTCTCATATTAACAAGGAGCCTCTTCGTCACTGATCATAGCAGCCTCTGCATGACATGCAAAATAGGTTCTTATGATATAGATTGAAGGAAGTAATCAAGGAAGTGGGATGGATTAGGCCCCAGCTGGGGTGATAACAATGCCAAGCTCAGGCATTAGCATAAAAATTTTAATAAATGGGATTAATTCATTTCTTGGTAGTTGAATAACTTGTTATTGCCAACTCACAACTTGTTAATAAATAACTTGTTATCACCAGTACATTTCTTGTTATTTGCTATTTAATACTCCTCTTATTCTTAATATATGACCTAATTATTAAGTTAATTTTGATTCTAAATATAAGACTTATTTCTCATATTTATCAATTTTTCTAAATTACCCATATAGATACTCCATCAATCACAATCAAGTAAGTGAAGGATGAAGGATAATAAGAAAGATGATTATGGTGTTTTAGAAAAAATATGTCATATTTTTTATAATTAACTAACTTACCTAACTTTATTAATCTAATCAAATTAGTTAAATATGTCTTATATTAAAGATCGGAGGAGTACTTGTTATCGTCAGTTCACAACCTATTAATAAACTTTTTAAACTAAAAATATTTTAGTTATTTAACTATATTTACAAAATACTATAGTAGAGGGATTTTGAAGTGTTAGCTGCTTGAATTAGAATTTCACAATTCTCAATTTCTTCTTTTTTTTTTGTTATTTTCCCTACTTTTTTTCAGGAAAAAAATTATATTTATTTTTTAATATTACTAGTATTCTGGCTTATAAATTGATATATATATTTTACCTTTAATCTGATTTAGTTAGTCTTTTTTCTCTGTGCCCAACTTTGGATGTGTTCCTCTGTTTGAAAGAAAGAAAATTCTTCAAATCAAATACACTCTTCAAACCATCTCTCTTGATCAACACAAGCAATGAAAATCAAAGAGCTTACCACTAGTTATCATCAAGAAAGCAAAAATTATATTGATCGGCGTCCTAATTACTACGTGTAATGAGACTATTAAGAACGTCGCTGATCTTGTCCTCTGTTCATACGCGTGGTCTGGAAAATTAAAAAAGAGAGAAAAAAGAAAAGAAAAGAAAGACAAACTCGTATTCTCGTAAAGTATATCGTTCCCTGTCGCCGTCCTATATATTCAATGATCACTTCAAACTTCATTTCAACGGCAGCCGGTTCCTGATGCCCTCAGAAGTCTCACTGACTCCTACTTGCTCCCATCACTGCCTAGTCAGAGTTTTTAAGTTCGGCTTCAGCTAGCCGGCGTTGTGACACTTCCCGGGCCCCGGGAATTTTAATTTATGCATCTTGTGCTGCTTTGGTACGAGGAAGCAAGAGAAAAGCTGGGTAAAATTTTAATGAGTTTGATTATAAAAAAAATAAGATTAAAATTTTTAATTAAATTTTATTATTTTATTATTTTATATCTTTATTAAAATTTTAAAATTTTATTTCTCCAACTCTTTCAACTGAGCTCATTAAAATGTTTTTTTTTTCCCTTCCCATCCATTTTATTTCCTTCGTACCAAACACAAAGTTAGTCATAAATATTAAATAAATATAAACAAGGTAAATTTTATCATTTCTCATGGCATTCCCTCCCGTACTTTGTATGATTTCTAGTTAACAAATTTGTGTACATTAAAGAAATCAATTAATTTTATTATTTATAATAATATGTTTGGTTTTCTAAAAATATTATTCCAACTATACACACTATAATTATCCTTTAATCAAAACCCTCTTATTATATGTAATTAATAAAAATATTTTGAAAAAAATTATAACTATAAAATAAATAAAAATATCAAGATCTTATATTTTAAGAGCAAGTCAACTTTTTATGTAAACCCTCTTGTTCAACACATGTGTGTGTGTGTAGACATACGCACTCTTGCATGTTCGCTTTTTAGCTCTCCAATTTCGAAATCATCATCTCCTCTGTGAACTGTGTTTATAAATTCTATAATCTTTGGCAAAAAAATAAGAAAGAAAATCAGTTATATAATCTATTTTACTTTTACCTAATATTGTTTATGTCGTTATCCCCATTTTCTTCTACATGAATCCATGATGCGCATCGGCCTATACTAGGATTAAATACTTGACACATCAGCTCAACCTAACACTTGTAGAGTTGATAATTACGGGGACTTATTATAAAATTTTAGAAAATTATGATTAATATCTTAACCGAAAACACTAAGGACCAAATCGAAAACTCAGGAACATCATGGGATTAAGTTATTGATTTCGCCTTATCATTTTGTGGACGATAAAGTTAGAAACACCCCCAACTAATCACTAATCAAATTATTTTTAAGAAAACAACATATAAATAACAGGAAAGGAAAATGATGGGTTCGCGCGCCGCGAGGGGAAGAGAGAGGGAGAGAGAGATAAAGACATTAAAATGTTCCTATTCCATCTATTTTCTCCCATCATCTCAGAGTCCCACTCTTTCCCATTGATCGAAGTTGATGCTTGTGACTGATTCGGCTGTTTCTGCTTTGGGCATCAACAGGTGGCTGAGATAGGCGAAGAGATTGTGGGAATGATCAGGGGTGGCATCCAAACCGTACATGCGGAAAGAAGCTCTCCAGAAATGGAAAACAACACTCACTTCACTGAACCCCTTCCTGTATACACCAAACTCGCCTATATCTTAGGTCTTCGCGTCTCTCCCTCGTACCGGTACAGTTACTCAATTCTCTCCACTGATCAGTCATCAAATCAACAGTTGAGATTGTACTGAAAGATTAACTGTACATTAGTACCTAATTGATGGTGGCGGTGACGGAATTAACGGGGAATTTATGTGTACAGGAGAATGGGAATAGGGCTGAAGCTGGTGAGTACAATGGAGGAATGGTTCAGAATCAATGGAGCTGAATACTCGTACAGGCAACAGAAAAGGAAAATTGGCGTCCGTTATGCTCTTCACCGACAAATGCGGATACTCCAAGTTCCGTACACCGTCGATTCTCGTCAACCCTGTTTTCGCTCATCGGATAAATCTTTCTCAGAGAATCACTATAATCCCGCTCGATCCCTCCGACGCCGAGAACCTCTATCGCCGCCGCTTCGCCACCACCGAGTTCTTCCCGCGCGACATTCGCTCCATCCTCAACAACAAACTCAGCCTTGGTACCTTCCTCGCCGTTCCTCGCGGGTCATATAGTCGCGACACGTGGCGCGGGTCGGACTTATTCCTCTCGGACCCACCCGAATCATGGGCGGTTATCAGCGTCTGGAACTGCAAGGACGTGTTCACGCTCGAGGTCCGAGGCGCGTCGCGCGTGAAGCGTACTCTGGCTAAAACGACGAGGGTTGTGGACCGGATGTTGCCGTTCCTGCAGCTGCCGTCGATTCCGAATTTTTTCAGGCCGTTTGGGTTCCACTATGTATGGATGGGGCGGGGAAGGGCCTGAGGCGGCGAAGATGGTGAAGGCGTTGTGCGGCCACGCGCACAACCTGGCGAAGAAGGAGCGTGGGTGTGGGGCGGTGGTGACGGAGGTTTCGAGCCGCGAACCGTTGAAGTTAGGGATACCACACTGGAAGATGCTATCATGCGCCGAGGATTTATGGTGCATCAAAGAGGCGGGGAAGACTATAGTGACGGCTCTGTCGGTGACGGGACAAAATCTCCACCTGGCTTGGCCATTTTTGTTGACCCCAGGGAATTCTAATTCCCATTCAATTCCATTCTCCCCTCAAAAGACGGGGGAAACGCGAGCTACAAAGTGTAATTAAGCGCATGTCGTTTTGCTTTTTATGGGGGAGGCTGGCTGGCTGTGTTCACCCGTTACTTTTCCGCGAGATATCTCTGGGCAAAAGACTTCGATGGTGGAAGAGAAAAGCAGAGAGAATGAGGAGGGAGATTTTGATTTTTGTGTTTTTGTAAAGGAAAAGAAGAATATCCTCGAGGCTGTGTAATTTGGGAATTAGTTTTTCTTGTAAATGGACGTGGCTACTTTCTTTTTAGATCCCCCTTGAAGCCAAACGCAACCTTTAGCCCTCTGGTGTCCTGTATTTGCCTATATCATCCTCTGGAACTTCCCTCGTTATTCAAATCTGGTCATATGGAATTGTCCTAATCTGTATAAGGGGGAGTTGGACCTGAGAGCGAGAGAGATTTTCAAGTGTGAATCAGAATATCCAAGTGGGTATAACAAGAACTGTGCATATTTGATAATATGAACGCGTGTGGGTGCAGGTGGGGGACCTCTAGGGCCTTATCCTACTCTGCTTTGTTCGATAGGGTTCCTCGTATCTTGCTTGTTGAAGGCAGTGGGAATCAAACGACATGGTGGCCACTGGCCTTTATTATTTAAGTCGAAGTGTTCATCACTTGTTAAAAGGGCATGTCTTTGCTAATTTTCTACTACTATATTTCGAGAACCCGCACCAGAGATTCATGGTGGGACATTCTCTCTCTCTCTCTCTCTCTCTCCCCCTCTCTCCTCTCCCCTCCTCTCGCTCTATTTTGGAGTGATTCTTCTGTTTCTGAGTAAGGAGAAAATCACTGGGGTGTGTGGTTAGCTTGGCCTGCGTTGACCTGCTGAAGGACTTATTAAGAACTTTAAATATGAGAATGCACGTTTCGGAATAAAGACGTAAAGAAAAGTAAGAAACAGCCAACGCATGCATATATTATAATGTAAAACCAGCTCTATATGGTGGGACCTTTCCTGCTGATAAGAGTTTTGTCGAGTAGGAGCGATTTGGTTTTTAATTTGTATATATTAACTACTGCAACAATTTCACTGGGTCACAAACACGAATAAGGCCTTTCTGGGCAGCAGTCAAAATTATTGGAAGTTTCACGCTCATCTTAAGTCGCCAATTTAATAAAAATGAAATTATCAAGTGGTAGGTTCAATTCAAAGGTTCCTACCTGCCTCTCAAAAGTTAATGGGAGAATTACAATTAGGTTCCATTCAAGGGAATTAAATGTAAAAGGTCCCTTGAAATCATGAAATTATTCTGAAGTCCCAAGAACCTTTTTGCAATATTTATTTGTGTTACTTATCAAATTACCCTTCTTTTTTTTTTAAGTTGCATTGACAATTGAAAGAGCAGTGGTGACAACTCAGGTGCACGGATGACAACTATCGCGGCTTTGACAACTTATGATGTGATAGCATATCCCTTGAGTGGGATCTAATTGCCATTTTCCCAAAGTTAATTAATACTCACCAGCTTGCACTCCCATTGCACTTGGAATTCCCTGGAAGAAAAAAAGAAAGAAAGAAAGAATATAATATATAATACTAATTTATAATTGAATAATGATGTAATAATATGATTATGGGAGGGAATAAGATTCCAATTGTTCTTTTTTTTGTGGCCAGGAAAAGAGTGAAGAGGAAGACGGATTGAATGGATGTAATGGGCTGAAGTTGTTAGAAAAATGACATTAACAAGATATGATTCGATTGTTGTAAGGGAAATAATAAAACTAAATTTGAAAAAAAAAAAAAACCTAGATATGGCGGAAGGAGTCAATTATAAGTGAGTTAGTGTTAGGCGAGGCTGCGGTTAAGCCTCGTTGTGATTAGTAGTAATTGACATATTTATCACTTTGCAGCCTTCTTCCAAAGTTGAGGTTATAGTCATTGGAACAGGAGAATGCTAGTGAAAGCCACAGATAGTGATCGCCACACAAACTTTACAATAATCTTATGAAATATTATTACAAGCTTGTTGATAAACACCAAGAAATATTACCTATTTGAAATTTATTTTAATTTTTTGCGCTTTGTACTCTAATGGAGATTAATTTCTGTTATTGATAGATGTCACTTCTAGTCCCACCAATATATTAAGGAATTTTATCCAAAATCTTCGTTCAATTATTATTAGTCACATAATTTGGTCGTTTGTACATTTATTGTTTGATCTCTTATGGATGGAGGATAGACGTACAGTTTAAGAATAAGTGGCAATATATTTTAAATGATCCTATCATCATTACCATTATCCATTGTGTTTTTACCTTTCCTCCCATTTGGTTTCATTTGAATTTGGAGAATAATTCTATTTTATTACACATAACAAAACTTGTGCGGTATTTATTACTTTTCCTTCCCTCCAACTCTTGTCATAAGAACTTCTTATTTATAGTAATATAATATGTTTTGTTTGAAGTACCAAACTTTTTATCCTATATCCAAATATGAAACCTTCTAACTAACCACCCAAGCTCTTCTAACTAATAACTTCTATTGAGGATCATTTGATATTTTATAGGAGTAACTAACTTCACTGATTTATGTAAAGTCAGTGGTATGTCTTTTGTTGCCAACATATTTTTTTTGGCTGTTAACATTATTCAATTTTACGGATCAAACAGTTCCTAACTAGTAGAATGAACATGATTACGAGAAGCAAGCCTATTTTGTTGGTTTGATCATGGGGACAATGATGACAAATGGCATCTTCGTATTGCGTCTTGGAATTTGATTGCCATGTTTTTCAAATCAGGAGCTAATTAACGAGTGAGATTATCTTTAAGCAATATCTCTTTGAGGGGAAAAAAAAAATCTCTCTCTCTCTCTCTCTCTCTCTTCCCATCTATAAAGTGGGATTAGACGTGTGTCCATCGTTGTCGGGAAGTTTAGGTGACAAAATCCCTAATAAACATTATCCTTTCATAAGGTCCACCAGATTTGAATGGTCTTATCTAAAAAATCATGTTGTCTCTTATGCAAACACTGTGTAATGAAAAGCAATTAGAAGTAACCCTACATTGACTAACTTGTTTGGTTGTCCTAATCAATAGTTAAGTCAAGTTCAGTTGAATTATTTCATACTTATTATTCTAACATTATGTGGGAATCACGATCCACAAGTGGGCAGAGGCCTGGCTTGAGCCACGTAAAAGTACAAAGAAATATGGTTCAAAGCCTATAACCCTTTTGAAACCCGGGTCGTTTGGTGGACTCATAGAACAGAGCACACATATAGACCCAAAAATCCCAATTGGATAACCTCCTAATAGGAGAAAACAAGTATGATCTTCAATACCAAAAACAAAAAAAAGTATGATCTTCATAACGAGATCCATGTGATATATCCATTTGAGTCTTAGTGCTTTGTATTATGAAGATTTTGCCATGTAGGGATATATAATGTACTGCACTTGTTCGTATTGTTAGGTTCTACTGTGCTAATAATAGTAGCTGATTTTGATTATTCAAACATATGAATTCTGGGATATAAAACGTGGAGGCTTCTCGGAGATACTATAAGATTCTTATAAATTTAGATGCATACTTCTGGAATCATTTCCTATTTCAGAACAGCAAAATTTTAGAGCCCATTCCTAATCTGACAAGATCAGCAATGGCTTATGAGCAAATGATACAGCAACAATCAACCCAGAAAATAACTTTCTTGGAGCCAATATATTTGCTCTGGCTTTCCAGGAAGATGTCAGCAAGCTCATAACTTTTGGTCCTAAAGCTTCAAAACATGTTCTAAGATGCTGATTGTCTTCCACTTGTAGATGGGGTGGATTTTGTTTCCTCCATGACTGTAGAAGTAGGGCTCTCCGAAGTATCAGAGCTAGTAATCTCACCATTTCTTTCCCTGCTAGACCAAATCTTAGAGATTATCTTCTTTGACATGAGTAATCCTTTCATTTTACTAGCTGCTAGTTTATCAGCATTGCCTTTTCCACCACCATCATTGCTGCTGCTTCGATCACTACCTTCTGATAATTTGAGTGTAGCAAGTTGGCCTTTAAGAGCATCCCACTCTTCTGTATTGGTTGTGGTAGATCTAGAGCTGCCATGAGACCCATCAGGAAGCAAGTTCCTCGTACATTCGAGAGAATCATGTGTTGTGGTCCCTCCAGAAGATTTTGTGGCTCTAAGCTGCTCAAAGAAGAGAACTTGCACGACTGCTCTTAAGGGAAGCCTCTCATTCTGCACCGCATGCATGCATGCTTCTGCTGACAACTTCTTGCAATCCATTAAACGACATATTCTTTTCCTATCACTCTTGCTGATTTTGGGATGTTCCTGCATTACGTAACACAATCAGCCTCAGAAACTTGAACAATCATCTTGCTAATTAAATGGATCTAAGTGTTGCAGATGCTAAAAATGAAAAAGATAAAGCTGGTTCAGCCATGTTCTTTGGTATTAGCCTCATAAAACTCCTTACAGTAAGATCATATGACTGTAAGTGATAACAAGCATAAGGAAAAACTCACCTTTAAGTACATGTCAATAGCTCTATAAAGGCCATCATGAGATGGTCTGGGAAAGGTTGATACTAATTCAGCAATACTGATGAATTTTGGGAGAGGGAAGTTGGGATCACGTGCAACCTCAGCAAGGTAACAATCTATCAGCTTTGCTACCTTAAGCTTAGAAGTATCTGATACATTCCTTGGGCTTCTAATTTCTTGCAATTCATCTTCCATAAGAGCATCAGTCTTCTGATAATTCAGCTCAAAGGCAACGAACTCTTCAACTAGTCTTTGCACAGTGTCAGCATCAAACATCGCTGTCTCCCCAACTGGTGCTGGAATCAAAAGATCAGACACTGCAGCCTCCTCAAGATTCTGCCCTATTCTTCTCATCAGTTCAGATATCTCCAACTCTTCATATTCCAAAACAATCGCTGCTTTTAATAACTTGAGCAAGAAACTGCAAGAGACATTGTCCATCTCAACAGGAAGTAGTCGGATGATAGTATCCAACAGCAATCTATACTTGATGTTATCACTTTTCTGAATCACACCCTTGTCGAAACCCGGTAACCTTCTTAAGGCATAAGCATTTAAAGCCTCACCAATTACAGAACCAGGAACATTGCCTTTGGCTATGATTGTTGTCATGACACGCTTATAAAGTTCTAGTTGAAGGTCACAAAGGTCCTCCACCCACCAGTCCATTGGAACTGTCTGGTGTTTCCTCACACCGTTCCAGTGAGATTCATTCCCATTTTCAGAGGAAAGCTTTTTCCTGTTATAGGTATATGGCCAATCCACCTTAGATGTATTGAAGCCTTGGAAGCTATAGAGTTGAGGCAATGACTAACGATTTTAAGTCCTCAGACCATGGAAGAAGATATCGGGTAGTTTGAAGAGCTATGATTGAGTCTTTCCAACTCTTGAAAATGCTATAGTTAAGGAAGACTTCAATCTTGTAAATAAGGTTGCCTTCTCAGCAGTTTCATACATCTCATCTCAAGATACTCTGCTGCACATCGAGTTGCAACAACGTTGTAAGCATTGAGAGTCACTGTCATGCCATAACAGAACTTGGCACATGCTTCAAAAGCAGCAGGTCCTCCAGGGATGTCATTAATCTGAATCTCATCACTAGTGTCCTCATTTGTGTTCGCAGCCAATTTCTGCAAGCGGGGACACTTGGACAGAAGTGGAAACTGTAGGCATCAAGAAGAAACAAGACCAAGATCAGCATCCCAAAGAATAATATGAATCAGATAAAATCTCAGCTAAGTCTCATTCATTTACTTTCATGACATTTGAAATTTATTGTATTCTCTTGCCATGAATAGTCTCCTCCATCCCTTCTTTCTGGTATAAAACTGAATAACTATCGCATACGCAGGACTAATAAACTCCAGCCGTGCATCACACGTGAGAGAATTGTGTTTCAACCAATTAAGTTGGATCTTTGACCATGTTGGATTACTTAAAAGAATTATTTGACCCCTTATTCCTTATTTACACTAATTGATCAATACTAACTGCAGGGCGTGTAAAGATGATATAATCACTAGATTCTTACCTTGTGGAGAAAAAATTTCACGTCTCCAACATTGATGACTATGTCCGTTGCCAAATCAGTCGCCACAAATCTGGACAAATATATGCTAGCTCAAGTTAGTCCCAAATAAAGCAATCAAATCAGAAAGGGGAAAAGAGAGAGAAAAGGGCCTAAAAGAAAATTTACAGAGCTGCTTGACAAGACATGTAGATTTTATTATAATTCTGATTTTCCAGCATCCACATATCACAGCCAAACAAATATTGTCCATAAGAACGTTCAGATGACATAAAACGTAAGTCGCGGTGAAGAGTTTTTTTCACTCAACAAGGTTTTATGCCTCTCACAAGGCCTATAAGACTTGGATAGAAGAGTGACCAAGTAACAAGATCAATTCACATGTATTAGAAGATATGCTAACTGAAGTGAGGGAAAAGGACAATAAGAGAACAGTGTTTAACATGAAGGTATAAATGGGCAAAAACAAAGTTAATGAAGACAAAAATCATGAAGTTTGCAGTGGTATGGTATGGAAGAGGAATATTAAAATTGATCTTTCACAAGCAAAGCTCAAAAAGAAAACGGGGCACTTTGGGGAAAATAACAAGCATAAGCTCTATAAAACTCAAAATATAATCTGATGATACCTGACTTTATCGCCATCAGATTGAAAACAGTCAGGCTTAGATCCAAGTTTCATGAACTTCATCCTGGCCAGATAAACAAACTATATCCCTCCCTTCCTTTTCTACTATTGATCCAATTCCTAAATGCTAATCCTTCACTCAAAATTCAGGGAAGGTAAGATGAACCATATCTTTCCTAGTAAGACCGAATCTTTTTCCCACAAAACGAGGCCAGAAAGAGAAGCAAGAAGTAGTGGTTTTTCGTGCATATCAGAAATTGTTTTCAATAGAATGAAAAGAGATTGTTCATTGAATCGTAACACAGCCCAAGGACCACGGCGAAGAGGTTCAAGAAAGGAGACATTGGTCACAGGACTATCTCGAACATAATGTAAATTTCTCAAAACCAGAGACACCCCCACTTGCTCAATTCTGAGTACTGACCCCAACCGACCCACCCACTCTTATATTATTTTATCTTCGATATTCCCAAGCAAAGCAATACACTTTCTGGCTCAGAACTCAAATTCCATGCTCAACATTCCTTTACTATACGCTTTTTGAGCACTCTAATCTGTTCTTCCTTTGAACCCAACTAAGCACCTGCGTCACAAGACAGCATATTTTAGAAAATCACGCAAGCAGTAGACAAACGGCATAAATTTTGGTTGGAGTCTTTGACGACCAAACTTTACTATTCTGCTGTATAGGAATAAGGTTCTTCACGTCTCTTGAAGAACATGTGTGGGAAATAACAGTTTCTCAAAGTTAAATCAGACAGGTAAAGATGCATACCAAGCTAATTAGATGCTGAGAAACAACGAGCACAGGAATTTAAAGCAAAACCATTCGGGAACTGAAATGGTGAAGCAGAAGGAAGAGAGATGGAAAGTGAGGATTGAAGCATACCTAAGCAGAAGGAGAATATTCGGGGAGGGAATATTTGAGAAACCAAAGTAGATTGGAGGACAAACAGAGAGATACAACAAGATAAGGGGACAGGACTGAGGCTAAAGAGATATGAAATCTGAAAGTATGTCTGGAATTGCCAAAGTAGAAACAACCAAACAAGAGTGGTCGCGACAAAAACACAAAGCTGAAAGCTCTTTACTGTGCATGTGATTTTGTGTGTGTGTCACAGAAACCAGCCGAGCGTATATAAAAGAGATACAAGAGCCTTAATGAAAAAGCCAATCAACATCAGAATTTCTCCACAGAAGTATAATCTGACTCGCTATATACTTACTGGGTTGGCTTCCTTGTTATAAGCTACAGAACAAAAGCATTCACAAGTTAAACACTCACTAGCTGTATTCACATATCAAAAGCCTTTTTCTCGCAAAAAGAAAAGTGAGTTGCAGGTGGGTACGACCAAGAAAAGTAAAGCAGCCTAATCAAGATGCATTGAAAAGGAATAGTAAACATCCATATATATATATATATATATATATATATGAAATGAAAATCTTTACATAATCTCATGCACATCAATCTATGAGCAATCTAACAGGGAGTGGACCCACCAGAGCCTGACTCTCTTCCATACACAATGCATGCAATGCACATTATAAAACTTATTTAAATTATATTGATGTTAATTAATTAATTTACATGTAGTGTTGCGCGCGCGCGCGCGTGGGTTAATAAGAGGGGGTAAGATACATAGAGAAAACAATGAGGTAGCTAGTGTTATTTCTTTTCCTATCCTTAATCCCTACATTCCACATGCAATGCTCCAATCTGCTTCTTGCAGAGTCAATACTCTGCAAATATGGCATTTATCGTTTTGTTTTATGATATTCTCTTTCCTATGTGTCACCACCTCACACACACATTATATAATATTCTTCCATTTGTTTTGCAATTTTCTTGGCTCAAGAATCTTTTTCCCAGAAAATCAGAATCGCGTAAATATTAGTTATTTAACTTTCTATATGATGCTCGCCTGACACGGATGGTGATATCTAATTAATACAAATTATAAAAATGTAACAGCTTGGTCTCTTTATGCATTGAAAAATTATATATTAATCAAAAGTCTGTGGATCATCATCAATATATGTTCAACCATATCGCATATAGTAATAAATAACTAAAATATTACTTACTATGTGTGAAAAATCAAAACTCAAAAAGTATTTCCGCATCAATGTGACAAAAATACTTGACTTTTAGACCGTAAATTGTATTAAAAAAAAATGTGTAGTATTTGATAGAGAAGATAATAAAACAGGTTGAAAAATGTCAAAATCTTCTAGAAGGGAGTGTAGACACAATGTGCATAAATTCAAGAATGTGTACTCTAAAGTAGAACGACAAGGAATTGATGGTTAATTGAAAGATGGGGCATCCTGGATGACTTCACTTGCATTGCTGGTATTTATGTTGGGAATTTTGACCAATTAGTCGATTTCAATATTAAGATATTTCTTAATTTCCGATTTCAAAGTCTCAACTTTCAGTATAATTACAATTATAGAGTCACATAAGACGCAGCAGAATAAAAAAAATAAAGATATATATATTTTAGTTTTTTTTCCTTACACAGAATATAATTTAGGGATAATTAATCCACAGCTCCTTATAATTTCAACTAATTTTGAATTAGGTCCTTATAGTTTTTTTCTTTTTATCAGGTCTTTATACTTTCACTTGTTTAATTAGGTCCTTGTATTTATTTTCTTTTTATCAAGTCCTTATAAGTTCACCTTATTTTAATTAAGTCTCTGAATTTTATTCTTTATTTTATAAATTCTAATAGTACTATTATATAAACATAAAATAGTATATATTATTTAATATTAGTTTATAAACAATAATATTCTAAAGATATTGAATTATTATAATGATTTTAATTTTTTCAGCAAAAAAATAATGTCTAAAAAAATTTCCTGAATAATTAACTTTTTATTACATAATTATTAATTTAATTTTAATTATTAATATATATTTCAGTATTACTCTATTTAATAAGCTTATATTTAATTAATAAATAAAAATTAAAACTACATGGACCTGATTAAAAATTTAGTAAAATTATAAGGACTTAATTAAAAGAAAAATAAATATAAGACCTAATTAAAAAAAGATAAAAGTATAAGGACCTGATAAAAAGAAAAAAATTATAGGGACCTAATTCAAAATTCATTGAAAATATAAGGACTTGCGGATTAATTAACCCTATAATGTAATTAAACTTTTGTTGTGTAAAATCTCCCTTAATTAATTTTATAGCTAAAGGTTACCTCTTATAATAATCAGAGAGTCGATAGAGAAAGTAAAAAGATTGAGGTATTTAATATATTTTATTGTTGTTACTTGTTTCTTCCTTTTTACTCTTCAATAAATTCTCCCTTGGCTTCCCTTTCACTAAAAGGAATTTATGCTACATATTTATCCCATCGAGTACTTTTGAATTTTGGAACAGTGCTATATCAACAGCGATTACGCAGCAACTTTTTCATTTTCATTAAAGAAACTTAAAAGCAGAGCTCATTGAAGGTATACATTTATTATAACCGGAAATTAAAAGGACCGGAGAATACAGAAAAAGGGAAGGAAAAACAAAAGACACTGCACGCAGGAATATATCATATATTATATACGATGGACGGATAGGCACATGCATGGGCATGGATTTATGTGTTCATGTCTGGTCATATGCTTCGATCGGGAGCCTAGTTGCATCAAATCATGAGACCACTGCTCTTTCTCTTAATCAAAACTTGTAACTCGCTGCAATTTCTATGCATATCGCAAAAAATAATTACTACTATAAATGTCAATAAGTTAAAATGCAAGTACTTGTATATGTTTTTTTGTTCCTGTTTTAAGTGTAAAGGATAAGCTGAAAAAAAAAACTTGGAAATAGGTAGGATTGAACATGCAAGCATGTAAAATAATGCACCTAACTAACCTTAGTATATAACATGCGTTAACCTTTATATCAAAAATGAGGAAATAGTAATAAGCCTTGTAATATACATGATGTGCAAAAAAAACAAATGTACAAATTGAAAGATAGAGGGAATCCAGGACAAGCACATGGAGGGAAGAAAAGTATAAACGAGGTAGGAAAAAGGCCTGCCTGAAATATTGAATTTGATGTAAATGGTATGAAAAAGTAATTAAATTTGAAGTGAAAAGTGAGTTGGTTGAATGATTTGTTGGTTTTGACCAAGAATAATGTTACTATTTATTGTCGTATATGAGACTGTCAAATGAGAGGTTAATTAGGGCACATATCGCTAAAGTAGCAGGTTGATATGATGGTGAACAGAACAATGGCTTTCATTCAAAGGGGCTTGGCTTGCTTGGATGCACTTTACTGCCATCACTTCACCGTTGGGTCCAAATCGAATAATGGGACTGAACGTGCCCTCAAAATAAGGCTTTTCTTCGTAAAGAAAGGAAGGCCCTTCAACTTCATCTTCTCCTCAAAATCCCATCACGCCGTTGATCTATTTTCTTCTTGGCAATCACAATAAAGCCATTTTTCAAAACTCTCCTGGCTGTTTTTATTCATTGTCATTTCTAATTTATCAGATTTTCCTGCAACGCCCAATGTGGGGGGGGGGGGGAAAGCCCCTCATTGACACTAAACAGGAAAAAAACCAGAATCATTAGGCGGACAGAACATGAAGGTGAAAAGTGGATAAAACAGGGAATGGATCTCCATTTGGAACGATCCACTGGGAGAGAAGATAAGCGTGGAGTCGAGTGAAGCATCAAACATTTGATGTTTTGAATATATTTGTGAATGACTTTTGTACTTTTCTGAGCACACTCTACTCTAGTTTATCACTTTCGAAGCTTTCTGTGCTGTGCCTGCAGCCCCGTGGTACCTCCCATCTCAGGAGACGGCATATTCCACCTTCTTTATTTCCTCATTCGTTTTCCTATGTTACTTTCTCTTCTTTCTTCTGCACCCCCTTCCTTTGCCCCGGCAAGCAGTGATTCTGATGCTTTGGGTTTCGCAAGCCTCACTGCTATCTAGTTTTATAAAAATTTGTAGATCAGCGATCAACAAATCAGAGTGGCGCAGCGGAAGCGTGGTGGGCCCATAACCCACAGGTCCCAGGATCGAAACCTGGCTCTGATAAGAGTGGCTTCCGAGATTTTATTTTTTGCACCGTTCGATTTCACGCCTCATCCAACGGCGGATGCGTTGACACGTCACCACCGCCTCTTATCCCTCTTTACACGGTATTGGGCTGATGCGTCACTCCTAAGTACGCATTGGGCTCCTCGATATAAATATAAACGGCTGCCCTTCCTCCAAAAAAACAAAAAGAAATAGGCCTTTTTAGTCTTAAAAGAAAGGGGATTTTTATTCAAAAAAAAAAAATCCTAAAGTTCATAGTGTGAATCTATGTTACATGCATCTTGAGTCTATTTTCATGTTCATAAGTATTTAGAAATAGGCTCATTAAACTGGGATTTTTATTTTTTTTAAAAGTAAAACTCATTCATACAACGGTTATTCATGTAAAATTACAATATACATGATTAAAAATATATTTAACATATAAATAAATTTGAAAATAAAATTCTAATGCTTACAATTAATTAATAATTACTAATAGAATAATAACAATCTAATTTTATGTAGTCTATGATATGTGGACATCAATGTTAATTAATTACTTAATTATTAGGTATACATATTTAGTTACCCGACCTTACATGAGATGAAATTAACAGATAACAACTTAACAAGCATTGGCTGACATCAAAGTGACAAAAATTCTCAACTTTTGAAACTTAAATTGATTAATATATGCAGATTTGGTAGAGAATTTTATTTTAATTTTTAAAAAAGGTGACAAATATAAGGTCATAATCTTCTGGAAAAGAATGTAGAAACAAAACGCATAAATTCAAAAAACGTGCACTCTGAAGTAGAAGGACATGGATGGTTAATTGTGTTTGGGATCTTGACCGCTTACCTTCATTTGAATAGTAATTAAGACATTTCTTAAATTTATCACTTTAAAGACACCTAACCTCATTCTACTAAGTCTTCTTAGGATAAATTATCGCAGTCACTTATACATTTAAAAAATATTTTAATTAGTTTCATTATATATTAAAAATATCTCGGTATCATATAAATTGATTATAAAGCTACCTATGAAATTCCATGTAAATCTTGGTACGTGTTTTATACGATTTGTTTTGGGGAGAATGATAGGAAAAAAAGCTGAAAATTACAAATCTTAAATCAAGCTTGGTAACACAACTTTATTTAATATTAACAAGTCTGAATTTGTAAATAACAACAATTTTTGTTAACATTTCTTATTTGGCATTTCAAAATTCCAGCTTGTTTTGTCATTTTCCCTGTTTTTTTCAAAATGGATTTTTAAACATAAATAAAAATTCAATAACATGAGTGGAACTGTCAAAGTGCCAAGGGCTCTTGCTTGAAGGTTACAAAGCCTGGGTTTTGTGCCATTATCAATCAATATTATTATTATTTTCCTTCCCAAATCATAATTATCTTTAAAGTTCAAACACATCGAAGTCACAACTTACCACTGCATTTTACTATACTTGTTTTAAGACGTTATTATCAAAATAATTAGAATTTTGATATCAAGTGTTGCAAAATTTGATAGTAATAATGTATCTTTTAAAAAAAGCATATCTTAATGCTTGGATGTAATCTGGGCAAAAGTTACGTGTTATATATGACGTGTAAATGTAATGATTATATGTGACATGACCAAGGTCATCGGGTTTTGAATATTCACAATTGAGGTTAAAAACAAAGTGAATGGGGAGGTTAAATCCTTACCATCATTTCGTGATTCTTTGACCAAAGTATAGATATATTATGAGACATGTCCTTTGGAGTTTAGGGCACATATTCTCACAAGACGTTAATTTGATATGTTGGTTCATTGTCACCGAACCATAGCTTTCATGAAATGCCACCGTTTTGTCTAAATCCAATACGGCCCAACTCATGCCCAAAATTAGGCTTTTCTTCCTACCTTATTTCTTAAAGGGAAAAAGGTTCAATTAAAAAACAAAAAAAAACTAAATAGAGGTCACGTCTAACAGAAGAAATTAGTCTCTCATAATGTGACGAACCAAGATGTAAATTTTTGCTGAGAGAGGGCTCATATTTAGTACCCGGTAATACCTAGAATTGCCTCTAATAAGAGAATATATATTTAAGAAAAAAATAAAAAAAGAATTATTAAAAGACTCCAATAATTCAACTTTATCGTCTTCCTCGTGGAAGTGTTCACAAATTGATAATTGACATTCAATTCTTGCATCACCTGGTCCAAAATATTGGACCAAATTCTAAATAACGGATGATATATATTATATATATATTGAGATATAAAAAATATACTCCATTAGTAGTAGATGTTAATCTCTCTTAGAGCACTAAGAATCAACATAATATAATTTTTTTTTTTTAACAGAACCATTTCAAAAGGAATAAAATTATGATAGCTATAGTCTGCCATGCCGCCGCAGAATTTATTCATAACTTTCAATTTCCACTGACTTGATGGCAGAAATGGGCACTGCCGTAATGAGTTTGGTAGTTCTTAGACGCCCATGTTCCCTGAATTACACATTCTAAAGGAAGGGTTGGTGAGGAGGGTCTACTCTGAGGAAAAAAAGGGTACAAGAATCTTAAATTAATGTTTGTATGAAATTCAAGATTGTCTGCTTCTGCCATTTTTCAAAGGGGAAAACACTTCTTTTTACTCTCTCCCTCCTTTACTTTCCTATTGGCAATCTATGTTTAATAATTTGTGAGCATTTGACCTGTGATCCCCCCTTGGGTTTGAGTCACTTAACATATAATCATCTAATTAATTCAGGTTGAAGGTGGAGCAAGAGCAAGATGGGCAATATATATTTACAAAATTACCAATGGATCATTTATTTTCAGATAAGATGAGATGGCTGCAAAAGGAAATTTCGTAGAGTGAAAGGACATAATGAAATAAGAGAAAAGAACAGATAAGGAGAACTAAAAATTTTGGTGCCAACACGTTTCATTGGTATCTTTAATGTAATCCAAAAGAAATGACCCCATTAAGAAATAACAGGGAAAGCAATGAGGTGGGGGTGGGGTTGCCAAATCCAAAAGGAGAATGAAAGATTGAGAGAGAAGAGAAGCGATGGAGTTAAGTAAAGCATCAAACACCCTTTAGACTTGTTTATTACTTCCGATGCTTTCTTGTTTAATAACTTCAATTCGATGTGTCTCTGAAATCCCATTGTCCCTCTCCAACTAAAGGCTCCCGTATATTCCCCTCTCTCTTTATCTCTTTTTGCCGCACACACTCTCCCTTTTAGGTCAGCAAAGCATGGGTTATAGATGGACCATCTATTAAGCAAAACGATGACGGGATTTACATTTTACTGGGATACGGCCACGGTGCCGCAGATCATATATTACTTTATATTTTTATTGCATCTTGCCAATAATAAATCAGAGTGGCGCAGCGGAAGCGTGGTGGGCCCATAACCCACAGGTCCCAGGATCGAAACCTGGCTCTGATATAGAGTAGCTTCCAATGCTTTGATTTTTTTCCACCGTCCGATTTCGTCCTCATCCAACGGTATTTGTCCGGACACATCGCATTTGCTTTCCATCCCTGCTTCCAGACAGCATCCTGCTGACACGTCGCATCCGAAATATGCATCATGTGACTCATGAATCCAAACGATTGTTTTTCTAACAAGATTTTGAAAAAAAAAGGTGTTTTAGTTTCAAAAAAAGGAGATTTCATTTTTAAATAAATGCAAATTAACGTTCTCTTTTTTAATTTGTTATTTATCTTGGATTAATATTCTTTTTTCCTAGGATCGAAACCTGGCTCTGATATAGAGTGGCTTCCAATGCTTTGATTTTTTTCCATCATCCGATTCCGCCCTCATCAACAGTATTCGTCCGGACACATTGCATTTGCTTTCCATCCCTGCTTCCAGACGGCATCCCACTAACACGTCGCATCGAATATGCATCGTGTGACTCATGAATCTAAACGATTGTTTTTTCTAACAAGATTTTGAAAAAAAAAGAAGGTGTTTTAGTTTCAGAAAAAGGGGATTTCATTTTTAAATAAATACAAATTAACGTTCTATTTTTTAATTTGTTATTTATCTTGGATTAATATTCTTTTTCCCATGATCAAAACCTGGCTCTGATATAGAGTGGCTTCCAATGCTTTGATTTTTTTTTCCCACTGTTCGATTCCGTCCTCATCCAACGGTATTGTCCGGACACATCACATTTGTTGTCCATCCCTGCTTCTAGATGACATCCCGCTGACACGTCGCATCGAAATATGCATCATGCGACTCATGAATCTAATCGATTGTTTTTTCTAACAAGATTTTGAAAAAAAAAAAAGGTGTTTTAGTTTCAGAAAAAGAGGATTTCATTTTTAAATAAATATAAATTAACGCTCTATTTTTTAATTGTTATTTATCTTGGATTATATTCTTTTTCCCTCTGGACTATTAATATTGGACTTTGAGAACAAATAAAACGATAATGTGCTGATGATGGTTAAACTGAAACATTATTTACGGAGGCCCCAACAAAACTAAAATATTTATGTGCTTAAATTATTCCTTTTCATAAGGAAGACCGAAATCTCGTTATTCTCTTATACTGATAAATATGTAAGTAAAGTTTACAGTATTAATTGCTTCATGTACATAACACTGAGTCAATTGACATGATTAATGTAAATCATGACATGATTAATCACTTGACAAGAAGTTTAGATTACTATTATTTATGTTTTTGAGTCCATTTTCCTTCTAATATCATTCATATCAGCTATGCATTTGTTTTATTATATTTAAATAGTTGCTCTAATCTCTACAATAGAACAAAATAATAACGAGTAGGCTAAGAATAAAATGTAAACAGGACAAATAAACAGAAAAACAAGGACAAAGGAAAATAATAAACGATTCATACATGATTATAAATTTAGTTCAAAATGCAACTTATCGATTTTACATTAACTAAACTCTATAGTTTTAGGCAAAAAGGTATTATGCTAAAACGATATATGTAAATGGTGGGTATATTTCAATGTGCTTTTGATATTGTTTGATTTAATTCCCCTTCTTGTTTCATATCAATGACAGTAAAAAGGTAAGAGAAATTGTTTTTTTTAACTAATTGAAATATTAAAATTCTCAAGACTTAAGCTTATACTTGTAGTTTTTTCGGTGAATGACTTAATCTTCTACTACCTCCGATTCTAATTGTAAGGCTTCATTTGTAGTTTACAAATAAAGTCTTATAATTAGGACTAGAAGTAGTAGTAAATATATCAGGAGTGCCTTATATCTTAGTTATTACTTTCCGATTCTAAATGTAACTTACATTTAGAATTAGTAGTAGTATTTTTTTATGTTACATATTTTTAAAATTAAAGTTCTCTAGTAGGGGGGAAAAAGGCATCACTAAATTGGTTAGTCCAAAACCTGTGTGAAACTGCCTATTTAAGGGTATCTCATTTATAACGGGTTTAAATAGATTCTATATGGATATGGACTATCCTGTACCCATTTAACCTTAAATGAGCAGGCTGCAGGCATACCCCGGGTTGCCTAACCCCCCCAATATACAGTCCTAATTTAATATTTTTTAAGGTAAAACTCATGAAATTATAGTCATAAATAAAAAAAAAATTTATCATCTAATTAAAATTTAAAGTATGATTTGTGAAAAATTACTATTACATAATTAATTAATAATGAGAAAATGAAATAAACATTTATATGCCAATTTTTGTATGTCTTCTTAGATGACACAAAGGATACCTTGGATATTAGGTACAATACATGTTTCATACAGGGAAAATTGAAATGCAGAATTTTCTAGAAAAATATTAGATAGACACATCAACTAAAAATAGGACAATTATTATATATAGTGGCCTGGCAACTAACAAATAATAATATACTTTGCTCACTATTATAATATAATAACCATGTTTTATCTCTCAGCCTATTATGCGTTGAGCTAATTATTGAAATGGCGCGACGCAGATTAAATAAAAAAGGAGTCAAATTAAAATATCATGGTCATTTTCATTTGGTGGACAATCCAATTGCAGATGCAATTCTTTAACGTTTTTCTTTTAATTTTAATATGTTTCGTTGACTCGTTGTATCACCCGTAGGGAATATTCTGCTTAACAACTGCTATAGTTAGCATACATTTTTTTCAAAATAATTTTGAGCAAGCCAGCTTAAAAGGCTGGCAGAGGTTGAAGCCAGCACAATGATCCATGGAAAAGATCGGTGGAAGAGCTGGTTCTTTTGAAACCATCAGCATAGCGACAATAACTTAACAATATGATACTATACATACCCTCTTTTTCCACCTTATCTTTTCACACTTTCACTGTTCTAAATGCTTGCGTTTGGCTCTGATTTAACCCCATTAACTGATTAATTAATCAAGGATGTTCGTGATCAAATATAATATATATAATATAACAATAACTAATTATTAGGGCCACTTTGTCTTCATGAAATTTCAGGCGCGCTGCTTAACACATTAATATCCAAATTCTGGCCATCCATAAAATGCGGTTTTTGACTCATTTATGTTAGCTAGTATTACCTCCGGTTCTTATCGTGAGAGCTAGTTTATTAATTTTAATTTGATTTTAGATATAAAACCTCAATATAATTGGTCTATTATATTTATCTATTTTTTAAAGTAATCCTTGTAATAATTATACTGTTAAATATTTTATTAAATAACGCTTGATTAGTAAAAATATTTTAAAAAAGACAATACCTATTTATTACAAATAAATAACTTAACTAATTTTCTTAATTTACTCAAATTAGTCAACTAACTCTTTGTTAAATATCGGTAAGAAGTAATATCATTTAATGTTTCCTGTTCCACATAAAATTCTAACAAACATTATATCGAATTAAATAGCAGTCTATTATAACTTAGTCATCTGTAACTTCTTTGGAATGAAAAAAAAAATTTCTGCAAAGTTTAATAAATTCGTGTCTGATCTGAATCAATGCAAGGTAAGAGATAGCATTAAGATACGAAGGAAAGCATAACCTTTGTCGTCGGTGCTGGGGGCTGCAATGTTTATCTCGAGATATTCATGAATCAAAATTTAACATGTATATGATGTTTAATAAAAACATGAATAAAATGAACAGTACGGCAAGG